>NW_004567107.1:36406298-36451686 GCF_000260355.1 Condylura cristata | reverse complement strand
TTTTTGGTTGCTGAGTAATACTCCATTGTGTATATGTACCACATCTTTTTAATCGGGTCATCCATTTTTGGGCATTTGGGCTGTTTGCATGTCTTTCCATTTGTGAATAATGCTGCTTAGAATCTTATCCAATCCAAACAGTGCTCTTCCCTGTTTCAGAATCTAAACTCTTTAGTTTACTAAGTAAGTTCTCTTATAATTTCGTTCATTTCTCCCATTCTTCTCACATCCTTATATTTCTGACTCCTTTTGTAGTTTCTCGAAAGTATTTTCTTGTGTTCATGAGACCTTCCCTGTGCACTGGCACTTAGATTTTGTTAGATAGAGGATGATCCAGAACATCCTTTATTTATCTTTGTCATAAGAATGTATACATTGTCAAAGTTGTCCCTTTTTTTTGTCTGTTTAACCATCTTAAGAACAAGGACCTTACTTCTCTCTCTCTCTTTTTTTTTTTTTAACTTTCTCCGTAATACATAACCTAAGCCTGGATACAGTAGATATTCTTATATATATTTCTGAATTGAATAAGATGGGAAGTACTATAAAAAAAATTGGTGGATTGTGTAGAAAGCAAAGATGGATTTCAAGTGAAGAATGAAACTTCAACATGCAAATATGGAACAAAAGAAGATGACGTAGGTAGAGCAAAGATTAGAGGAGGAAGAACACAGTTTCTATACTATCAGACTTGTTCCTTAGGAGATGACAAGGGAGGAAAAACAGGTGGTAGGAGATAAAGAAAAGCAGGGTTCAAGCTGTGGAAAGTTCTGCATAACATTTTTAGGGGTACTTTAAGGAAAGTAAGTTTCTGATCTGAATAGAGGTAGGGATAGATGTCAGTTTGGCAATTTGATCTTTATCCTCTTTACTCTTACGTCCATCTTCCATATGGGGTGCTACATAATACAGAACAGGGAGAAGGACCTGATCTAAACATGTGGAGGGATATAAAGTAGAAGGCAAACTTGAGGACATTGTGGAAAAATCCATTTTGTCAGTTTGGTAAAAGGAGAAGGACAAAACAAAGGTGACCTGAAATTTTGTACCTGAGCCTACATACAAGAAGATTTTTCAAAGACAAAGCCTGGGATAAAGGAGGAATAGATTTTATTGCTTAGTGATTGCTACTTCATTGACATGTTTTAAGGCTTTCTGTGAAGAAGAAAGTGGATATCCCACATGCAATCTGAGACATCAAGACTCACACAGAGACCTCAGAACAGGGGACATAGCTTTGGGTGTCGTCTTCATTGAGCTCATTGCTGAGTTTGTAGTTGGAGGTTTAGTTGACTACGAATAAACAGATCAATGTTTTGGTTGTTGGAATCCTTTGGGAATATTTGCTTGCTAAAATCCATAGCACCGAATTATTTTAAAATTTCTCTGAAATATATGTTGGGAAAAAATGCTTCCTTAGTGGGTTTTTCTACTGCCAGAAGAAGGTACTGCAGCAGCGTGTTTCTGCCTGTAGGAAGGTGTGGCTCCATTTATGTCTGTTTACACTGTTTGTCAGTGAAAATATGGGTACTTGGCATAGCTGCTGAAAGAAATCAGTAGGTAGTTTGGATAGTTGGTACATAGACCTCTCTGTATAATTGCAACTCACAATAGCTCTACCCTCTAATTGAGAGAAAGGTCCTCTGTTTGAGATGACCAGAACTCATTTTATATTCAGCCTTTGGATGAAAATGCAATTGTTTATTTTTGCAGATGTCATTTGTTAAAGATTCTAGCAGTGACAAAAGAAGTGGGAAGGGAAATCAAATGTTGTTTCTTGACTAGAAAAAAACTTGCATTATAAGTATATTGAGCAAGAGGGACATTTTGAGTATTTCTAGTATATATTTTTATTTCTCTCAGTTTAGTATTAATGTTTTAAGGACTTATGGATCTCGCGTGAATGAGATGAACTGAAGTAGGTAAGCATTATTTTGCTTACAGTAGAAATATATCTACCTGACTTCATGCCTAAACATCTTATAATTAATATTGCATGGAATAAAACAAATGTTGGTATTTGAATATTTCTTTTTGTGTATCAGTTATTTTAGGACACTTGGGTAATATTTTTGCTATAAGAAGATTTGGGCTGAATATTTTTGAGAAAGATCATTATAAATATTGATCACAAATCTCTAATTAGCTACATTGAACTAAGCTAGCTCTCTAAAAACATGTAAACCTATGGTAGCTTCAGATTTATATTTTCCTTAAATGACAATAAAGCCAATTTCATTGCTAGAACTCACTTCAAAAGTATTTCTGGGCTATTTATATGACTAGCTCCTTTTGTCAAATAATAAAATACATAAAAATAGTAAGACTCTGTAACTTATCCAAATAAGGTATTTCTGAGAATAACAGACATTTAGACTATTACTTCTCATCACATTAAAAAAGAGCCTGTATGTTTAAAGTTTTACATGAGTAGAACTCATATTGATATCCTGGATCATATAGAAATGGGACTCTGTCTATAGTTAATGAGATAGTAACTTGATTATAGTAAGAATAATTTTTAATTATCTTTTAAAGAAGAGAATGACAGTGTCTTCTGTTCTTTAAATGTTTTTAACTGCCAAGATATAAAATAAAAAGTTTATAGGCAATATTAGGAGACATTTGTCACGTATCTAATATTTACATACTTGAGTCAAGAAAGGAGCAATTATTACTTACTATGAGTGTTTACATATGCTAAAAAGTTATGTGTAAAATGGTATGATGGGAATTTGCAGGTACTTTAGAAGTGAATGTAATACAAGTATATATGTTTGAAATGCCGGAAAGAGTAGGATTTGGATGATTTTCTTTTATCTGTATTTCTATACAGTTTTGATAATGTGGACATTTAGATGTAAATATTCATATTGCTTTAAATCTATAAAATTATTCAGTAATTTTTTATCTACAGAAGTAATTAATTATAAGAACATCATACAACATAGCATACCAATGTCAATACACAGTGAGAAAAAAAGTATCAAAAGCAAAGAACTTGTTACAAAACTAAGCCATAGAGAGAGGAATAAAATTTATAGACTTACTAGACAGATGCAGAAGAGCTGCCCCATTCACATATAAAGTTGATTTGTAATAACATTCTTTAAGTATGAGCAAACCAAACCTAACTATAGCTACAGAAATTAACCTCCATCTAGCTAGAATAAGTTTTTACTGAATTTGTGTTAACAAAAATGTTTTAAACATGTGAATGTACTTTTAGACATTTAAAAATGTAGATTTGAACTTTATAAGATTTTCAGTATTCTAGTTTTCTTCTAAGAGACAAAATCTATACTCCTATTTTACATACTTAAAGAAAGCCTTTGTATATGATTTTTGTAACTGAACTAGACACCAGAATCAAAGGTGTTAAAAGAATAAAACCCAAACAATGTGAACCAGTATATTTCAATGTACACAAAAATCTTTACCAAATTTTACCATAACTGTATTTATGGACAAATTGAAAAAATTTAAATATTTTACAAATAAGTGGGTTCTATCCCAAGAAGCAATATTTTGTGTGTTAGAGTAAATATTGTTAAGATGTCAGATCACCCCCAAGTCTACAGTTTTACTGTAATCCTAATCAAAATCATAGCAGTCCTTGTTTTTAAATCTGTAAGCCAATTCAGAAAGGTAAAGAAATTAGAATAGCTGAAACAATTTTGTAAAAGAACAAAGTTGGAGGATGTACAGTATTGATTTCAAGACTGATTTTCTTTTATCTGTATTCTTATAAAATGTTGATAATGTGAAAATTTAGTTGTAAATATTCATATTGTTTTAAATCAAAAGAGTTTTCAGTAATCAAGGCAATGTGGTACTGGTAAAGGAATAGATACATTGACTAATATGTTAGAATATTGAGTTCAGAAATAAACCCACAGATACTTAATTTTTGACAAAGAAACAAATGCAATTCATTGGTCTTACAACTTGGTCACCCATATGTGCTAGGACTGAGAAGAAATTTCCCCTTCCCATTTGGGTTCTTCTCAAGCTGGTTGAACAATCTAACATACAGATGAATAGGAGAAAAACCAAATTTATTTACATACGTATGGAGAATATACATGAGTGTGAATTCTAAAGGAGTGGAATAGGGACCTAAAGCTTGGAGGAGAAAGAAGCATTGTCTTCTGTTCTTTAAATATTTTTAACTGCCATGATAAAAAATGAACAATTTTATAGGCAACATTAGGAAACATTTGTTATTTATCTAATGTTTATGTACTATGCTTTAGTTAGTTGTTTGCCTGGCCATATAGCTAGGTTTCTCCAATAAAAAGGTTAAAATCCTTTTTTATTGTAGATGGTATCCCCACTTTTTATTATTTAGGTATTAGGTAAATGATTAAAAATTTCTTATGAGCCCACAGGACCTATGACTTGAAATGATTCACATACCAAAAGTGATGTTTTGGGAAGGCTTGTTCTGGACATCATGGTGAGAAGCGTATCTTTCAGTATAGAACTTTGTAGAGAACTTCTACCACTGTTTTGACCGTGTACAAAAATTAACTTAAAATATAATATAGATTAAATATACAACCTAAAATTTCCGAATTTCCATAAAGTAAGAAACTTCATGAATCTTCAAAGCCTGTTTGATTTGACACAAGAAGAATGATTCCTGAAAAGAAAAAAAAAATGATAGAGTGGTCTTCATTGAGAATACAAAGGTCTAATCTTAGAAAAACACTGTTAAGAAAGAGAAAAACAAATACCAAATGTTTCTTTATATTGGGCTATAGAGAAACAGAGCAAAGAAGCACAGTAAACTAAAACAAACCCTAGAAATATGACTAATTGAGGTTGTCAGATGGTGAGGATGGAACCATAGGGCAAGGGGCCCCATGGATTAGGTGGAGATTCTGGGTGCTGTGGTGGTGGTAGGGATTGTGTGGTGACATACATTTGAAGAGGTGTGAATATGGTAAGCCAATGTTACCTTGGTTAAAAATAAAAAAGCTTATGAAAATAAAAGCATAGATTAGAAAAATGTTTGCAAAGCTCATATCAATAAAGACCTAATATCTAGAATCTGTACAGAATTCTCACATCTCAGTAATAAACAACCTGTTTTTATATTTTAAAATTATTTTAATTGACATTTCACTAAAAATATTTTAATAGACTTCACTAAAGAAAATAAACAGTGGTAAATAAACACACAAAAAGATGACTAACATTATAAAAAGGGAGATACAAAATAAAACTATAATGACATGGTACTACATACCTGTTCAAATGGCAAAAAAATGAAAATACAGTTTCAAGCGCTGGAAAGGGTGTGGAAAACTGGACCTTTATGTATGACTAGTGGGAATGCAAAATGGTATAGCTACTTTGAAAGATTGTTAGTTTCTTAAAATTAAGTATCAAATTACATATAACTCAACATTACCATTCTTAGATATCAACCCAAGAGAAATAAAACCTATCTATTCAAGAACTACAAGCAAATATTTATTAGCATCCCAAACTAGAAGCCACTTAGAATGTCCTTCATATGGTGAATGGATTAACATTATGTACATTTGTAGAAAATGGTCTAGGGAATGTTCTGTATGATGCCTATAGATCCTATGAAAATCAGGATTGAAGTGTGTTCTGTTCATACAAGAGAATATAATTCACAATAAAAAGGAATGAGCTCTTCAAATTATATATACTTTATCACTCCCATTTATATGTCTGAAAAAAGCAGAATTGTAGCAGTGTGTTTTAAAAAAATCAGTGTTGTTTGTGGAAGGAAATGGTAAGGGAATTGATAACAGATAGGAGGGACTTTTTAGAGTGATGGAAATATTCTGTATTTTGTTTGTCGTACATAGAACTATATATTTAAAATTAGAGTGAATTTTACTGTATGTATATTAATACCTCAAAACTGATTTAGCTGGCAACCTTTTTAAAATATGTAGTGTTTAAGTAGAAAGAATGACAGTATTTTAATATATGGACTCAGGCAAAAGATCTTCAATGGATATTAAAATCACAAATGAAATATTGTAAAACAATATATTAACATGACCCCCACAGATTATTACTAATTTTTTTTTTTTTAAGATTTACTTATTTGTGCATACAGAACTGGGGTACAGGCCAGAGGCTCAGGGGCGGTGAGAGGCCTCACCAGAGACAGAGTGGGGAGCAGAACAGGCAGATCGACGAAGCACACTGCTGAGGGGAGCAGCGGGCAGGTCAGGAGAGGTCTGCCACGCCATGTGGTCACCTCCGGGGCAGGCGGGAATCGAACTCATGGAAGCGGCTTTAAATTCTCAGTGCTGTGCTTTAACCCGCTGCGCCACCAGGGAGGGCCAGATTATTACTAATTTTTATAGTTTGAAGATATCTAATGGTCACCACTTTATTTAAATAAGCAGAGAAATCTTGCATCACGGATGTGGTGAGAACTGGACATTTTGTATCTCCTGTCTTAGATAATATGTGCAGCAGCAACAAATACAAGCTATTTTTGTCAAAAAAACACTAAACTTGGATCAAATCAATATTTTTTTATTTATTTATTTTTTTAAAGATTTATTTATTTATGGATACAGAACTGGGTAGAGGCCAGAGGTGCAGGGATGGTGAGAGGATTCACCACACACAGAGAGTGGGGAGCAGAACAGGAGATAGATGAAGTACACTGCTGAGGGGGGCAGCGGGCGGGTCAGGAGAGGTCTGCCATGCCATGTGGATCACCTCCGGGGCAGGTGGGGATCGAACTCATGGGGAAGTGGCTTTAGCTTCTTAGTGCAGTGCTTTAACCCGCTGCGCCTCGAAGGAGGGCCCCCAAATCAATATTTTTAAGCCCAACTTGCACATTACAGGGAATATAGGCAATAAAGCTAGATATTAATAAAGATAAATTATACCACAAGTAAATGAGACAAATCCATTAAAAAGTGGGATGTTCTCTGAAACAACTGCTGGTATTTTCAAAAACAGTGTAATATAGGATGATAAAAGAGAGACCCTTTTATATCAAAAGACAGATAATCAAATAGCACTTGAGTACTGAGCTAAGCCTCATTTGAGGGAGAGGAGAGTTCTAAAAAAGAATTTGGGGAGCAGTTGAGAAAATTTCAGTTTAGACTGGCAATATTCAACAATAGTAGGAAGTTATTTTTTTCTTCTTAGGTGTGGTGATGGTATTATTGAGTAGAAAATATTTCTAAGATATACATGTGTGTTCTGTTGATTTCTGCAACTTAAATGTATACACAAAAGCAAATAGGTGAAATTTTAATTTCATGTTAATTGTGTATGTGGTGTGCTTTGGTATTATCGTTTTAAATTTTTTACATGTTTGAAATTTTTCGTAATAGATGGGGGAGTTTTTAAAGTTCAGTTGAGAAAAGTAGTATTTGTAGAAGATATCTTATGGAATGTTTTGCATTCCTATAGATCCTGTGAATGCCAGGCTTCTGTACCTATGTTGCAGCAGCAAGAATTTTACCATGCTGGGTTTTAGTATTATATAAAAGCAGTGTACTTTGAGAACAGCCCTGTAAAATTTTTTCTATTGTCAGGATGTTTTTGAGAGCATTGCTTATTGTATCACATGGTGTTCTTTTTGGAAAAGATGAAGCTTTGGGTTTTCATAGCAATAATACTGCTTCTGGGAAACTGGATATCTGGCATGTTACAGACATTGCATCAAGTAGAGGAGCGGAGCTTACATTTAACTGTGTGCCAGATAGAAAGTTCAAGTCTCATTTATTTCTAGCAAATGTATTCCCCAGCTGCACTCCTGACTTTGTAATTCTCTGCACTTAGCTTCATTTCCCCCTTTCTGATTCCCTATCTATTTTTCTGATTTATTTTACAATATACTTTGTGATTTAAAAGTCACAACCTGACTTTCACATTATCATAATTAGTCATATAAGTTCTTGCTCCCAACTCTAGAGATCCTTTATCTTCTAGACAAATTTAGAGTAAAGAGTGTTACCAGATAGTTCAAATATATGTTCTTTTGAATGTGATTGAACACGTGATTTAAAAGTCCTATTTTCTGAAGTGGCACTGTTGTAGCTATATTAGTGTCAGACACCTTATTTTGAGGGGGGAGGATTAATATAAGGAAAAGAACTAGGCCATTTTATGGAAATGCATTTTTAGAAGCAATTAGAATTGCTGTTTTTCTTGAAAATTTCATTGGTTAATTCTGCTTTTTTTTCAATCAATGAAGGGAAGTAAAATAGACCATTCTTTTACCTTTCACATTTATGAAAAAATATTTGTTGTACAAAATAATTCTAATGAGGGATTGCCTAATTGCTTTTGAGTAATATTCCTTTTTCTCCCATCAATAGCATCTTCCTTCTGTAAACACTGTCATTTATAAAATATTTTCAGATTCAGCATATTGATATACTATTCTAATTATAATTTGCTCTTTCTACCTTCTTGGAAGTTGAAGTCCTTACCTAATTTCTTTTTGGAATTTCCCTTATTATATTACCACAACTGCATTATCTGACAATAGAATGTTTGAAGCAGGGATAGATAGCACTCTAAAATAAGACTTATGAATTAGTGATAGCTTAGACATTATGTCTGTACTAATGTACAGTAGGAATGTGTTTTGATATACCTTGAATTTACTTTAACTTTCGAAACAAGTGTTTACTGGATACATAAGGTTTTCTTCTTTGGGTAAGATTTGTAGGTTTGTTGGAATCTTCCACTGATTATGGGTTTTCTTTTAGTGATCTGAAAAGTAGCTTGTTAAATGAAATTGTTAAATGCTTTTGTATTTGCAAAGCTTTGATTTTATATTTCAACATGCTTCATTTATAATCTTAATAACCTATGGTCTTCTACTATAAGGGAGATGCTGAAACTGCCAAAAACAGGGTTAATTGTAAACACAGATGTGAGTAAGGTAAGATTGCCTTCTTTTTTGCCCCAGGCTGAATGGTTCCTAGAATCAGGATTTAGTTTTTGTTGCTCACACCTCTGGAATTCACTTTTTCTCATCTGCCAAAAATACTGGAAAACAAGGTGCACAGTTTTTCTTTCTTTCTGCGCCTGTTTTAAAGTGAAAGTACTTTTGATTCTCATTTTTACTTTCATTCATTATTTAATATATGGAAATCAAGTTTAATTTTGTAGTAGTGGCTGCTAGTCATGTGAACTCTGTACAACATCTCCATTTATACTGCTTCACACATCACTCACAGGACAAGTTCTCACAAAGACCTGTTTTGTTCTATTGTAGATCCACCCTAAAGAAACCAGTTTTCAAACTATGCAGGGCTTTGTAAATCAAGATGAACTGGTCAGAAATTGGATACAGAAACATAAAAAACCAAATAATACTTCCTAGTTAACAAGCAGTGTGTGTTATATGTAATAAAATTGCAGCTCAAGAACTGTTCTGCATTCTAAGAATATTCTAATTACAAAGTTTATATCACATTCATATTGTAATCATCAAGTCAATAGTTTGTTCCCTCTTTTGTTGAGATAGGAAAATATAAGTGAGGCTTTTCTATGATATTCTAGGCAACAGAGGGCAATGAGAACAAGTAATGAGTTGTGAGCTTTAGGTCTGAGTGTATCTTAGAATACTGAGCGTGATAACTAAGTACCAAGGTCGAGAAGAGTAGCTTAGATGTAGCACAGATTTTCTTTTTTCTGGCCATAGTTAAAGGATAGAGTGTATGCAGGATTTATTTTCCCAGGGATTCTCCATCTAGGACAGGAAGAAAAGAACACCCATACACAATTCACAAGTAGCTGAATGTTTTTCACCACAGTTAAACTCAAGTGTAATGTATTCACAATTTAGTTTATGAGTTTTAGAAATATCCTTGAAATATTTTCTCTTTGAATAAATGTCTCATGAAATTATTTTACCTCCTTGTTTAGAAATTTAAATAATATCAAGTATTGTTCAAAAGTTTTTTCTTCTTTCAGATGATCTCTAAACATTGTGCTTTTAAACTTAGTATCAAATAGCCTTCTAAAGAATCTGCAAATACTTTTCTTTCTCCCCTTGAGAAATTTAAAAAAGGAAGCAAAGAAAAATTAAAATGCCCTGTACATATTATACCCATTGTGCCCATTAATTAATATTTTTTTAAAACTTAAATTTCTCATGTGCCTTTTCCCTTTGTTTTTCTGTTTTTAAGAAAATCAATGCAAAACTTCATGATGGAGTATGTCAGCACTGTAAAGAAGTTCTTGAATGGCGTGTGAAATACAGCAAATACAAATTATTATCACAGCCTAAAAAATGGTAAGTTTATTTACTTCATCACCTGATATATGTAATATATGCTTTATTGTTTATTGTTTCAGTCCCTTTTTCAAAATTGTGTCCACATATTGAGATAAAGAAAAAATTCTGTTCTTCTAAGTAAAATTTCATTTTATACACTGATTTATGGTTTATGAAAGCAAAAAGTCTGAAAAAGTAGATTCACATTCCCTGCCCCATTATTCCGTGAACAAATAATGTATCATTTTTACAGAGATAAAGTTTAAGGCAGAGGAGAGAAAGGTTTTTTTTGCAAAATTTTGTCTTCCACTGGTGAGGTAACTATATTCTCTGTAGATTATCACTCCCAAAGTGATCTTAAAGAAGTCTGACCTTCCAGTTAAACTCATGAAGATTACTGAAATGGCTTTCATTGAATAGCACACATAAATTGCTAGATTGATAACTTATAATTTCATTTTTACTAAGATTTGAATCCAAAAGGAAAGATACTTGATTTTCTTCTTTGTCACTCTGTCCCTCATCCTTTTATAATTCTGGGCATAGCCTATAGCTGTGCCCTTATATCCTTTAGCTTAACTGAGAAAGAGACATATTGGAGATAGTTGCTACCTAAAAGATAAAAGTGATTCTTTTTTCAATGAGTATACAAATTAGCATTTTTTATGTGATAGTATTCTTACATTATGAGTTTTTACTTGGTATGCTGTATTATAGCTATTTAGAACATATGGATTCATTGCTGCTTTAATTTCCCTTTAGCTATTTAGTTGTGACATCTTCCATAAATGTGTTCTCCTTTTAGTGGAGGAAACTTTACTTAAAGTTTGGATCATCAATCTAAATACTAAATATGAAATATAATGCTTGCCAGTACTTTTATTGAAAAATTATGTCAGCCTTTTTATGAATTGGTAAACCCAGCTTTGGGGTAAATTTGTTTACTTGAGATTGTTTAACAGATACGAATGTTTTAATTTGGACAGTTTATTTTGCCTAAAACATTTGTTTTTACAATCCTCAACTAAGGATAGATTAACTTTAGCTATTTTTTCCCCCTGAATTACTCTGTCAGAGCAGAAATTTTATTATTTTTATATGAATTGTTGTCCCTCCTTTTAGTAGATTTACAGATTTCTCTCTCCTATCTTTTACTATTTCCTTTGTGTTCTCTAAGGTTTTCTCCCAAAAGAAAACACTTTTAAACAAAGCTGATGGGATCTACGCACATGGGCCAAGTTAACAATAGGGAGATTTGGCGGCAGGTTGTGTTATCCAGGACTAGATTTCCATGAGTGAAGTAACTGGACTTTCTACGTTAGAAATTAGATGCTGGTTATTCTATGAATTTTGTAGTTTTAACTAATAGTCCTAATATACGATTTGTAGATTTCTGAATATTTCCAACACATCTTTCCATAAAGGTATTTTGAGATTTCATCACCAATCTCCATTTTTCTCTTGGCAACACTATGTCCTAAAACATTTTGAATTATATTAATAGAATATCTAAACATTTATAGAGTTTTAATATTAGTCTTATAGCAAAAAAATTCACTTAAAACTTTCCTGTCTTAATCATTATTTGCATTTTAATCTCTTATCTCTTAGCTAATACACACCTTCTTTTCTGCATCCTTTGTTATGAATGTGTCCCTATGTAAAAATTATATCAATTATAGTTCTTTTGCATGCTATGATTTGGTGTAGGATTTCTGAACTTATTTATTTTAGACAGTTCCTGAATTTTCCTTTTTATTTATTGCTTATGGTCTTAATATCACTGGTTCTAGAAGAATGTATGTGCTTTAAATCCTAGAACAAATATTTTCCTCAGAAGGTAGCACAGACTCAGTTTTAAACAAAAGTAAAAGGAAACAGTGTTAGTAATAAATCTTATATTTAGTTCCAGAAAACTTAAAACACAACAGCCTTTAAGAATGTAGACACAAGGACCCAAAGATCAGCAAGTCTGTCCTGCTTTATATAAGTCACTGAAGACCTTGGGGTCTGGTATGTTATGGTCATGTTGCCACTACCTCAGGGCTCACTCTAGTTACCTAGAGGCCTTAGAGAGCTCAGTTGGGTCAAGGAGATGAGAGCTATGGAGGACCTCAGGGATTGTTGCTCCACATCTCCCTGAGACATGGGCTCACCATAAAATAGTTGCAGGCATAAAAAATGTTCATAATGAATGTAAAATGGAAGAAATATAATATCGTACAAATACTAAATATTAAAGAAAGGTCTCTGAATAAAGTAGCTCAAGTTAATACAAAACAAATGGCAACTCATGTGAGATTAAGAAACTACTAGTCAGTACGAGGTTTGAACATTTTTACTTATAAGGCTACTTCTTTGGCCGAACATGTGTCCTTTTAGTCATTTTGGAAAGCCCAGCTTTCAAACTCTAATCCAGGACTAAGAGTGTTGTAGACAGTCTAACTCACCTATAACCACATTGTTTTTTCTGCATATTAAGTCCTAATGTTGTAAGGGATTTAAACCCAATAAGGAAAGATGCTGATGGTAACATAGCTTAGTTTGACATATTAAATATTTTGTTAGTTAATTATAAATTAAACATGTCCCTTATTAGGACTTTTTATAAGCAGTTTACTTTGACACCAGATGTTTCTTTGTGTAAAGATTCATGTTTCTAACACCCTGGTTATTGTCCTAGGTTAAAATGTTGAATATTGTATCACTTGCTTACCTATCTCATGCCACAAATTATGTAGGATGAAAAAGGACTGTTAGTAATATTTTTTAAATAAAGTAATATGCAGACATTGGGGAAATTAAAACCCTTTTCTGCCTTTCTTTGACTTATAAATGAGCAAATGACACACCCTTAGCACATTTCTCTGGCTTCTGGAATATAATACTAAACTTTAGATCCAAGAAAAAGAATTTGACTTCTAAACTCTTCAGATATACCTATTTAAGATGCAAAAAGCATATTGTATTCATGGATGTCAGAAAAGACTTCATTTTTCTCCTTTTCCTATTGCAATGAGGTGACATGCTGTACAATTTTTACAAGCTTGTTTTTATGACAGTTTCTTACACTGGGCCATCCCCAGAGACTTAAGAGAATATATATGTCCTACCTTGAGTTGGAAATGGAAAATCAAAAGCTATGTATTTGCCTGAGGGGAATGGGATGATAACATTGAGAGAGAGACAGATAAAAGTTTACCTGTCTCATATTAGAGCTGTGTAAAGAATGCTGCTTCCCATCTTCACTTGATAAGGTAATGTTAAATATCATTAAATGCTCAGTTTACAGTTTACCTTATCTGTCATATACCATGATTAGCCAGCACCCTTGTTTTATACTCTGCCTCTCAATCAAGTCAGCTAAATTTGTACCAGGATACCAAGATTCCCCATCTATTTTTGTTCATGTGTGAAATGCAAGTACTTGCTACTCCCTGGTAGAAGACTGCCATGGCACAACCAGACTCTTGGTACCCAAGTGGTATAATGTCATTATCAGACATTGAGATTACTGATACTTATTAAGAACTGTGGTTCATGAAAAATCTAAATCTGTATGTATTAAACCTAATTTTTCAAGTGCCTTGTTTTTGACATTGAAAAAGAAACCCAAAGGTAAATTTAGATCATTCATTACTGTTTCTGGTAGTATGAAGTTATTCATAAACATAGAAAATAATCTCAAGTTATCAAGTGGGAATTATTAGAAAAGTATGAGATCTTATATATATAAAATGATTTATATGACTCTTGATGAAAGAAAATGTGTTATTTTTTTACTTAAGACACACCTATAGACATTTACATTATTTTGCAGGTACTAGAAACACAGAGTGTTAAAGGACTGTCCCCTTCCTCTAGAAATGCAAGACAAGAAATAAAATGGATTCTTTATTCTGGTCTCAGAGGATTGAATGTCTTTACCCAAGATCAGACAGTACAGCAGTTGGAGTTAAGATTCAAATGCAAATTGATCTCATGTTTTCCTACTTTCCCACAGTGATTTCTCAGTATTGTGCTATTCATTCAAAGATTCCTTTTTCTTCTTTCACCTGAGCTTAATAATATATTTTATAAAAGGACCCCATCTTGTTCATGGAAACTCTCTACTGCTGAGTAGAGTGCCACATAAAATATCCCTGCTTATTATAAATTTTTAGCTGAACAAATGCCTTACTTGCAAGTTATGAAATGCCTAATTTATTACCTGAAAACTTCTTTAGGTCTTAAGTTTCAGTTGACCAAACAACCTATTTCTATTAATTTGCAGCATGAGAGGCAAATAGTCCCATTGGAGTTAGAATCTTTAGACTGCTTCTATTTCTTCCTATCCATAAAAAAAAAATCACTAATAAGACAGTTTTAACATTCCTATAGTAGTAGAGAAGAGGGGAGAATCTGAAATTGCAGTAAACTTACCGACTAAATCCAAAGCTTACTTAAGAGTCCATTTACTACAACAGGTCAAAACAGAACCGCCCTGAGTAGGGAGAAGGGAATTCAGACCTTAAAGGAAGGTTTTGCAAGTAAAAGAGGGGGGTACTGGTGCAGTGTGTCTTGGAACCAGCATTGCTCTAGGGATATCTGGCCTACCAGTTTCTACAGTTTAATGACAAGTGTGTGCCCTTTGCCTAGAACACTTTCCCTTTCAGTAAATCTCTTGATTACCTAAGTCATTCCCTCTGGGCCTCACATCCAAATATTTAATGTCTCCTAATTGCTAATTTTTAATTTATTACCCCTCAATTTTTATACCTGCCAACTATCCCAATACAACCCTAAAGAATAAATCTCTTATCTTACCTACCACTACTCAGAACCTTCATTGGTATAGCATTGAATAAATTAGTGGCTTAAAAGACTTTTTTTACCTAAATGTTTTAAGAACTCTTATAGGGAAGAGTTGGGTTTCTAGCAACAGAAGGCTAAGTAGGGGTGGGGATGGAAATGGGGGGATGTTTTTTATACTGAAAGAGAAGAATAAAAGTAATATATTGGTTTGCTCATTTTAGTTTCTCTTTCTTTTTATTATATATTGGTGACTGTGAATATTTATTGCTTATCATAAAGATTTTGTCTGCTTTAAAATACATTTGATGAAGAGAAAACAAGACAGTGATTTTCAATCTTAAAAAATGGGTTAATCAGGTGTGTGTTTATTGTTGTTTTTCCCTCACCAAATGAAGATAAACATTGTAACAGACAAAGTCCCTCCAGGTGTACTAATGTGAGAGTAAATTATAGAGTTTGAGCTCTTTGGTTATACTTTTCAGTTCTAGCATTTCTCATGAAAGGTTGAGACTCTAAATGTGATATGAGAGTTGTCTGTGTTTCATATTTATTAAGATATCCTAGAGTAGCGTTGCAACCATAAGTTATTCTTCAGCTTCATATTATAGTGCATTTTAACTATCAATTCTGATTTAATTCTTATCTGTATCTTGGTCCTTACTATTAAAGATAAAAACGATGTTTTCATTTTTGGCAGTTGTTTTGTTGGACATGAAGCCTACTTTTAAATTTAATATTGACTGATATGGCATGCTTTGGGTTAAAATTGTCTGTGGTTTTTAATAATTTATATTTTCTCCCTTTCCCCCCTACACTCCTCTTGGCTAGAAGTGAATATTTTATACCTTTAAGAATTATTGCCAGGTCAACTATTGCTATAAAAAGGTGTAGGACAATTCCTTTGCTTATTTTGAAACACATAATGTAGGGCACAAGCAAGTGAATTTTAACTTATGTACTCAAAGTTCTTGGAATTTAAAGATATTTCTTGTTAAAAACATTTTCTAAATATTGTATGTTAAATGCCCTGGTATACTTTCAGAATCTTTTATGATAGCATAGATAACTTGTAGCCACTGCAGGAAATGTGGCTTTCTGGAACTCTTGTCAATGTTGAGTTTCTATTACTTGTCTACCAAGGGTGGAGTACCACGGCTCACTGTTTAAAAAAACACCTAGTCATCACATATGTGAAAGTATTGCAAGGGCAGCTGAGTTGTGATAAAGGTTAAAGTATAACCATGTAACCAGGAATTGAGGGCAGTGCCAAAAAATTTGTAGCAGAGTAAACTAAGTACTAGAAAAATCAGAGCGATCTTTTTCTCCTTAGTATTTATTATCTACAGTAGAGGTTCACAAATGTTTAGTTCTCAGGATACTTTACACTATTAAAACTCACTGAGTTTTACTTATTGAGCTTGACTTATATGGGTTTATTAGCTACATCTGTTGATATTTATTGTATTGGATTTGAAATCTAAGACATTTTAAAGATAATTATTTAATAAGTGATATAAATGTAAACAACGTATGTCATTAAGTCCAAATATACTTTTTTAAAAAAGATTTATTTATGCATACAGAATTGGGGTACAAGCCAGATGTGCAAAGGCAGTGAGAGAATTCACCAGAGACAGAGTGGGGAGCAGAACAGGCAGACTGATGAAGTACACTGCTGAGGGGCGCAGCGGGCGGGTCAGGAGAGGTCTGCTGTGCCAAGTAGCTCACCTCCTGGGCAGGGATCCAACTCACACTGAAGCGGCTGCAGCTAGCTTGCAGTGCCACATCCTTACCCTTTGAGCCACCAGGGAGGGCCCCAAATATACTTTTTAAGCACTGGTCATTGGAAAATACTAGTTCACTGAGTTATAAATATTGATATAAAAGTCATGTTACTGGGCTTCCCTGGTGGCAGGGGTTGTCTTAGTGCTATCATGCTCTCATCTCTGCGGCCCGAGTTGGATCCCTGGCCAGGGAGCTGACCCACAGGGTGCAACTGGCCTTTCTGTTCTCACCTGCTGTTCCCCTCTGCAGTGTATTTCAGTAGATGTAACTGTTTGCTCCCCACACTACCTCTGGTACATCCTTTTACCTTCCGCACCTCTGGCATTCTATGCATAAATTAAAAAATATTTTTTAAAAAAGAAAAGCTGGGCCCTCCCTGGTGGTGCAGCGGTTAAAGCACTGCACTAAGAAGTTAAAGCCACTTCCTCATGAGTTCGATCCATGCCTGCCCCCGAGGTGATCCACATGGCGTGGCAGACCTCTCCTGACCCACCTGCTGCTCCCCTTAGCAGTGTACTTCATCTATCTGCCTGTCCTGCTTCCTGCTCCCTGCTCTGTGTGTGGTGAATCCTCTCACCATCCC
Source organism: Condylura cristata (assembly GCF_000260355.1). NCBI lineage: Eukaryota > Metazoa > Chordata > Mammalia > Eulipotyphla > Talpidae > Condylura > Condylura cristata. The sequence goes on along the minus strand of NW_004567107.1, from coordinate 36,434,272 downwards.
TGCTCCTCTGGCCTGTACCCCAGTTCTGTATACATAAATAAATAAACCTTAAAAAAAAAAAAAAAGAAGAAGAAAAGCCATGTTACTATTAAAATGATGTTATCAAAAAGTCTGTGATCTTATTTTGTTATTGAATGCAGTGATTGTTAGTACAATTTGCTGCATGAGGAGGAAATATAATTTTCCCTTTACTCTTCTAGTTTTTTTGGCTGAGGTACTCCTCTGTTCACCCTATCATAAGACAAATTAACAGGAGAAAAATAAACAGAAGTTTAACAACATGTTTACCTCTGATGGAGGACAACTCCAAACTACATCACTTCTTGTATGCATGGAAAATATCTAGGTAAAAGTTAGGGTTGGGGGCAGCCATGGCAGGTTATGAGCTAAAACTAATAAACAAGGTTATGATTGTTAGTCACATTGAAGTCTCTGCTTTCTCCATTGATAAGGAAGTTTTAAATTTAGTTATTTTCCTCTTCCCACTATAGAGACAAGACAAACACCCTTAGAAATAGTGATTTACTTTATGACTATAAATATTTTTTATAAAGATTATTTAGTTTGCTGTTTCTTTTACAAATGAAAAAAGCTGCTAGAGATAACCCTTATGCAAAGAAGTGTGTATTTGGGGGATGGCATATTCTGCTACCTCGCAATGCCATTGTTTTTGTTCATGTTAAGCTGCTAGCACTTTTAATACCCACTGTAAAGAATTAGACTCAGAACTTAAGATGACGTTCTTAGATGCTATGGCAAGGACATGTCAAAGCTAGAATACTAGCTCTCCTGTTTCCCAAATCACTGTACTATTTCCAAAATAATATTTTCTAGTATTTATCATAGTGATCTATTAAAAGCTTCAGATTTTGCCTCTGATTTTCTTCCTTAAAAATGTACTGATCATTTATTAGCTCTTTCCTTTTGTCTTTTTCATTGTAAAAAAAAAAAAGTGAATAAGGTAACATTATTGTAAAGTTTACTACTGTCTCCTTTGTCTGTAAACATAGTGTATAAGAGTGTCCCATGTTTTATTTGACCACAATTTCCATTTAAATGATTGGTTTTGTATGTATGGTTAAGATTAGTTGTTTCTGCAAATGATAATCCTCGGAGAAGTGAAAAGAGACAAGAGTCATTATTTTAATATTTCTGAAGTTCTGTTGGTAATGGATAAAAAATACTCATAATGTAAATTGGGTAAAATTTATATTTAGATGATTTTAAAGGTTTTCATTACTGTGCATTTTACAAGAAAGCACTCAGAAGTGATTAAAACATTTGAATTCTATTTTTAGATATTTCAAGTGTTTCTAGATATTTTTAGATATTTAAGTGTTTCATGACAATTGAAGTGTGTTTCTCTTATCAATAAAATATCTAAATCATTCTCATGCTTACGATCAAAATTCTTTGATGAAATAAATATAGGATTGAGGTGAAAAAATACAAAAATTTTAATGCATTTAAAACCTTTCACTCTACCCCCTGTCAAGCCATAAAGTCTGGATTAAGTGTTTGAAAGACAAAGAACACAAAGGTTCCACTTTTGTGAGAGAGAAACTGAAAGATGGTAAATTTCTAAAATTTATATAATTTACATTTTAAGAAACACTTCACATATATAAAAGGAAGCATTTAAAAATGCTATATGTACTTCTAGTATATTTTCTTATTACAGATATATTTATATTTACAAGGCAACTATCTTAATAATACCTGATTTTCAGAATAAATTTAAATTTGAGAATGGCATAATTGCTTTTTGCCATAGAATTCCCTTCTTTCCAGATTGGTCAGTACTGTTTCAACCAGCAACAGGAACTCTGAAATTCCCACTTAAAAGCAGTGTTTGATCTGGACAGTAGTCCTCAAGTGATTGTGTACTTAAGAATTTCTCAAAGAGTTTGTTTTTTGTCATATATGTGGCATCATAGTGGAGAGTCTTGCATGTGACTTCTTTAACCTACCATAGCAAATTTGATGTCTGTCTATTGTGTGATTCATTTTACATTGCCGATTAGTATTCTATTGCAAGGATGTGCACAGATAATTCATCCATTCGCCTGTTGATGGATATTTACATTTTGCTATTTTTTGGGGATTACAACTTACGCTTCCATAAACATTCATGTGCAAGGTTTTATATGAACATGTGTTTTCATTTCTCTTGAACAAATATCTAGCAGTGAAATAGCTGTATATTATGTTAAAAAGATGTTTATAAGAAGTTATCAAACAGTTTTTCAAAGTGGCTGTACCATTTACATCCTCACCAATCGTGTGTAAGAGTTCTTCATCCTTACCAACAATTGGAATTATTAGGGTTATTTCTTTTAGTTTTATTTTGTTCTTTTTTTTAGCCATAAGTAAGTAACTGAATCTCATTGTGATTTAACTTGTAATTTTCTGGTGACCAGTGATACTAAGCATCTTTTCATATGCTCTTCTTACATACGTTTATCTTCTTTGGTGATGTTTCTGTTCATATCTTTAGCTCATATTTTTTAGTTGGCTTGTTTACTTACTTATTACTGGGTTTTGAAAGTTCATTAGTGGGCACAGGTATTTTCTCTGATACATGGTTTAGAAATATTTCCCATCAGCATCTGACTTGTTTTTCATTTTCTTTGTCTTTGAAAGACATTTTTTTATTTTGGTAAAATATCTGGCTTTCGTCAGTCCCTAAAGTGTGTGGAGCATACTTTCCCAAAGTTCTCACTTTAGCATGTGGATTATTTAGAACTGCAATCAATCTAAGCTGCAGCTCACAAGAAATTATACCACTCCCTTAACTACTTTAAGAAGAATGAAAATTGCAGAAATGAGAATTAGCGGTTGTATCAGAAATAACCATTTTATTGGAGAAAGCTATCTATTAAGAGGGCAAACATGTTATTACAAACACCTGGTGTTTGTCATGTGAATCACCCTTTCCTTATCGTGAGTCCACCGCTCTCTCTCCTCAAGTCCCTACCTCATTCCTTAGCTCAAGATCTGTAGTCCTCCAGTCCATTTCCCTAATTGTCTTTGGTATCCAAATCTATGTAGAGTCTTCTTATGTATGTAGTTAAATTTATTTTTCCCCCCTCATAAATTTTTCTCTCCTACTAGTTACCACTTATGACTAAATTCATTGTTAGTTTGATTATTTGACTGGGATCACCAAAAAGAACCCAACAGGATGGAGGGAGATTTCCTTACTACCCTGACACTGGTTTAATTGTGGCAGCTAAAAATTCTTTGCCTAGCCTAGAGTCACAGATATTTTATAATCATTTGGGTTTATGATCCATTTCTTGTTTATTTTATGGCTAGCCCTTTGTTCAGCATCATTTGTTGAAAAGACTACTGTTTTTCTCTTGAACTGCTTTCGTACTTTTGAAAGTCAATTTTGTCTAATGCTATTTTTTTGCTTCTACTAAGATTAATTTGTATATTGCTATATTTGATTTGCTAACATTTTGACATAGATTTTTTACACATACATAAAAATTAGAAATGCTGATCTGTAGTTTTCTTTGTTTTGTCTTGATATTTGAGCCTCATTAAAGGAGTTAAGTTATTTTCTTTCCTATTTTGTTTTCTGGAAGGATTTGTGTTACTTCTGAAATGTTAGAATTCATTAGTAGAGCCATTTGGGACTGAAGTTTTCTTTGTTGAAGACATTTTAGTTGTGATTATATTTTTCTTCAATGGGGAGAGGAGACTTTTAGATTTTTTTAGCAAGTTCTTGTAGGGTATTTTTCCAGAAGTGTGTCCATTACAATGAAGTTGTTGGATTTATGGACATGCAGTTGTTAGTAAAATTTCATTATTATCCTTGTAATATCTGTTACATATATGGTTCTGTCCCCTCTATCAATAATTACATCTTAGTAATTATGGTCTCTCATGTCTTGTTTAGTCTTGTTTTGTTAATCTTTTTAAAAGGCCTATTTTTGGTTTTATTGATTTTTCTGTTTTCAGTGTCATTAATTTGTGTTTATATTATTGATTCTGTCATTTTGTTTGCTCTGACTTCCTGTCATTTTCTCTGACCTAGTTATGTAAAAGTCTTTTGTTTAATTTGTAGATGTTAAACATTTCCCAGATATGTTTCTTTTTTTTTTTTTTGGACTACTGATTTCTGGTTAATTTGGTAAGAACATTTTGTGTAAATTCTGGTGATTTTTTTTTCTTTTTAATCTATTGAGGTTGATTTTATGGCTCTGAAAATTTATCTATCTTGGAGAATGTTCTGTGTGTACTTGAGAATATATTTTTTTTGTTGGGTGGAATATTCAGGGAATGTCAGTTTGGTAGATAGTCCCAGATGTCCTATAACATATTAATTTCAGGTGTACAGCATGATTCATTATTTGTTGTACTGCAGAATGATCACTGTAATGTCTAGTTAAAACCCACCACAGTACATAATACAACATTTTTTTCTTGTGATAAGAACTTTAAGATTTACTCTGAGAACTTTTAGGATTTCAGCGACTTTAAAATATGCGACACTATTATTAAATAGAATCACCATGCTGTACATTATATATCCATATCTTATTTATTTTATAACTGGAAGTTTATACCTTTTCCCATTTAACCCATTACCCCATCCTCTGCCTCTGACAGCTGTGACTGTGTTCTCTGTATCAATAAGTTTCGTTTTTTTAAACATTTGGCATATGAGATTATGTAATATATGTCATTCGCTGATTAATTGATTTTACATAGGATAATGCTTTTGAAATCCATCCACATTGTTGCAAAAATAACAAGATTTGGTTCTTTTTTATGGCTAAATAATAGCCCGTTGAATATACGTGTATATATCACATCTCATTATATACGTTAATATATAATATGTATTATATATTTCATTTTGTTTATCTGTTCATCCATCAAAGGACCCTTAGGTAATTGCCATATCTTGGTCTTTGTAAATAACAGTACAGTGAACAGGGGGATACATGTATCTTTTTGAGCAAGTGTTTTTATTTATTTCAGCTTAATATCTAGAAGTGGGATTGTGTGATCATGTGGCACTTTTGTTTTTAATTTTTTGAGATACCACCCTACTGTTTCACATAGTAGCTACAATAATTTACATTCCCATAAACAGTGTACAGGGTCCCCTTTTCTACACACCCCTTATAATCATTTTGTTTATCTTTTTAATAATGGCTGTTCTAACATGAATGAGGTGTTATCTCATTTAATTTTGATTTACATTTCTATGGTGATCAGTGACTTTTCATGTACCTGTTGACCTGAATTTCTTTGGGGAAACAAATTTTTAGATCCTCTACTATTCATCCTAGCTCGATATGTAGCAATATATTTTTCCTCCACCTTAGCAGCATTCTTTTTCATAAGGCTACCTGTCATCTGCAACTGATAGTCCATTTTCGTGGCAGTAACATTCACAATAGGCCAGAATATTGACCTTTGATTTTGGAGTGATAGAACAAAGCTAAAAAAGGGTAAAGATAGCCTCCAATTGGGATCCTTCCTTTTTGTCTCCCCCTTATGGGGTATATTGTTTTCATCTCTCTTTCCTGATAGGCCATACTCACCTTTGCCATGTCTTCTTTTACCTTTCTCTTTAGTAGTCATTGTCTTCTGCTTTCTGAGCACTTCTTACAGAACTCTGAAAAGCTGACTGAAGCATCTGGTGCTTCTCTTGTGCTCTTTCTGACATAAAAAAATACATATAATGACATCTTGCCTCTTAGCTTCTTCAGATCTCCTTTGCCCATTTTTAATTATTTTTCTTCAGTGAGCAGAGATGCCCAGTGTCCATCCAGCTCTCAATTGCTCTGGTGTTCAAATTTCATTCTTTCTGCATCAAATTTCATTCTTTTTGCATATGGTTACTTTATTTTCCCAGCACTATATATTGTAGAGAATGTCTTTCCCCATTGTATATTCTTGATGGCTTTGATGTAGAACAATTGACCACGTATGTGTGGATTTCTTTCCGGGCTCTCTTTTGTTCTATTAATCCATGTTTTTATGCCCCTACTTTACAGGCTTGATATCTATAGCATTGTAACATAATTTGAAGTTAGGGAGCATCATGTCTCCAGGTTTTTTCTTAAGATTTGTCTGGCTATTCAGGGTCTTGTGTAATTTCATACGAGTTTTGTGAGAAAAGTCATTGGGGTTTTGACAGGGATTACAGTAGATTGTTTTAGATAGCATGAATATTTAAACATTATTATACAACATTCCATCTCAAAAAAACAAGATACACATTCGTCTCAAGTATACCACAGAACAATCCACACTTATATGGTCAGTTAATCTACATCAAAGGCATCAAGATATATAATGAGAAAAAGACATTCTCTTCACTATATGGTTCTGGGAAAACAAAGCAAACATATGCAAAAAGAATGAAATTTGAAAACCAGAGCAAGTGAGAGCTGGATGGGCACTAAGCAACTCGGCCTCAGGATAGATCATGTGTTAGATCGCAAAACAGGTCTTAATAAATTTTAAAAGGCTTGGAATTATATCAGCATCTTTGTTGAGCAAAATGATATGAAACAATAAATCAATTATTGGACAATAACTGGAAAGTTCACAAATATGTGGAGATTGAACAACATGCTATTGAATGACTGTGGGTCATTGAAAACATCAAAAGAGAAAGTTAAAAAATACCTTGAGACAAATAAAATTGGAAATACAACAAAGTTAAAGTCATACAGTTCAGGGAAAGCATTTGAAAGAGACAAGCTCATAACTAAATCCATACATCAAGAAACAAGTAAAATCTTAAATAAGTAACTTAATTTTGTACCATAAAGAATAATGTCCAAAAAAAGTAGAAGGAAGGAAGTAACAGATCAGTAAATGAATTAAATCTAAAATGACCAACCTTTAGCTAGACTTAGACCCAAGTAAAATAAAATCAGAAACAAAAGAGGACATGATACTACAGATGTTCTGATACCACAGGAAAACAAAGAACCATAAGAGACTACAATAAATAATCATGTGTCAACAAACTTAATAATTAGAAGAAATGAACTCCTAGAAAAATATAGGCTAACCTAACAATCCTGAATTATGAAGGAATAGAAAATATGAACACAATCAGAAACCAGAAACCTCCCAACAGATGAAAGTTGGGACCACGTGACTTCACTGATTAATTCTATCAGTCAAAGAAGAACCAATAGCAGTCTGTCTTCAAAAAAACAGAAGACTTCCAAATTCATTTTGTGAGTTAATTCACCCGTATAACAAACTCAGAGACAAAGATTTCACAAGGAAAGAAAAAAAAGATAGACCAATATCCATTATAAACAGATTTTAAAAACCCTCAATAAAATATTAGCAAACTGAATTCAACAATATTTAAAGGATCATATACCATGATAAAGTGGAAATTTTTCAACATCTGTAAATCAGTCGTTGTGATATATACTACATTAACACAATGAGAGGAAAATCATATAACCATCTCAGTAGATGCAAAAGAAACATTCAACAAAATTAAACAACTATTTGTGATAGACTCAAAATAAATTGTTTATAGAGGGAACCTCAACATCGTAAAGGCCCTATATAAGAATCCCAAAGCTGATATTAGACTCAGTGGTGAGAAAACTTTTTCTGGAAGGTCAAGACCAAGAAAACCACGCTCACCCAAGATAGTATTGGAAGTCCTCCCCGCCAGTGTAATTAGGTAAGAAAAATGAATATAAGACAACCAAATTAGAAAGGAAGTAAAACTGTTACTACTCGCAGATGAGTCTTTTAAAAAATTAAGAAAGTAGATAAATTTTAAGTACTATTATTTTGTAGTTGCAAATTTTTATTTAAAAATCTATATAATTAGGCCCTCCCTGGTGGCGCAGAGGGTTGTTAAAGCACAGCACTAAGAAGCTTAAGTCACTTATGCATGAGTTCGAACCCCGCCCACCCTGGAGGTGATCTACATGGCAAGGCAGACCTCTCCTGACCTGCCTGCTGCTCCTCTCTGCAGTGTACTTCGTAGATCTGCCTGTTCTGCTCCCCACTCTGTCTATGGTGAATCCGCTCACCCTTGGCATCTCTGCCTCTACCCCAGTTCTGTATGAATAAATAAATAAATCTTTTTAAAAATCTATATAATTAATCTAAAGTGGTAAATATCTGAGTTTAAATTCCTGGAGTTCTAATTTTTAGACTTTCTACATACATCTTTAGCCACACCCCCTTATTTTAGTAAATAAATCTTAGGTAATTAGCAAAAACTAATATTTTCTTTTCCACTTTTAGTGTTAAATGTTTACAAAAGACAGTGAAAGATTCTTACCACATAATGTGTAGACCATGTGCATCTGAACTTGAAGTTTGTGCAAAATGTGGAAAGAAAGAAGACATTGTTAGTCCGTGAGTATTTTTTTCTGTTTGCATTTTACTCTTTAAGTAATAACATGCTTATTTTATTTTAAGAAAACAAGTTCTTTTAGAATCTAAGTTGAAGTATATCATATTCATGTAGACCTTTTTCTTTCTAATAGATAATTTTAATTATTCATGAAATTTTTAGAGTTAAAATTACATAGTTAGGAAGTTAAAATACTTATCTATGAGGTTCACATTCATTATTTATCACAGACTAATTATTTAGTGCTAACAACTTTGATGGATATGATTATTAACTTCTCTGAGTCAAATTTATTGATGACAGTATTATAATTGGTTGGATTTGTGGTAAGTTAGTCTTCATGATCTTTCTCTGCTATACTTATTTCATTAGATATCTTGCTGTGAAAAAATAGTGTATAGTATCCTTCAGTCTACAAAGTTAAGTTGTGAAAGCCTGAAAAATAATTAGAAGTTTTCTTTTTCCATCTTTAGGTTTAATAAAGAACCAGAAAAGACAGAAAATACTGAAAATAGCATACACTTCAACCATAGAAGAAGCCACAGAGCAAATAAAGAAGAAAGTAATGATGATTTAGATTTTGATGCTGATTTAGATGACACAGAAAATGACAATCAAATGCATTAATGTATATATATTAAAAGTCATTATGTAAATATGAAATTCTGAACAAGTTTTCATTGAGTGCTTTATGAAAAAATATTCGAAAATCCTAACAAGTCAGAAAAACCTATAGAAAAGAGTCACAGTTTATACATGAACAAACTTTTTGTGATATTTGAATTATTACAAAACTTTCACCTGGAGTTTTATCACAATAACTTTTAAGTATTGTGTGTTATATTTGCCAATTGAATACTCAAGTATCTTATTGTAACTCATGGGAGTCATTTTAAAGAATATACTACCTAACATCAAACTGAACGAGTTGCAGAATTATGGTTGTATAAGAACTATCTCATATAAAAATCAGATGACATCATTATTGGCTAGCCTCAAAAACTACTCATCAATGAGTAAATTTTGATAGATTGATCTCAACTGCCTGCATGGCAAAAGAGCTTAAGTTTGCTTGTTATAAAGCAAAACGTTTATTTTTGTATAATAGTGTTTAACTACTGTTGCTGTTTTTCATTGAAAGTATTTTTACACATCCCATCACATTTTTTACCTTTTTTTGTCTTGTGATCCAAAGGTACTGGGAAAATACATAAAATGTATATGTAGAGTTTAATAAATAGATTTAAAGGAAAACCATACAGCTATCACCCCAATGAAGAACTACTCCTAAAAATACAACTTAACTGTGTTTGATTTCTGAGCTCTTCCCCACCTAAATCCCCCATAAAATTTATATCTAAAGCAGTGAAATGATAGAATAAACTTTGTGTCTTCAGCTAAATTAAGAAGTGCAGATACTGCTTTTGAACTTTATATGAGTCATCTTATGCTTTGTTGTTATTTTGTACTTGTTCTTTATGTCAATGTTATGAAATCTGAGACTGACCCATGTCATTGTAATACCATTAATTTGTTCACTTTATAATGTTTTATTCCATAATATTTACGTAGCATACTTTTATACTAATTTTGATATGCACTTGAGTTATTTCAATTTTTTTTCTATTGCAAATAATACTCCTGTGAGAGTCATTCTGTATACATGTCTTCTTGGTACATGTCTTGTTTCTTGGCACACATTGCAGTAGCAGAGGTCATTGTGTGTATGTCTTCAGTTTTACTGTATGTATAATGCCAAATGTCTTTCTAGAAGTATTGTTACCTTCCTTCCCTGTATGTATTCCCAAATGTATTTATGTTACATGCTCTGCGTCTTTTCTAGCACTCAGTATCATACCTTTTAATTTCTCTCAGTTTGATAAGGCTATAAATATCCCTTTGTCTTATAAATTTGTGTTTTCCTAATTACTGATAATCCTAGCCTCTTCTTATGTTTATTGACTGTTTGGTTTTTCAATAATAGATGATAATCGGGAATCATTTGATAAACTTCAGTGATGTTATTTAAGAAAAATATACTGAATTATTGAAGGAAATAATGACAATTTACTTCAAGGTATCTCATCATTTAAAAAAAGTCAAGAAAAGGCCTCTTGATAGCACAGGGGTTAAAGTCTCAGTGCTATCATCAGCTACTGTAGCATGAGTTCCATTCCGTGCCAGGAAGCTGTCCCACAGGTTGCAGCAGATCCTTCCTGTCTCACCCGCTGCTCCCCTGTGCACTTTGTCAGTCTGCCTGTTCTGCTTCCCACTCTGTTTCTGGTGAAACCTCTTACCGCCCCCACCTCCACATCTCTGTCCTACACCACAGTTTTGTATGTTACACTACAGTTTTGTGTGCATAAATAAATAAAAATACAGTCAAGCCATACATAACATTTCAATGACATCAAAAAATTATGTAGTACTTTAAGAATTAATTTTTTTAATATTCAAGAACTGTTGAAAAAAACATTTAAAAATCTGGCCTTTCCTGGTGGCACAGCAGGTTAAAGCACACCATTAAGAAGCTAAAGCCACTACAGCATGAGTTCGAACCCCGCCCGCCCTGGAGTTGATCCACATGGCCAGGCAGACCTCTCCTGATCCGCCCACTGCTCTCTTCAGCAGTGTACTTCCTTGACCTGCCTGTTCTGCTCCCCCACTCTGTCTCTGGTGAATCCTCTCGCCACCCCTGCACCTCTGGCCTGTACCCCAGTTCTGTACACATAAATAAATAAATCTTTAAAAAAAAATTTAAATCTCATCAAGCCATTAAAAAATACAGAGAAAGGCCCTCCCTGGTGGCGCAGTGGGTTAAAGCACAACACTGAGAATCTAAAGCCACTTCCGCATGAGTTCAATTCCCACCTGCCCCACAGGTGACCACATGGTGTGGCAGACCTCTCCTGACCCGCCCTCTGCTCCCCTCAGCAGTGTACTACGTTGATCTGCCTGTTCTGTTCCCCACTCTGTCTCTAGTGAAGCCTCTCGCCGGCCCTGAGCCTCTGGCCAGTACCCCAGTTCTGTATGTACAAATAAATAAAAATAAATCTTTAAAAAAAAGTAGAAAGAATAAATGGAGGTATAATGTTAATGATGTGGAACTCTCAGTATTTTAAGCTTATAGACTTTCTAAGAAAATTTCTCTCCCCTGCCTTTGTGTGGCTTACTTTTTGCATATAAATTTGTTTTGTGGACTCTGTTGCTTTTAGTTAAAGAGCCAGCTAAATTGTTTCTAGACTAGCATAAATCCTTTCCCTGGTTGAGTTTTAATTCCTCAGATAACTAGAAGAGAAGTCTGACAAAGAGCATCACCTAGTGACATACTCTAATAGCTGCATTTCATTGTTAAGTGTTAAAGAGGGTGTCAGATTTTTTTTTCTTTTAAGCAGACTAATCAATACATTTATATTTCTTTAGGAATTATCCTTTTTACTTTAAAAAATTATTGGAACTTAGCAGGTAAAATGAGATGATGGCTTTGTTTTGTTTTAATATAACAAGTCAGTTTAATATAGTAAATTTATCATACCCTGATATTTGACAGGCTACCAAAAGTGCATTATATAATCTGGAACTTTAGTGTTTTGCTACAGGATTCCTAAAACTGACAACCATAAAAATTTTCTGAGGAACTTTACTCATATTCCTAAGATACTGTGGTTCATTTGGTATAGAATATAGGCCCAGGAATTTCGGCCCCACCCCTTTTCCAGGGGACTGTAATCATCAGCTGCATCAGATACAATAAGTTGTGTGTGGCAAAAGCCCCTTACTTCTGCCAGCTGTCAGAATATTTTACCCTTTCTCCTCTTTCACAGACCCTCTTGAGAGCAGAAGTGGCCATGTAAGGGGAGTCTCTCCCATGGTGAGTTCTAGAATAGATTGGCCTAACTGACAAAAAAGAAGAACTTCTCTTCTTTGCTCAAATGTGGGAGTGAGAAGACTGATGTCTAAATCTTGCAACAGTGATGAGGAAACCACATGAGCCACAAAGATAGTCATCCAGAATCTGACTGTTGAGTTGAAATAAGAACTTTCAGCCCATCCACTCCTACAATTAATATATTATCTTTATAATATATTACAATTCACCCCTGTGAATTAATACATCTAACCCTCTTGTCAAGCCCCTGGAAACCAAGCCACAAAAAGATTGACTAATTTGTACCAAGCCACACATCTACTGACAGAGCCAAGATTTAGGTATCTGATTCCAGAAGCCGTGCTTTTCAGGTATTAATATTCTATGGCATGTCAAAAGCACTTCGAAATGTAAAGAGAAGTTTTTGTTGAATGACTACATGGCTGGAGCATGTTATATGTGACTAAAAGGACTTGGAGTAAGAATGGTGATAATAGAGTAATGGTGTACATTAATTGAATAAATTATGACTGAACATCCACTGTGAGAGACAATGTTCAAGCTATGGGGTACAGAAGTAAAATCTTTAAAGATCCTTTTTATTTTTCCAGAGATAACCATTTCGTGGCTGGAGAAAATAAACAATAAACATACAAGCAAATTAGATGTTAGGTGAAGAATTCTATGAAAAAATTCAGGTCTATGAGGGTGATTGGAAATCTGTGGGCAAGGATGAGGGGGTGAGAGTGCACAAGTGGGTGTAAAGTGAGCTTTGAATATTAAGTGTCCAGTGTAGACCTCAGTCAAAAAGTGGCATTTGAGCAAAGTCGGAAAAGGAGTCAAATATGTTGGGGAAGACTGTTCTAGGCAGAGGAGATAGCTCATGTAAGGTCTTTAGAGCCAGATTATGCCCGATGTGCTCAGAGAAATAGCAAAGTGAGTGATTAAGTTGGGGAGTCAAAAGAGGTAATATCTAGAGATTATGGAAGGCCAAATCATATGAAACCTGTTTTTAAGATGAGTTTCTGATTTCTATGATGTGATTTTCTTGTGCTGCTAAAGTTTTTCTGAGTTCTTCAAATTTGTTGGTATTCTTAAACAGATTTGGAAAATTGTTGGCTATTATTTCTTCAAATACTCCTTTTACTCTCTTCTTTCAGAACTCCAATTACATATGTTGCTATAGCTTTTTCCTTGGGTTCTATGTCTGCCTTTGCTCTTTCCTTTTTCCATTTGGAAAAACACTTCCAATATTTTCTGTTGGCCTTTTGTTGCTTTCATTAATTCTGTTTTCTAAATATTAGGATAAATGTACTCAGTCTGGTTTTCTAATACATTCTTAGTCTTAGATACTGAATCTTGCAATTCTTAAATGTTAATTTGGTTTTTTATAGATAACTTGAAATATTCTCTTATCACCTATCTTGTATACTTTTTTCCTCTATTTTCTTTGACATATCAATCATAGTTATCTTGAAGTCTTTGTTCACTTTAGTTTGCTTTTATTGATTATTTTATCTCAATTATTAGCCACACTCTTCTACTTCGCACATTTAACAATTTTTATTGTATGCTAAAAATTATGAATGATACATTATAGAGACTTCCTCTAAAAAATAAATTAACTCACCATGTTCCTATTAAGACTTGTTTTTAAGCTTGGTTAGAGGTGGTCTATTTTAGTTTAACTCATATTTCTAGAATTCATTATTCTTGTCTCTTACTCCAATGTTGTCTTTATTCTTAGGTATGTGTTTTGTGGGCTGCTAACTTAATACCAGGTGTGTTTACAAAGTTATTTCCATAATGAGTAAGTCTGAATACCACCACTGGGTGACCTCTGAAGTCTCTGTTTGGATGTCTGTCTCCTGGCTTCTCTCCCAGGAGTCCTCAAGTTGTGCCCAATGTGTATACAGATTCGTGGTGCTTAGAGTGATCAGATAAGTAGAAAGAGAGCAAAGAAATGCCCTAGAAGCATGTGCACACATACTGAGTGCTTTCTATGCCCTTCACTGCTCTAATATAAGCCCTTTAGATGACAGGCCATTGAATGTTATGATACTATGTGGTGATAATAATCATTACCTATATTTACAAATGAGAATTTGAGGTTAAGTAACTTGACATGCAGCCAAAGAGTAGTTGGCCCAGGGCTCGAACCTCTTTAGAGGCCATATCTGATCCAAGACCTGTTCTACACATTGGGGTTAGTCAGCATAAAAACAGTATGTGAATTGCTGTTCCAGGGCGCTGTTGACAATGATCCATCTGCCACCCTTTCCTCGACCATTATTTCAGACAATTTAAAACTCTCTTTTTCCCCTGAAGAACTCTTGGGTTCCAGTTATCATTGAACAATGTTTAGGTGTTTAACCCCTGTTGATGCACATGAGTTCAAATCACTTTTTTAATACTCTACTTGATGGCTGTTGTTATTTCCACATATGAAACATAATGCCTTAATATTTCTAGTTAGGTATTACTGCTTTATGTGAGAAATGATTACATAATGGAAGGAATACAGAAAAGTCTCATTGTCATCAAAAGGTTTTTGGAAACTAACATTAAGCAAAATTACAGAGCATAATGGCATTTTATTTAATGGAAGCCAGTATTTTATTTTTTTAATCAACATGATAACAAAACAATGTTGACTGAAACATATAGGTGTTAAGTGATTATCACCTAATAAGTAATAATTATCAGAAGTTAAAAAGGTGTTATATGTACTTGGTGCTTCTACAGCTCAGAGGCTACCTTATCAAAGTCAAAAGGGTAAATACAGCATTTGAAATTTAAACCAATATGGCTCTATAGGCTATATTCTTTCCACTATTGTACATTTGTGCAAAATTACAAATAGTCTATGTTCCTAAATATTTTTTTCCTTAATTAAGTGAAATTTGTAATAATGTTCAGATAGTCCAGGTTTTAGGGGAGGAATGGCTTGTGCTGGCTGAGCCCTGAATCCCTGAACCCTTGGGTCATCTGATGCCCTGGGCTGGGTACAAATTACCCAGGTTTTTCTGAAATCTGAATACTGGCAAGCTGGATGGGGTGACAGCACTCTTCTGTTTGCCAAAATGCAGCCGAAGGCGGGGCTGCTGGTAGTGGATGGAGTGGAATGGCCATGGGGGTTGATGCAGCTGGCCCTTCCTGTGCACTACGACATGGCTGACCTGCTCATTCTTGCGTGATGGTGGACGTCTCCAGGCCTGGGGCTCTCTGGTCTGGGCTGGGCATGGCTCCAGGCAGCCAGCCCTCCCTGTGTACAGTAGGCTTCTCCCCTCTCCTCACTATCTCTTCTGCATGAGGGGCCAGTGGCTTTCCTCCAGCTTCAGCTTTTGGTTGGGTTTAGCAATGCAAACTCTGTGGGGTAGGACAGGCTGCATTGGCCACTGCTGTTCTCTCTTAGCTCTCCTTTTCCTCACTCCCTCTTAATAAACCCTGCCATTTTTTCTGTTTTCGATTTGTGTTCTAAGTCTCGAGAGCAAGGATGACGACCTACTCACTGGGTCATGCCTTCCCCTTGGATTTGCCTGATTTCTGTATCATTAACTTGAATATACCTTTATGGTTATAACCCTCTTTTTAAAAGTCTTGTCCTTCCAATGAAACAAGTCCAGCTCAAAAGCTGCATTTTTAAATAAAAAGATTATAGAAATGCTCCACATAACTGCGGCATTCTGTTAGCTAATTTTGTTAAGATTTGTCACAAATGTCACGTGTTACAAGATCATTTCCCCAATTCCTGCTGGCAAACATGAGATCAGGGGAGTTTGTCGAGATTATTTACTCAGCTCTACTCTAATGTGTCCCACAATTTCATCATCATGCATAAGGAGAAAATTATGCCTCTCTAAATTTCATATCTAAGAGTTTTAAAGGAATTAAAAGATATCCCTGTACAATACTGCAGTGAGATGGCATCTCATATGTTATCTTAAAATTTCTAAGTTAAATGTTTTCTTTCAAAGGAAATAGTTTGCAGTGTCATAAAATATATAAATGATATATTGCTATAATTGATTATTGGTGTACATACAGCAGGTTTAAAATATTTTGGATATAAACTATAAATAACAAAAGTAGTACTTAAATGTTAAGATGTTGGCTAAGTGATAAAATATTTCATCAAAACTTGGTTTACACTAACTAGCAACAACAAATATTGATGAGGACGTGGATAAAAAGGAACTCGCCTACACTGCTGGTGGGAATGGAAATTGGTACAGCCACTATGGAAAGCTGTTTGGAGGTTTCTCAAACTGTTAGAAATGGAGCTTCCAGATGACCCAGCAATCCCATTCCTAGGTATCTGCCCAAGGACACAAAAATAATGATACAAAAGGACACCTGCACCCCCATGTTTATTGCTGCTCTATTTACAATAGGAAAGACATGGAATCAACCCAAATGCCCAAAAATGGATGACTGGATTAAAAAGATGTGGTATATACACAATGGAACATTGTTCAACAATCAAAAAAGATAAACTCATGCCTTTTGCAGCAACATAGATGAAGCTGGAAGTGATCATGCTTAGTGAAATACACCAGAAAGAAAAATACCGGATGATTGCACGCATAGCACAAGTGTAAGGGACCAGGAAAAATTAAAAGCAATTGTAATAAAGTAAAAATGAAAAACAAACAACTAGAAACCAGAGACATTTTACAGGGGTAGAGAGGGGAATGGGATCAAAACAGGAAGAGTGCATTGGACTATTATGATGACACATGGGTGAGTTGGTGTTGGGAAGTCTGCAGGGATTACAACCAAGATGAGAAAATGCACCAAGTGAAGAATGACATAAAAAATAAATGATAAAGACTTGGCTTAGAAATTAAACTCCAGAAAATTAATTTGAAGTACCTTTTTTTTTTTTTAATTTTTCATTTGTTCATACAGAACTAGGGTACAGGCCAGAGGCTCAGGGCGGTGAGAGGCTTCACCAGAGACAGAGTGGGGAGTAGAACAGGCAGATCGACGAAGTACACTGCTGAGGGGAGCAGTGGGCAAGTCAGGAGAGGTCTGCCACACCATGTGGTCACCTCTGGGGCAGGCAGGAATCGAACTCATGTGGAAGCAGCTTTAGATTCTCAGTGCTGTGCTTTAACCCGCTGTGCCACCAGGGAGGGCCAGTACTTTTTTTTTAAATAAATTTATTTATTTATGCACACAGAACTGGGGTATAGGCCAGAGGTGCAGAGGTGGTAAGAGGATACACCAGAGACAGAACAGGGGAGCAGAGCAGGCAGATGGATGAAGGACACTGCTGACGCGAGCTGCCAGCGAGACAGGAGAGGTCTGCAGCACCATGTGGGTCAGCTCTGAGGCCAGGGATCAAACTTGTGCTGCAGTGACTCTGGATAGTTTCTTAGTGCTGCGCTTAACCCGTTGTGCCACCAGGAGGGCCCTGAAGTGCTTAGATTTTTAAAAAATACTTAATTATTTTTTGCACAGAACAACTAGGGTATAGGTCAATGGTGCATAGTTGAGAGGATTCACCAGAGACAGAGTGGGGAGCAAAACAGGCAGACTGATGAAGTACACTGCTGAGGAGAGCAGCAGGTGTTTCAGGGGAGATCTACCTTGCCATGTGGATCACTTCCGGGGTGGGGATCAAACTCATGCTGAGCTTCTTAATGTTGCGCTTTTACCCACTGCGCCACCAGGGAGGGCCCTTTTTTCCGTTTTTTAAAAAGATTTATTTATTTGTGTACAAAACTGGGGTACAGGCCAGAGGCTCAGGGGCGGTGAGAGGCTTCACCAGAGACAGAGTGAGGAACAGAACAGGCAGATCGACGAAGTACACTGCTGAGGGGAGCAGTGGGTGGGTCAGGAGAGGTCTGCCACGCCATGTGGTCACCTCCGGGGCAGGTAGGAATTGAACTGGGGCAGGTAGGAATTGAACTCATGCTGAAGCGGCTTTAGATTCTCAGTGCTTCAGTGCAGTGCTTTAACCCGCTGCGCCACCAGGGAGGGCCCCTTTTTTCTGCTTTTTAAAGCAAAACAAAGGTGGCTCCCACCTTGTGCCCTGAGCTGACAGTATATACTCCATCATGAACTGGAATGATTAGGTTAGAAAATGAATGAATCTATGAATAGAAATGATTGTTTAAAATTCAAAATGTTTGTGATCTTCATTTAGAAGATGTAGTTATGATCTTTATTTAGAAGTTTGGCGATGTTTTTGTGACCAGAAATACTGTAGAAGCTTGTCTCTTATTTATATCAATTAGCCTGTGGTAGAGTTGGTTTTGTTCTATGTCATTTTGCTTAAATGTTTTTCTAGGAATGTCTTATAACACAATTTAAAAAATTAAATAGTACACCATCAAATCTTGACTTCAGGACAAGTAAGAGGTGGAGTGACTTAGGGGCAAAAAGACCTGTTTTCAATTCCAACCCTGAGCAAATTCTCTGTAACCATTATGAATATTTTGTGGGCACCTTACCTATTTGTCAGTGGAGAACAGTGGTCTCTACTGTAGAAGTGTGCTCTGAGTATTTAAATATCTGTAGAGAGCCTGGCATGTAGCCTGACATGTAGTAGTGTTTATAAATATTACTCTATAATTTTTGAACTAGAAGTTTTTCAAATTTCCCTAAGTGGCTTTGTGGAGTCTGGATGTAGATAAATTAGAAACTCCTAAGTAGGGGGAAATGAGAGATACTAGAATTTCTATGACATTGAAAAGGAGGGAGCAAATTCCTCCAGAGAAAGCAATTTATACTACAACTGTGAGACTGCTGTTGGCTAGTTTTTAGTACTTTTGAGGGGAGGTCCTCCAATAACATCCACAAATATGTGCCTGCAATAGTACTTTTTTTTTTAGTATTTCTGATCAGAACAGTTTTGTTACAATTGTAGAACCTCAGTAAATCAAATGAGTTTTTAAATTTTTATTTTTAAGAACTACATAATGAATTAAAAAGAAAGTATTTTAATAGCACATTCTATTATACTGAACTTTAAAATATAAATTTCAAGTTTAAATTCCAAACACAATTGAATGTGGTATATTCCACTTTTAATTTTTGATTTATTCTAGTTACAAATTTAATTGTGAAAGGTGTTTTCCTTAATGTGTAAAATAACTTTATTTATGAAGAAAAATCATGGTAACACAGAGAACAATGACATAAATGACGGATATAGGAAATGAATTGGCCCTGGGGCAATTGCCAGGAGTAGCTGAGGTTAGAGAAGATGGTCTCCTGCAGAACAAATCTGACGTCTCTTAGCAGAGGATATTACAGCATGTCCGCAAAGTCAGGAAACAAAAGATAAACTGACTTAAACTATGTTATTTACACTTTCAAATAGTATACTCAGCATGTTTTCTGGTGAGGTACTTCAAATATAAAGCTTTTTGGAAAACATACCATTATTATCCTAGAAAGTGGGGTTATTAGACTTCACCCAAAAGAATCCTTTTTGGAAGTGCAACTGAATAGTTGCACAGTTTAAAAATAAGTTTCTCCGATGTTTCTTGCCTTCACAACACTTGTGGCTGCCAGCTGAGCAAGGCAGGTGCAGTGCAGTGACTGCCAGTGGTCAGTGACAAAAACAGGACTTACTGAAACAAACAAGTATTTCTCATAAATGATTTGGAAATTGTTTGAAATCCTTTTTCTTGGCAATAGAAGCAGTTTATTTCAGTTCCTAGTAGGTGATGGATTTATATGTGGGAAGTCCTCATTGGCACTTCTGGAAATACTTAATGATGCTGTGCTGCTCTCTGTAAAGCTGAGAGGATATCCTACAGCAAATGAAAACCGCAGAGGAAGGAAGCCAGCACGTGGGGACTGCTGTCTCCGTACGGTCATGATGTTATAATGTGAGGTTTGTATTGTACAACTGTGGTCACACAACCACTTACAACTGAAACGGGCCCTAGGGCACAGGTTAGGGACAAAACAGGAATTCACAAAACAGTTCCCTTATGTTTGGACAAGTATCGGATCCTTTTTGTCTCCTTTTTGTGATCCATTGTCATGTATATATTTTGCACACACACGGGATGTTCCTGCTGGTAGTCTAAGTTGATCATGTTCTTCTCACCTGTGAATTGATGGCACTGGTGACTAAAAACATAAACTGAACTTACAGTAGTGATTTTGCTATTTTTTCTGTCAAGTGCTCAAATGAGGAGGCAGCTCATCTACTATTTTTATATTTAGTGGATGTGATTAGTTAATGCAAATTTAATTGAAATTGTTACTAAGGTCACAGTATTCTTGAGTTATGCATTTTCTCAACTTATACTAAAGTTTCAATTAAAATATGCAGGACTATCATCATTTTTTGCTATTAAGAAAAGACTCTGGGCCCTCCCTGGTGGCACCATGGATTAAAGCACAGCACTAAAGAAGCTAAAGCCACTTCAGCATGAGTTTGATCCCCACCCTGGAGGTGACCCACATGGTGCGGCAGACCTCTCCTGACCCGCCCACTGCTCCCCTCAGCAATGTACTTCACAGTCAGCCTGTTCTGCTTCCCACTCTATCTCTCGTGAATCTTCTCACTGCCCCTTCACTTCTGGCCTGTACCCCAGTTCTATATGCATAAATAAATAAATCTTTTAAAAAAAGTATTCTTGGCTTGGGAATAGTAGGGAACTACTTATCAGTTAGTGTTCACTGTGTCTCAGCCTTCTTTGTACTGTGCATTCTGTACTTCATAAATGTTTTATTAAGGTATACTTTACATACCATAAATACACCTGTTTTAAGTGTATAATTTAGAGATTTGATGAATTCAGAGCTGCACAATTATTACAATTCAAATTTAAAACATTCCCATTGTGTCAAATGGTATGTCATGCCCTTGCTTTTATGAATCTTCATAGAAATAAAAATCATAAAGTATGTAATCACTAAGGCTAACTTCTTTCATCTAATATAATGCTGTTGGAGATACATGTATGTTTTATTAAAAGTTCATTAGCTTTTTTTTTTTTTTTTTGCTGAGTAGTATTTCATTGAATGGACAAGCTAGTTTTGTTATCAACTCTTTATGTGGACATGTTTTCATTTAGGGTGTGTGCTTTTATATGTATATAATATATATAGGTATATATATGTGCATGTATGTATGTGTATTTATATATACTTACAAATAATATTGCTGGATTACATGGTAAATTATGTTTAATTCTTAGGAAACTACCAAACTTTTCCAAAGTGGCCACACCGTATCATAATCCTACTATCTATGTGTGAGAGTACCACAATATTAATTGATTTTGACTAATGACATTCTAATGAATATGTCATCTTAATTTGTCTGTCGCTAATGACTCATGAGGTTGACTCAGGAGCTTTCACATGTAAATCAGCCAATGGTATACTTGGTGTGTTTGCTTTTGACACTAACAGCTCCCTCTTTTAAAAAAAATAAAATTAATCATTAGTAATAAATATCCAATGGTGGGCAGAAGTTCCTGGATGATATATATTTAAAATTCAGATGCTCCAACCCCTTTGCTTAGCTCTCCTAACATGTTGATACCTGGTAGGCGGGGAGCCAGGAAGGCTGGCAGAAATGTCTCAGTCAGCCAAGGTCCAATTGTGTCAAACAGTCAGTGGACTCAGCACAACTAGGGGGATGGGCTCACCCGGTTGGACAGCTGTGTACCACAGGCCCTTGGGGACAGATTTGCCTAAACCTCAGATATTATTTTAACTGGCAGAGCCAAGCTGGCCATACCTGGTAAATCCTATTATAAAGTGCAAGTGTGAGCTTTAGGGGCCATAGGGAAATAGAGCAGCAGACTAAGTCTTGTGCTATGAGACAGGAGAGATGTGGAAGAAGAAGACTCCTGGCTGAGGGGTCCCCTGACTCGTGACCATGTGGTCTGTTTGGGGTACAGCGACTCAGTCTTTGTAAGGTAGCCAAAGGAGGGGAGGATTGACGGGTGCTCATGGCAGATGCATCTTTTCCTTAGTAAATGTCAGAGTGCATGGAGCCAAAAGGAGCCCCATAGTTTTCCAGCCCCACCCCTCCCTGCTCTTCTTCTCAAGCCCTACTTGTAGGTATGTGATCTGTTTTCAACTCCTCATGATGCAAATCTATTATGGAAAAGAGCTACCTTCCCCTATGCTTTAGCATCTCATTTTTTTTTTTTTTTTTTGATTTTTGATGGGGGAAGTGATCTCTTTTTCACATAGCTTGAGATGACTAACCTTAAGGCATGCCCGGTTTTGTTTCTCAGATGAGAGGGAAAGGGATTGTGAGGCTCTCTTCTAATTATAACTTTGTCCCTAACTGGCTATATGATTCCAGCAAATTACTTCAACTGCTGAAACTTCTCCTTGTATAAAACAACAGAGCTGGTATAGATCAGTGGTTTTCAGGTATAGTCCCTGGACTAGTACCATCAGCATCTCCTGGGAACCTGTTAGAGATGCAAATTATTGAGCACCACCCCAGGACACACTGAAATACACTTGGGGTAGGGCTCAGCAATCTTTGTTTGAACAAGTCCTCCAGGGGATTTGGGTGTTTGGCAAAAATTTCAGAACTGTTCTGGATGAGTAGTTGTTAGTCATGTTGTACCTTAAAATCACCTGGGCAGCTTTTATAATTCCGGGCTGGACTCACCAAAGATTCTGATTCAAATGATTCCTGGTGGGATTTGGACGTTGTTGTTTTGTTTTGTTTTTTAATTTTTTAATTTATTTTTGTATAAAAGAATAAGGGTATAGGCTAGCGCTGATGAGAGAATTCACCAGCGGCAGAGTGAGGAGACGAGCGGGTGGATTACTGAAATACACTGCTAAGGGGAGCAGCAGAAGAGACTGCTGTGCCATATGTGAGTTGATTCCCTGAGGAGGGTTGGAACTCAGGCCGTAGAGGTGATAGCACTGAGTAGCCCTGAGACTTAATCCTTAGGTCACCAGGGAGGTCCTATTCTGTGATTCTTAAGGACTTCATGGTTCTGAGGCTCATTACAACGTAAGTCACTGTTTCCAAATGTAAATGAATGCATCTAAGTCTGTAGCCACCTAAAGCCACTAGGTGTTGCTATAATAGAGACGAAAGGCATTTTTGAAATTGCCTCTAGATAGGCACAAAAAAGGAAAGTGTAGTTCCTAGCCTCTTCTCATAAAAAGCCAGTTTGTAGTTTTATATCCGAATGCAATTTTTAAATGTACATTTACAATTGCTTCAGTTTTATCCAAAGGAATTAACTGCCCATCAAGGATAGAATTGATCAGTAAATTTAGGTATATACATATCACAGAATACTTATCAGCAATAAAAATTTATCTAGTGATGTACACAATCACACTGCTGAATCTTGTCTGACGAACAAAAATAACTGGATTCAAAACAGAAATACTGTATAATTCCATTTAAATGAAATCAAAACCAGGGAAAATCAACCAATTTTTGACAGAAGTCAGAATAGTGATTATCTTTGGGAATAGGGCAGTAATGACCAAGAATGAGCAGAAGGGAACCTTCTAGAGGGCTGGAGATGTTCAACTTCTTCATCTGTGGTATTTATATATATATATTTTATATATATATACAAACACATACATGTTATTATACTGTACATATGTATCTTGAGCTGTGCTCTTAAGAATGGTGCACTTTATGCACCATTCCCCAGTAATAAGACTAACAACGCTTGAAATGTAATGCTCAAAAGTAGTTCCTGGCACACCAACTCACTATCACACAGTAGACTTATTTTATTTATGCCATTTGTGATAACTAGAGATGAACACAGCCTTTTGATTTCATGGTGCTAGTAAGTTAAAATGTATATATCAACCTATATCGCTTCAAACTGACAATGCAATGATATTGTCTCTATATTTAAAATCTTTGTTTTTTTTTAAGATTTATTTATTTGTACATACAGAACTGGGGTACAGGCCAGAGGTGCAGGGGCGGCGAGAGGCTTCACCAGAGACAGAGCGGGGAGTAGAACAGGCAGATCGATGAAGTACACTGCTGAGGGGAGCAGCAGGCGGGTCAGGAGAGGTCTGCCGTGCCATGTGGTCACCTCCAGGGCAGGCGGGAATCGAACTCATGTGGAAGCGGCTTTAGCTTCTCAGTGCTGTGCTTTAACCCACTGCGCCACCAGGGAGGGCCAGTCTTTGTTTTATTTTAAGTGTCCAGGGCAGGTATTCTGCAGCCATACACCTGGGTGATTGATTCTCTTACAGCAGCCCCTGCCTAGCCCAAGACTTCAAGTCTTATAATAGAATTTAAGAAATTAAACTGTCTGTTTTTTATTATCTGCAGAAAAAAGATCTCTCCCCTCTTTGCCAGTCAGTAAAAAAGGTCAAACGCATGCTAACAAATCAAGGTCAAATAAGTAGAATCAAAAAATCAATCTGCAACAGACACAAATCCTCACAGATTGCACTAAGCCATTAACTGTCAAAACAAGGCACATCACAAGTGTATTCAGGGAAGAAAACTGTTGGGGAAATGAAAACCAGAGTCACTTAGCAGAATACACAAAACCCCAGTGGAAAGGGAGCTTCATCATAATAGATGGGAAATTACCATCCATTACTCAGCTATCACCACACTGGATGATCTGATTTCATCTAAAGCCCCGCTAATCAAAAGCAGGGGCTGGCCTGGCTGACGCCTACCTATGAAATCACTCAAGAAGAACAGGAATCTTTGTTCACCTAGGACTTCACTGTTTTACCTGATCCAGTTGTGTTGAAATGCTGTGCTCTGGTCCATTATGTTCCAATCACTTTGATGTCATATTGGAATTGGGTATAATACAAAGAGCAGATTTTTTTTCCTTCAGATACTTTTTTTTAGTTATGTTTTTGTAACTTGGTCAATGGACATGTTATGGCATAGCTCTGAACCCTGCCATTCCTTTATTCATGCATTCATGCCAACCTGTCCAGGTGCTGTGGGAGATTGAGGGAAAAGTAAGACAATCTCTGCCCCAGGTAGTTTATCATCTACTTGGGGACAGTGAACATAAACACACAAATGTTGGTTTCCAAAAATCACAAGACATCTTCCATTTTCCTTTCAGAAATATATGTAATGGAGATATAATATATTGATAAACACACACACATAGAAAAACAAAAAGGGGTCCACTAAGGAAAAAGTGTTTAGAATTCACAAAGCATAAAATAGCTCTGGAAATGAGTAGGTGAATTCAGGAATGATATCTTCAAAGTTTGAAAACGCAAAAGGGTAAAACCAAAAGGCTAAATGTGGCATTGACTAAGTTACTGAAATCAGGGAAGGCTGATTTTGGGTAAATAATAATGCACTGCTGAGTTGGAGGCTAATGCAGACATTCTGGTGCAAAGTGATACTGATTTTGATCAGAGTGGCAGCTTTGGTAAGAGCAGGGTCTATTTTACTGGGTCTCTAACTGGACCCAATAAAATAGCAGAGACACATAGAGACACATGCACACATGGTACCATTGCTGTTCTCTGGTTACGCAAGATGTGACTGGATGGATGCTATAGTTCTGTCTGTACTACTTTTGCAAGTTGCTGTAAATCCATGGTTATTTAAAAACAAAACTTTTTAGAAGTACAGTGTGAAAATTCAGAAATATGTGCTAGATTCACATGATTGAGAAACCAACATGTATAAAACAGTGTGCAATGAAAATATCTGCATTTTGTCCCTGAAACTGCTCAGCTCAGTATCTGTATCATAGGGATCCAGCAAGAAATGGATGGCAAACTCCAGTGGGGAAGCTGAGAAAATTCTGAAGGAGGGACTATTTACAAAGTTTTCTGCTAAGGGAAACAAACCAAGGACTGTGAAAGCTGCATAGTGAGGCAAAGTTCAGCTGTGGGAAACTCAAGTACAAAAGGTAGGTGTAG
Source organism: Condylura cristata (assembly GCF_000260355.1). Classification (NCBI taxonomy): domain Eukaryota; kingdom Metazoa; phylum Chordata; class Mammalia; order Eulipotyphla; family Talpidae; genus Condylura; species Condylura cristata. Next base: position 36,408,176 of record NW_004567107.1, on the reverse strand, counting down.
TTAATGGAACTAGAAAGGGTAGTAGGAGAGTGCAACCCCCTAGTAACTGGCTGGAAAATAAATATCACTTATCACATCTCTGCCCTCTATTCACTGACTTTACCTCCCATGTGCTCTGGAGCGCACAGTGAAACTTCCATAAAGTATAGAGACAGCCTGCTGGAAAAGTGAGGGGGGTGAGGGAGGGTTGAAATACATGTTGAAGGAAAACAAGATTATGTGCTAGAGCTGTTTTTGTTTGTTTACATAGTTTATTTTATTTTTTTTCTTATGTACTCAAAGCAACATACGCACTGTAGGGTGATATGTTTCCCTCCATACCAACTCACTGCATCTTAAAAATATTTTCAAGTTGCTGCCACACTAAGTTCCTGTTTATTTTTGCAACTGCATGGTATTCCATTAGATGAAGTTATATGCGTTATGGGTCCTTGTCGCTCAAGTGCTTCTCCAGAGCCTGGGGCGTCTCTGTAGGTGGGCCTCCCACTAGGCCTTGCACGGTATTTCGATAGTGAGCTCTACTTCCACAGCAGCCAGTCGCTTCTTTATCTGCTCATAGGCCACACCCACAGCGGGGAGTCAAGGTCCACGCTGTGAAAGGTGTACTTGCAGAATGTCCTCATCATCTGCTACACTTCTATCATCTTGTTGGTTTTTTGGAAAGGCCCAGTTTTATCTTTTCATAGGCTGCTTCCAAGTCTGTAGTTTCCTTATGAGCTCCTCATTAGATCATAGGCTCTATGAGGACAGGGATTTGGTTATCTGGCTCCCCACTGGATCCTGCTTTTCTGGCATAGTGTCAGGAACATGATGGGTCCTCAATAAATCTGCAATGAAATGAATGGATGAACTCTCAGAGAGGTACCATTATGTTTTTGGAAAGAGAAATTATGAGTGTTATAGGACAGGAAATCTGTTAGAGGACAGGGGGAGAGGGACACCCCTGAAGCCCAAAAACCTGCCTGCTCTAAGTGGGTTCTGCCATCTGACGCAACAAGACAAAACATATAAAACTTTAATGAAAAGGGACTTTAATACAGTAAATATACAATACGGAACACAAAGAATATAACTTCTAAATCAAAAACCTGAAGTTACCCATCCCCTCGTGGGCAAAAGTCAACCCAAAAGGGATTGGCCCAAAGCAAGGCCTGAAAGCCTGCCACCAGACTAAAGCACCTTCTGGCTGGGACCCATGGAAAAGGGTCAGAAATGGCCAGACAAATCTGGGAGGAAAAGAGCAAAAGCAAAATCAATATAAAACACTGCCATAGTCACCTTCCTACAGGTCTCTCACCCACATCTGCCTTAACCAGTCCATGGTCAGGAAACAAGCTCGGTTTCTTCCTCACATGCTTGCTGCTCCATGTGACTTCCTTAGGTCTCCTCCTTCTCCATCCTGCTTCATTTCGTTCTCTTCTCTCCTTTTTCTCTGCTCAGCTCCACCCTCCTTCTGGGTGGGGCAGGGAACCTGGAACTTCCCTTTCTCCTAGGGACCACCCTGTTACATGAGGAGGAGATGGCATATGATTTATGTTTTAAAATAAAACATCTTTAAACAAATTACTTTGGTGATATGAGTATACCTAGCAGGAAACAAGGCTGCTAGGAAAAATGAATAAACCACTGAATCTAGTTAAACATGTGAAAAATAATAACTCACTGTGAGCTTCCAACTATTAATAATGTCTCAACCCACCAAGGCTCTGATTTAAGAGTTAAGTAAATTGCTAATGTTTTCCTGCTTTAACAAGAAAAAAATCCAGTGTATTCATTTGTACAAGTGGAAGTTCTGAAGCATGCAGGCACTATTGACAGAGTTACTAGTAAAACATTTCTAGTTAAATTTAATTAAAAAATTAAAAGCAAGAGGTTTTA
>NW_004567107.1:36298564-36405872 GCF_000260355.1 Condylura cristata | reverse complement strand
TCCAGTCATCTACTTTTGGGCATTTGGGCTGCTTCCATGTTTTTCCAATTGTAAATAAAGCAGCAATAAACATGGGGGTGCAGGTATCTTTTTCAATCCGCTAGAGTTTTTTTTTTTTAACTAGATTCATTCTCATTTGGTTTAGTCCTAGTTTATTGGAACACTAGAGTAAAAAGAGTGAAGTGGAAATACCTGTTGATGCATGAGCAGTGACTTAGGAGCTCATGTGACCTTAACAGATTATTTTATAATGGGTCACTTCAGATAATTTAATCTAATATTCACTTCCTCATTTGTAAACAGGATCAAATTTATAGCTGGTTAATGGTTAAATGACATAACTTATCAAGTATATAGCACACCAAAAGGCCCCAGTAAAATGGTGACTACTATACTACTCTGATCAGAAACCTTAGAAATGACAAAAATGAAATAAATTGTGACACATTAATATTGAAACTGGCACTAACATCATAATATTGAATCTGGCATTAATATTATATTAATATTGAATATGGAATTAGCTGTTCTCCAACTAATGGGTGCAAAAACTACTGCCCATAGAACCATATGGGAGATGTAGGAAATCCTGATGTGGATTCCCTCAGGCTAGATCAGACTGGTCAGAATCTCTGAAGTTGCAACCCAGGTGTCAGTAATTTCTTAAAGCTCCCCAGGTCATTGTTCAGCCATGCACACACACGCACACACACACACACATCATCATCTTCAACATCTTTTTCTTCCTCATAAATCCCCAAAAATATATTATTATTCTGCTGAGTTTTGAGCTTTATAGTAATAATATAATCTACACAGCTTACTATAACAACATAGTTGATACTCTGGCTCATTACTTTTCGTGAGAATAACATGATGTAGTACTTGAAGCTTTTATCAACCTAGTGAAAATCTTTAACATAAAAACAATTTTTTGCCTTAAATTCTACTTGGCAGATGTCACGATAGCTGTAACAGCTTTTATTTGGGTTAGTGTTTGCCCATATAGACATATATTTTTAATCATAGTATTTATTTGGTTCGTATGTGTTTAGGCCCATCACTTGAGTAGAGGATGTGACTGGATTTTTTTTTTTTCCAATTTGACAACCTCTGTCTTGTAATTGGTGAATTGGATTTATTTAAATATTTTTGTAACTGCTAAGGTATTCAAATTTAATTTTACTTTTGTTTTCTCATTCTGCTGCTTCTATATTTGCATTTCCCCCCATATTGCTTCTTTGAATTTGATTTTTACTTTCTTTAGATTTTATATACTCATTTCTTTTTCTTTAGTTAATAACCTAAATTATTTTTTCAAATAATCAGATATGCAGAGAAAATATTATAATATTTTGGCCACGCAAAATTTGGTTCATGAAGTGTTGCTTTGGGTTTACTTGAAAGCTTGTCTCATGCCCTAACCTGGACCTGCTGAATCAGAATCTATATTTTAACAAGATCCCCACCTGATTCATGACTAGGGTAAGAAGCACTGACTTCGTCAATACACATTTCTGATATTTTACAAATGTTAACATTTTGCTGTAATTATTTCATAAGTTTATCATTTCCTTACATACTTAAAAGTAAATTGCAAAAAGTATAATGTTTATATGCTAGGTAGTTTAATCTGAATCTCTTACCAGTAAGATAAAAAGGACATTAAATAAAGGACATTTCTTCATATTCACAAAATCATTATCACACTTAACATTTATATGCTAAGTAGTGTAATATGAATCTCTTACCCCTAAGAAAAAAGGACATTAAAGGACATTTCTACATATGCATAAAATCATTATCACACATTAACATTATCTATTACTCCTTATTATCTCTCAGTATAACATAGTATTCAAGTTTCTTCAGTTGTTTCCAAAGTACTTTTACAGTTGCCTAGTGTATACTCAGACACAGTCTTGCTCTACACACAGATTTTTGTGATTATATTTAATGTCCCTGAAGCTTCCTTGAATTTAGAGTACTTCCCTCCACCTTTTCTTTTTATGACATTGTCTAGTTAAGAGACTAGGTCAGTTGACTTGCAGAATATCTATTCTGAATTTGTCTCACTGCTTCCTTGTGTTAGATCAGTTAAACAGTTTTGACAAGAATGTTTCAGACAGCGTTGTTTACTTCCCATTGCATTAGGTCAGAATGCACATAATATTTCATTGCATTTAATAATGATGCAAATAACCATCACTGGGCTCAAATGGGGTAATTTTTTCTTATAACGCTTAGTTTTTCCGCTTGTGACTTACAAGTAACATGTGGGCTGATTCCTTATACTTTGTAAATATCCCATTCTCCATCAATTTCTCACCTGTTGGTTTCAGTATTTATTAATAATCCTTACTGGATTATTTTTGTTGTTAGGGACAGCAAATGATAACTTTTAAATTTTTTATTCTTTTTCCAGGTATTAACTGGAATACTTTGATAAGAAAGAGTGTTTTGATTTTACTTTTTTGAAGAGGATTGCTTGGTTACCCTTCATTGTAACTCTTACTTCAGACAGTACAAAACCCTTAAATTTATTAACACACAAACTTAAAACATCTAATTTAATAAGTACCTCGACCCCCCCCCACCCTACTCTTAATCACGATCTTAGAATTTGTCTTTTACACTATTTTTGTTGAGGTTTTAATTCTATCTTCTCATATTTTCCTCCCAAATTAGACATTGTTTATATAGTCAGTATCTATTTGTTTATGCTTACCAACATGGCAGCCTGTTTATACCCCTTTTCCTATTTTCTTCCATCTCCTGTGACCATTTTTTGTCAGAGACTCTTTGTCCCTGATCACAGATTATTGGGGGGGCAGAACAGGCAGGGTCTGAAGATGGGAACAGTCGGCGAGCGGAGATTCCTAGAAAAAGGGAAAAAAAGGGAAGCAGTTGCGAGGAAGACACCGGAATGGGAGCTGGGTGGAAGTCTTCTGCTCTGCCTTCAGCAGAAATTTATTTTATACACTTCAAGCAGGCAGAGAGATGACATTAGCATATGAAATGAGCTGAGATCACAATCACCTTTTTTCTAAGAAAAGTCTGGGGTCCTTTGAACATTTAGTTGAGATTATAACATTTTAAAATCAATCTATCAAGGTTAAAACAGGTACATAGATTCACAACGTTTAAGACTAATATTGCTATATTTACCACAGTGAAGATTAACCAAAATAAAGTCCCTTAAACATTATCTATTACTTAGAGGCTTTCATTCTCATAGAGACATCCTAGGGGGTAAGTAAAGTGAGGGCAGGAAGAGGAAATTTCTTGTAAACCAAATTAAGGTAATGTTCTTTGAAAAACTTGTTAGAAAGTTTAAGTGAGATTTTTTTGAAGTCTAGATGGTAGAAAAGCTGATTAACTCTGAATAGATGACTTGCGTGAATTTCCATATCTAAAGACTAGATAGTAGAAAGCTTGAGTGGTTATTTAGAAACTGAATAGAAGGCTATGTGAGATAGAGTGATAAGATTTGGGTTTTCCTCTGTCTGGCTGTGAGAGAGACTTTGCAATAACAGTCATTTGTTTTTATTAATCAGCCAGTTGTTTAATGACTTTTGACTTCAAGAGGAATTTCTCACCCTGGTGCAGTATTTGTTGTCAGGGCCAGGTAGCGCAATACAATTGCGCTGAGGCAATCCAATGGTAAATGGAAGGTTGCTCAGAATATTTTGATATTACGATTATATAAAAAAGGGAGGTCATAACATAAGTTAGTGTGGAAAGTCTGATTTTTTCAGAGCATTTCCCCTCCATCCATACCGTATCTGTTGACAGAGGTTGCATAGCTTGTGTCAATTTTTCACCTTTAGAATTTTTAGTGTTTCTCTAGTAAACATCTTTTGATGGTAAGCAATCTTAGTCTTTGCTTATCTAAAAAGAAAGAGTTTTGCTGAGTATATTATTCTAGATTGACCATTGTTATCCTCTGTCCCCAGTTCCAATGGGAAGGGCTGGTCTCTAGCCCATCTCTCCATTCTTCCTTTTGTGGGGTCCCTGTTTACCTTATTCTACCTGCTTCTTTGTTATAATTAATCAGTTATTGTGTTACAGCTCACTCCACAGTGACTTCTTAAGAAAGGGCAGGGAGGTATATTTTTGGAGTCCTTGCTTATCTAATGTGTTTATCTTCACACTTTATTTGAAATGTAAAAAGTGGCAGGAATGTTTCCTTAAACATTTTAAAGCAATTGGCCTTCTGTCTTTCAGTGTTGCTATTGAGAATTAAATCTCATTTCCATTCTCCATCTTTTGTTTGTGACTCTTTTTCACTCTCTGAAAGTGGTTTGAACCTTTGTTTCTGTAAAATTTTATTCCAAAGCATGGAGGTCTTTTTCATTTGTTCAAGTCGAGCAATTGTTAAGCACTTTTAAACTAGAGACTTATATCTTTTATTCTGTATTTTTTCGGGAGTGATATTATTTCCTTGATAATTTTATTCCCTACATTTTATTTGTTGCTTGGAACTACAGCCAGTCACTTGAGACTAGTCACTTGTCACTTTGATTTCTCCTCTTAAGAATCTTGTCCTTCCTCTTTGATTTCTATCTCTATCTTTTATAGTTCTACATTCTGGAAGACTTAATTTTTATCATATGACCCTGTTTTTAATTTTGCTGGTCATAATTGGAGTTTACAAAATTTAAAAAAAAAAATACTTGGTTCCTTTTTATAGTGCCCTGTAAAGTTTTTATTGAAATATATATTCTGTTGTCCTATTAAAAGTCATGGCAGTTTAAAGAATGTTTTATTCTAGTTCTTACATTAATACTTGTTTCCTCTGGCTTCCTTTCTTGTGTTTGGCTTCAGAATTGCTAGACTTTTGCTAAAGCCTTCAAGTAGAAGCCTTTATGTCGCCTACTTGAAAGTTTCAACAAATGACTAGCAATTCTTGCTTCCTCACAAATAGAATATTCAAAGAAAGGAGATTAAGTGGAAACAAAATGGTAAAATGAATTTGCTTTGCTATTATTTTTGAATTGAGCATCTAATTCTTGACTATTACCTTCTTTCAGCTTCACATACATTAGGGAAAATATCCAAGTAACCTTGACTTTTTTTTTTTTAAAAGATGTATTTATTATTTATCTATGCATACAGAACTGAGTATAGGCCAGAGGTGTGGTGGGTGACAGGATTCACCAGAGACATAGTGGGGAGCAGAACAGACAGATTGACAAAGTACACTGCTGAAGGGAGCAGCAGGCTGGTCAGAAGAGATCTGCCACACCATGTGGCTCAGCTTCCTGGCAGGGGATTAAATTTTTACTGCAGTGGCTTGGGAGGGCTTCATAATGTGATGCTTTAACCCATTGCACCACCAGGGAGAGCCCAACCCTGACTTTTTAATAAAACTGTGTTTTCAGTGAATATAAATTTGGGGGTAAACTTGTAGGGGACTTATCATACTATTAACCACTTGAGGTATTTCTTCGTCTTAAGTTTTGTGAGGGCCAGTATTTTACCCAGTATACTGTGGTAAATACATGACAATGAGTCTGAGGAACTGGGTTCTAGTTCCTATTTCTTGCTGTGTGATCATATGTAAGTACCCTCTCAGAACCTCAGATTCCTCCTGTGAGAAATAAAGTCCATTTTCCTCATTCCTTTACTAGGAACAAATGTGATCAAACAACTCTCTTTACCCCCAAAACATTGGCTTGAAAGCTGACTCTTGCTCCTCCAGGGATTGTTCTGTTAGAAAAGATTAACTTTTGACTGAGGGTTGGCAGATAGCTGACACATTTGAATTTTTTTATAAATTTTTCTTTGATATTTTTCTCTAATCCTGGTCTGAAAATAAAGAAATATATATCATTGTTTGAATCTGGATGAGAATCCAGATCTTTCATGCAAATGAAAGATCAAATATGGCTGCATGAAGTTGATGTCACAAACTTGATGTAAGGATAGTGACTTTAGTTCATGAATCACCTTGGGTGGATAAGACAGGTGGCCACGGCTGGTGTAAGGGAGTAATCCATCAGCGGTTGTGGCTAAAAGTAATCGTCTTACAAACTAGGTCAAACAGCTTACTTAGGGGTTGGTTGATGACTCAGGCGGCAGAGGCTTGGACTTCCAGGTTGAGGGACACTGTGGGAGTATGTTTGTTGCTTGGTAGGAAGAGTGATTAATCCTTTCAGAAAAGCCTCTCTACATCTTTGACTCTGTCTTTCTCTCATGCTCTGTCTTCCTCTTACTCATTTTCTCTAACTCTCACACTCTCTCAGAACTGCTTTGATTCCTATCTTCTCTAGTTCAAGACTTGCCTGAGACATGACAAGAAGGGAAAGGAAGAGGGCTGGTGTGCCCATGGTTGCTACCATGTGGGCCCGACCTGCAATCTTTATAGTGATTTTATATCTATTCCATTCCTTTATTTGGAGTCCAATGATGTCCACAGAAAAACCTTACTGAGGAGCCTGTCTGGCCATTTCTTGTCAGCCCTTAATTCCCCCTACTCCTGCTATTATTTAAGGACTCCTAGACCTTTGGGAACATTTCTGCAGGAAAACAATAACAACAACAACATAAAGAGTCTTTACTGTTTCCAGCTGTAAAAAGCACACAACCACAAACAACAGATAAGAAGAAAAGCATAAGTGGGAAGTTTAATTTTAATTCCTAATAGGATCATAGATGGTATCGAACTGTAATTAGACATTGAAAACTTTAAGGGAGAAATCTTTTTGTTTTATTTGTTTGTTATTGACTTTTTTATTTTCTGACATTACTGCTCATTTTTGCAGTGTTTTGATTTTTCCCCTCAGCTATGGTCCCCATAACTATCCCACTGCCACGTCACCTGTGAACCCTGTGCTCTTCCCTCCCCTCTTTGGAACCTTCTCTCTCCCACTCCTCTGCTATATGCCTCAGATCTATAGCTGCCTGAAAGTTTTGTCTTATGCATATTTTATTTCAAAAAGCAATGCTACTGAAATAAGTATGACTGGTAATTAAACACAGGTTTCTGAAATAATGATCCAAAGAAGACATAGTACAAAGATAAAAAAGAATATATCTGTGCTTATTGAGCCTGTGTGCTATCTGAAAAACTAGCAATGTTGAAAATGATAAATGATTCAAAGTTCTTTGGCTAAATATAGCTGGATAAGAACAAATGAGTAACATTGGTAAATAGTTTGTGCTTCTAAGGATGAAGAGATGTTTTAAGCCATAACTTGGTTCCCTTTAAACATTTATTTGGAATATGTCAGGGACAAAGCTCTTCTCTAGAAATTGGAGGAAGCTGCAAAGCAAATAAGACACTGTTAAGGAAATAAAGATTTCCTGCTATTACAAATGTATTTTGTTTTTTAGATTATGAAGTTTTTTTCTGTTATATTCTGTTATATTCTCATTGGTTTTTTGGTTTTTTAAATTTAATGACGTGCCATTGTTTCACATCCTTGTTAGTATTTTGAAGTACAGGGTTCCTCCCCTCAGGTGTGGTCACTGTAGCCTTCCTACACTAGAGCACCCACAGTCCTCCACCACAGTCCATTGTGCTCTCTTTCCTCTCTCTCACCCTTCTTCTTCCTCCCTCCTGGATGTCCCAGATCTATGGTCAGCTTTCAAGTGTTGATTTTAAAGTGTCTCTTTATTTGAACCTTTGTTTTATTTTATTTTTAAAAAAGATTTATTTATTTATGCATACAGAACTGGGGTACAGGCCAGGGTTGCAGGGGTAGTGAGAGGAGTCACCAGACACAGAGTGGGGAGCAGAACAGGTAGATGGACTGAAATAACACTGCTGAGGGGAGCAGCGGGCATGTCAGGAGAGGTCTGCTGCACCATTAATGAATCTCTTTGGCTTTGTTTCAACTAAGACCATGGGGTAAAAACTCTGTATAGGATATGCACATCAGCTCCTCAGTAAGGGGATGGGAAAAGAGGCCAGGTCTCAAGCAGGAAGTTAGAACTCAGAGATACCAAGGATAAGCCACCTTCTGTGGTTGGGTCTATCTCTGTCCTGTGTGTTTGCTTGTTTTCTTCCTGATATTTTAATTAAAATAAGGTCCGCTTTCACAGTTCTGGCCTGCTACATAGTGCTTCTAAAGACACAAAGAAGGGTCTTAGATTGTGAGAATCAGTTTGCATGTTGGTCTCTGGATCAGTATCATAAAGTTCCTAGTTTGGAACGCGTTAATATACAAATTCTTAGGTCCCACCCATATCAGGAATTCAGGATGGGGTTAAGTCTTGTCTGGGATTCTGATGCTGGTTCACTGTTAAGAATCACTTCACTGAAGAGGAACAGCGCCCTCTGGGGGCCATATGGTCACAACAACTTCCGTGAGGGTCTCAATCCAGGAAGCTAAAGTCCAGGTTTCTAAACCCAGGCGTCCCTTTGTCATAGGGCAGGTGAGGGGCGCTCCTAGACCCCCATTCTATCTGCTCTAGATTGGTTCTGCCATCCTCTGCACCAAGAAAAAACGTACTCTATTTTGTAAGACGTTTAACGGAATGGGACTTTAATACAATTAGTGTGCAATAAAGAGAAGGGAAAGAATAAGTAAAATAGTTTTCATGTGAAATACTCAAAGTTACCCACCCACTCACGGGTAAATGCTCAGCCAAACAGGGTTGGCCCAAAGCAAATCCACTGAGGCCCAAAAACCACAAGTCTAAGGCATCTTGTGATGGGGACCCATAGGAAAGGGGGAGAAGAGCCCAGGCAAGTCTGTGAGAAGGGCCTAGGCAAGTCTGTGAGGAAAAGAGCAAAATCGCAATCAAGATAAAGCCTCCATTACCAGTCTCCCCATAGGTCTCTCACCCAGGTCTGTTTCCAGTGTCTCCTCCCAAACTCTTGGTGCCAGTCCAAGTCCAAGAAACAAGCATAGCTTCTTCACATGTCTCTCAGCACCATGTACCTCCTCCAGGACTTCTTGCTCTGTTTCCTCCCTTCTCCCTGCCACTCTCCTCCCTGTTCAGCCCCTCCCTTTCTTGGGTGGGGCAGGGAACCAAGAACCTCACCCTCCCTTGGGGATTGTGCTGTTACATCTTCCCATACTGGAGACTTCTACCATCCTTAACCTTAGAGACTTTGGATTGATTTAGCTGAATGATATTACTTTTTCTCTTCATAACAGCTTGGGCTTTCTAATAGGTTGAATATGGGTGAATCTTGAAATGTATATTTATTGTTTTAATTACTTTTTCTAGTTCTGACATTCATACCATGTCCTTATTTTAAAAGGCCCAGAGCTTCACAATTGTCCATTCTCCACCTGGTTCCAGACCCACTCTCAGCCTCCCTTTCTTCTTCCCACAGAGAAAAAAAAATGTTTCTTTCCTTCTGTGTTCTTTACCGTTCTTGCTATAGCAGCAACCCTCAAAGATATAAATTTATAGCCATATCCCCTTGAAGACATGCTCCCTAGACTGAGGCCTGTGAGGGTAGGGGCCACATTCTATTCCTTTTTATTCCTAGCATTTAGCACAGTGCCTGCTTAACAAGAAGTAATTGAAAATGACCTCCAAGTGGATAAATGGATGAAAATAACTCAGCTATCCCTGCAACATCTTAACAGTGCCTTCCTTCATGCAGTCTCATTCAATGTGAAATACCCTCTTGTGCCCATCTTTAGTCTCTCAAAGTCCATTCCCTCGGCTACTCAAAGCAGGTGGGAGTTAACTGTGGAGTATGGAATTTGCTCTGGACCAAGCAGAGTCAGCAGGTGGCAAGTTTACTGTCACACTGTTCTTATGATAAAAATAGTACAAACAATAATGGACATTTATCTACATCAGTGGAGTGCATTGATGTGTGTCAAGCCTTTTACTTGTTATTTATAATCTTAAGTTAGCCTTAAAAAAGTGTTGTTATCTGTAAAATAATAAATGAGGAAAGAGGCTTAGAAGGATTAAATAGTTTTCCTAAGGTCATAGAATTTTTTTTTTTTTTTTTACTTATTTGTGCATATAGAACTGCAGTACAGGCCAGAGGTGCAGGGGTGGTGAGAGGATTCACCAGAGACAGAATGGGGAGCAGAACAGGCAGATTCATAAAGTACACAGCTGAGGGGAGCAGCCTGCGGATCAGGAGGGTCTACCGTGCCATGTGGACTGCCTCTGTGGCGGGGATCAAACTCATGCTGAAGTGGCTTTAGCTTCTTAGTGCTGTGCTTTAACCTGCTGCACCACCAGGGAGGGCCTAAAGTCAATGTTTTTAACTTGAAATAAATAGAACACTGGCAAGTAAAAAACATACTGGAAACCTTGATGATGCAGAATCTAAATAAACCAGCAAAAATTCTGAACTCATGTTCTGTTCAATGACTAAGTGTATTGCTATTATGAACAGTTATTATAAGAGAGGCTGTTGTTCTGGTTACAGGAAGGTCCAAGGGATGAATAAGAGAGGCAAAGGCAAGGTCCTTACTCTCAGGACATTAATTTTGCTGTGGGAATCTCTTTGAAGAGATGATATTATGTCTAGTCTTGAACCATTAGGAGTAGAAATATGAGTATCTGCAAAGAATCTATTCTAGGTAAAAAGAAGGAAATGCAAAGTCCCTGAGGCTAGGGAACTAGCAGAGAAACCAGCAGCCACCAACTGCTGAGTAGAACTGACCCTGTGTGAAGCTCGCTGGGCACAGGTAAAGATGGGGAGTGGTCCAGAATTGAGACGACAGCACGCAAGTCAGTGATTCTACTGGGAAAGGAGGATTAAAGCACATGCTGTCACTGCTTTGAATTTTTTTTTCCTCTCTGCTGCTCACATTCTGCACATTGACGAGTGCGATGCTCACATCATCATTAAATACATCCCCCATACCAATTTAAAAAAATCAATAAGGTAGGTTAATAAGGTAGGGCCTTCTTTTGAAAGGTCTCACACTGACTGGGCTCTGCCTGCCAGACATCTCCCTGTTTTGTTGTCTTTTTTACAGTAATTATATAAGCACCAAGCCACAGTCTCACTAATGCCCCCTTTGCAAGTGGCAGGAAACTATCACACAGAGTTGTAGATAAGGAAAGTGATAAAGTGCGCCTTCCCGCTAGGGCAGACCATCCCCACAGCTGACTTCCCCATCCTGCTGTCCCAAAATCAAGTCCACTTTGCCATGGCTATTTGCTCGTTTTCTCTTTGACCCTATAGTTGACATCTTCTGTGTGGTCTCTTCTCCTTCTCTTGCCCTTCTCTAATATTGCAGCTTTTTTTGTTTTTTCTCAATGCTGTGAGAAGTTACTTCTCTCATTGCAGGGCTCCTGGCACTTGTTTTTCTCACAAGGATGTCCCTACACACGGCTGTCCCCTGCTTCTGTCTACAGAGTGACACTTCCTTCAGAATGTCACTAAAGGAGAAGGCCTCTGACGCCTACCGCTCTTAGCCAAAGTGGTAGCAGGGATGCCCACAGCCAGTCCCTGCACGCCCCCCACAGGACACCCGTGCTCTTCCACCCCGGCAGAGCATGTCCACACCCATGTATATACACGGATATTTAGGGAAATTCTCCCACAGGCGAGGCACTCTTTGGATACTGGGGAGAGAGTGGCCAACAAACAGACATGGCCTCTGCCCTCAGTGCGAACTGTCAAATGAGTAAGTGAATATCTACTTGTAGATGACGATAAGTACAATGAAAAAAACCCAAGAGGATGACGTGTAGTGACAGGGCGTGGCAGCCCTTAGCCGAGGCGGGCTATAGGGGAGCCCTCCAGGGATGCCTGTTTGATCAGAGACCTGAATGTACCAAACAGAGAGAGCCAAATAGGCTTGAAAAGATGGAGAAAGGACATTATAGACAAGGAAAAAACACTAGGGCAAAGTTGCTGAGCTATTAGGGTGTGTTTTATTAATAGAAGGGAGCCAATGTGCTTCCAGCAGAGGGAGGGGAAGAGAAGTAATGGGGTGAGGTGCTGTGATGAGATATTTAGATTTTGCCCTAAGGGCAAAGGAGAGCTGGGATCAGGTGAATGATGCAGTAAGGCCTATATAGCTCCATCTCTATATACACATACACATGTGAGTTAAGCTTTATAATTTGTGTGTATAATGTTGATCACACTTAATCTTCTCAACAGTGAGTGAAGTAATTAGTAGTTAAGGACAAAGAAGGGAAGATACTGAGAAGTTAAACCCCTGAAGTTACCTAACAAGGACTAAGCAGAACCTGAGACCTGGATCTTCCAGCTGCCAAGTCTGGGAGTGTCATCTGGGCCACAACTGCAAAGTTAGGTTTATAGTAAAGATGAGATTATGGATGTTGGATATTATTTGCACATATTCTAAGTATATAATAAAGGAGGGTGGGGGTGACCTGGAAAGATATATTTCTTTTTTTTTTTTTTAAAGATTTATTTACTTATACATACAGAACTGGGGGTTAGTTCGATGTTTAGGGAGAGTGAGAGGATTCACCATAGACAGAGTGGGGAGCAGAACAGGCAGATCAACGGCCAACTGACAAAGTGCACTGCTGAGGGGAGCAGTGGGCGGGTCAGGAGAGGTCTGCCGAGCCATGTGGATCTCCTCCGGGGCAGGCGGGGATCAAACTCATGCTGAAGTGGCTTAAGCTTTCCAGTGCAGTGCTTTAACCCGCTGCGCCACCAGGGAGGGCCTCTTTTTTTTTTTTTAAAGATTTATTTATTGGCCCTCCCTGGTGGCGCAGCGGGTTAAAGCACAGTACTGAGAACCTAAAAGCCGCTTCTGCATGAGTTCGATTCCCGCCTGCCGCGGAGGAGACCACATGGTGTGGCAGACCTCTCCTGACCCGCCCACTGCTCCCCTCAGCAGTGTACTTTGTCGATCTGCCTGTTCTGTTCCCCACTCTGTCTCTGGTGAAGCCTCTCACCGCTCCTGAGCCTCTGGCCTGTACCCCAGTTCTGTATGCACAAATAAATAAATCTTAAAAAAAATTTATTTATTTATATAAGAACTGGGGTACAGGTCAGAGGTGCAGGGACGGGGGTGTGGTGAGAGATTCACCAGAGACAGTGAGGAGCAGAACAGGCCTGGCCCGAGATGTAAATCATGTTGCAGTGGCTGTGGATAGCTTCATAGTGCTGTACTTAACCCCTTGCACCATCAGGGAGGGCCGAGAGAGATACTAGTGGACTAGTATATGCAACAAGAACTTTGGAAGTTCCTAACTCTGGAAGAGGTCAAAGATTTCTGTAGGATAGAAGACTTGGTTTCAGTAGTCTCCTGATTTACGGAGTTCTATAGGGTTAAGGATAACACTGATACTTTGACAGCTCAGTCTCATAAAGCATAGACTGTGTGCCAGACACTGTTTTAAATGCTTTACAAACCACCCATTCCCCTAGTTCTCTCAGTAAAGATGTTCAAAAGAGGCCACATTAATCTGGAAAAGTATATGATGCACATTCACTAATTTGGGCCAATGTATATTAAGTCTCCTGATTGCCGACACAAAATTATCTCCATGGAGCTGGATTGGATTGCTATTTTGCAGCATAAAAATGAGAAAGTTGGGCTCTCCGTGGTGGCGCAACAGGTTAAAGCACTGCATTATGAAGCTCTTCAAAGTCACTGCAGCATGAGTTCGATCCCCTGCCAGGGAGCTGACCTACATGGTGTGGCAGACCTCTTCTGACCTGCCTGTTGCTCCCCTCAGCAGTGTGTTTCAGTAGTTCTGCCTCTTCTGTTCCCTGCTGTGTCTCTGGTGAATCCTCTCACCCACCACACCTCTGGCCTGCACCCCAGATCTGTAAGCATAAATAAATAAATCTTAAAAAAAAAAGTGAGTAAGTCATCACAACTCTAGAGTCCAATATTGTCAACCCCATAACACAGTGATGTTTATTGTGTGGACAATACAAATTGTTATGACTCAGCCCTGGAAGTTGGCCACTAATAATTTCCTTGTTTGGCAGCTAATAGAACTTCAGAGGTTGTAAATAATTACCCTGTGGTCACTTCACTCAGTGAACTGGGATTTAAAGCCAGGAGTGCCGATGCCTGAATCCATGCTCTTTGCTTTGCATTCTGCGGTCTCTTAGTGTCTGCCAGGAAGTGCCTCCTCTTTCACTGGGTGGAATAGCAGAGGCCTTTACTAACCTGAAGTGCAGTGCTCAAACCTGGGTCAACAACAGTTGTCGTTATTAATCCACTGAGATAGTTGGATTGAAGAGTCTTGCTGAGTTACAGGATTTTAGGGGCAGAGCCCTCCCAAAAAAGTCATGATCAAGAAAGTGGCTTCAAAGCCTAAAGCCACAACTCCCACAAGGCAATGCTGGTTAAAGTGGCAACCATCAGAAAACCATCAAAACTGAGATGATTTCAGGTCTATTTGCAAAAGACCTATTTGCTTATCTTATTTTTTATGTGTTTTCTCAATGGTCTGAGCCAATGGTTACTCAATAGCTTTTATATCTACCCAAAGACAGGTACACAGTAACTTTAGACTTTGGTGAAAAGAATTTTGCTGTCATGTATGTATATAAGTTGTCAACCTTTATTTCTCTGAAATTTCATATTCCTCATTCGCCTTAAAATATATATATATAATATATATGCACACAAGACCTGGGCCAGAGGTGCAGCAGGGTAGGTGGTAGTGATGGTGAGAGGATTCACCAGAGACAGAGTGGGGAGCAGAACAGGCAGATGGACTGAAATACACTGCTGAGGGGAGCAGCCGAGGTCTGCTGCACCATGTGGATTAGCTCCCTGGCCGGGCATTGAACTCTGCACAATGGCTGCCCATCACTTCATCGTACTGAGATTTAACCCCTTGTGCCACTAGGGAGGTCCCTTAGCCTTGAAATATTCTTGTGATTGTTTTTTAACAGGCAAATCTTCTAAATGTATTATTAGTTATAATTGTGTATGTGTCTTGAAGGGATTATTTATAGTGTCTATTGTGTGCTCACATTTTTACTGTAGCATTTATTAACTATGAAATTTGTAGAGGAACAATCTTCTGAAATCTCAAGTTCAGTGCCAAGACAATTAACATTTTAGACACTAACACTAAGATATAATAGGCTTATTGAAATCTTAAGTTGATATCTATATTTAATCTTGGTAAAAATTCATTTAAAGTTTCTACTACCTGTTTTTCTAGGGCTCTCAAGTCTTATGAAAAGATCTGAAAGGGTCCTTTAAAATGGTATATCTCACTGAATCTATATAGTGAATAGGTAGTGTTGCTTTGAGTAAATATTTACAAAATCAAATATTTATAAACATTTACAAAAACCAAATGCTTTATAAACATCCTATGATCATGAGGGTCTTTTTGGGTTAAAGAAAGCATCCCTATCCACGGGGCTCGGAATTCATGAAGTTTTACTCTTTCTTTCGATTTTTACTTTAATTAAATTCAAGGGTGACCCTACCAAAAGCAACCTGGAGGGTCTGGAGTTAAGTCCCCACCCAATGGGAATGGGAGCCAATGAATGTATACCCCGGGCTTCCATCCTTCACATGAACAGTTTTACTTTTTAGGAGGTTCTTGAGAAATCAAAATAAGAGGGACCTTAATAATGTAAACCTACACTGGCTTTTCTTCCTTCACTTTAACTTCTTCCTCACTCTTATTTCCTTGAATCACCTCACAAATAATCAACCTGTATTCAAGCCTTTGTCTCAGGCTCTTCTTTAAGGAGAATCTGAACTAAGACATTTGGTACCAGCACTAGGTCTAGAAAGCAGACCCTTCCACTGGGTTTCTGGAAATGTCTTATTCACTGACGAGGCAGCTGCTCGCAAGTGGGGTGTGGTGGCATGCTGCAGTATCACAATTGCTAAGGCTTTTGTGGGGTGCATTGAGATGAGGCATCAATAAAAGGGAAGCACTAAATTGTTCAGAAGCTCAACACTTGGGTGACATGGGGTATTGGTATTCATAAAGATCATAGAGTCAGCTGGATGTCTACATTAAAATATTTGAAGGAAAAGAACAGATGCAGGTCAGTCAATTATTGGCTCAAGGGAAGCTGTCAAAATCAGAACACTGCTTGGCAGCATATGGAGAATCCTGTTTCTTGGAGGACAGCCCGTGTGAAAAATCACTAATGTAGGTAAGACAATGATGTGAATTCACTGGCTTGGGCCATGGCTATTTTAACTGTCCTGACCTCTGACACAAAATAATCTCTGTGGACTTTTGTCATCTTGACATTCTGCAGCATAACATGGTGGCCCATTCTAACATGGTATAATGTTAATTGGACTGGGTGAACAGATACTGTGGATGCACCAGTTAGAATGGTCCAAAGGGCAAGTGATAAAATGAAAAAGATCCAGGAGGCCTGTACATCAGTGACATTCTTGGGGGTCCATTGTCTGGCTTATTCCTTTTAGGAAAAAAATAGCACCATGAGTCCATAACTGGTAGGAAAGAAGCTCAGAGCTCATTGGACCTCTGGGTTTTTGGGCACAGCAAGTTTTAAGTAGTGCAGGGAAGGAAAAATAATTTTCCCTTTACTCTGTTAGGCTTTTGGCTGAGAGTCCCTAGATAATAAAAGATAGATTAAGGGGAGAAAAACAAAAATTTAAAAGCATATTTACCTCCTTTGTACAGAGGAAAACTAACTCATGGAAATATTTCTAGTCATCACCATAAATACTATTTTCAGCTCTGCAATTTAAATCTCTGCCTTCTTCATGGTTAAGAGATTCTAGCCATTTATGAACCCAAGAGGGAGACACTCTTGTAAATGGAGATTTCCCATATAGATGTCTTACAAATGGGTAACTTTTAGTCAGTTCTGAGTAAAACCTGCATCTGCAGACTCTCAATAATAGCCAACTCGAGATGATTCTTATGTCACGGGGGTATATAGGAGGGTGCCCCTCTTTCTGGGTGGGGCAGGGAACCTGGAACTTCCCCTTTTCCTAGGGACCACCCTGTTACAATCTCAGTGACCGAAGTAATAAAGAATTTTACGGAAGGCTAGGTTTGCTTTGAATCTGCCCTGCAGTTTGTGCTAAATGTTCCAGCAGCCCGAGTAGAAGTAGCTGTGGTGGACGGGGGTCTGTTCTTTGACAAGATTCCAAGGGCGAATAATAGCACAGACTCATAATGTTCTGTACATCATCATGCCTTTGTTAGCAGAGTCACTCATCATAGGGAAAGAAATTCCATGAGGGCTATTTGTTATCGAAGAGCCTGAGGACCTCACCATACGACACCGAGTGCTGTGAGAATAGGGTTGCTCACCTCGGGCTGGGCATCGCCATAACCACTGAATCATAAGGAGAGGCCATAACCCATCATGTGATGACAGATGGCTCATAAGGGCCAGGCCGAGCCAGTCGAGAGGGTGTGTCTCCATTGTGGTTCTAGCACCTCTTCCTCAACTCACGCAGGTGGTTTCACACAAGTTTCCACATGCTCTGAGTGGAACAGGAATATTCTTGTGTTTGGTTCACGGGTGACTTTGCTCTGTGTATTTGGCAAGAAGAAAGCAGTTGCCATATTATAGTCATTCAAGGTTGACCCTCAAAGACCTTCCCAGGACACAGAGCTACTAGGAGTATACTTGTTTTCATTTGTATGGGAGGAGAAGTGCTGATAGATACAGATGTACATAGGCTTCTAGGAAGGGGAGAAAATGACTAGGTTAGTTGGTCAGAGGCAGGAAACTAGCAGTATCAAAAGACTGGAGCTATGTGGGTGGGTTTAGAGGGAAGAGTGGCATTTGCTCCAGAGGAGATAGTCAGTAACCAAGTGGATGTGACGGCTTATTCTGGGAATGTCAGCTATTATCTCCCCCTCTTCACCCAATGTGTCAGCAATGGATGCATGAATGGAGTAGCTACCCTGAAAGAAATGGAGCCTCCATTCACAACAGGAAGAGCTGCTGCTCACCAAGACTGACTTACATGTAGGCTAACCTCAGTGCCAGATATCGAGAATGTTCTATCAGGGAGTGACATTGAACCCTCAATGGGATACAGTCTCTTAAGGACATCTGCCAGCTGCTTGGTGGTAGATTGATAACTTACATTCTTCCACCTTGGCAGTGGCAATTTAAGCCAAATTATGCCAGTCTACATCTATGGAATTTATTCTGTTTGAGGGGAGCTGTAATACTTTTGAAATTAAAAACAAAAAGGATCCATAAATTCTTTAAGGTATTTCTTGTTTAACCACAATTACTGACAAACCACTTGGCCTCATTCCTCCTGGTTCTGCCTTTAGTGGACTATAATTTTCCATGGGAGATCTTTTTAAAAGCTAAAAAGGATTTTTAAAATATATGTTTTTAAAATATATTCATTACATCATCCTTCATATTTGTACAATATATGATTTCCCGTGAAATTCCCACTACCAATTCACCCATGCACTATCACCATAGTCCTTATGCTCTTCCCACTCCTGCCCTGGTCCTTCTCCTTCCTCCTCCCCTAAAGAATATCTCTAATCTATAGTTGCCTGATGATTTTGATTTTTACTGTATTATAGTTACTTCTCCCCCCCCCCCCAATTCCATGTTTGGTTCCTCTACATTCCTCCTATAAGTAAGACCATTCAATATTTTTCTTTTTCTTTCTGGCTTATTTCAATGAGCATAGTCCCTTATAGCTTCATCCATGTTGCTGTGAAGGACATGAGTTTATCCTTTTTGATTGCTGAATAATATTCCATCATGCAAATATACCACATCTTCTTGATCCAGTCATCAATGGTTGGGCATCTGGGTTGCTTCCATATATTATAAATTGTGCTGCAATATACATAGGGGTGCAGGTGCCCTTTTGAATTAAGTTTTCCGTATCCTTTGGGTAGATTCCTAGGAGTGGAATTGCAGGGTCATATGGAAGCTCCAGTTTTAGTAGTCTGAGGCACCTGCATACAGCTTTCCACAGTGATTCAACCAGTTTGCTTTCCCAGCAGCAATACAGGAGAGTTCCTTTTATGGCATCTCCATAAAATAAAAAGTCACAGTCCCAACATTTACAAAAATTTCCTACATATATATATCCCTTCTAAATTGCTAGCATTACTCTTACCACAGCACATTAGTGATGAGTTTGCCTAGTCTTCACAAAAAAGGTTTCAACATTTTGAACATTTCTATAGTAACATTATTAGAGTAATCAGTGACAGCACTTGCTCCGTGTTACTCACCGGGCTAGGTGTTTTCCAGAAGGTATTTTATTTACTGTTTAGCACAATCACAAAGGGTAAATATGATCACCACATTGTCAATGAAGAAATTGAGGGTCAGAGACTATGCTCCAGCTGATCAGCTGCACAGCTAAATCAGACTGTGGCTCTCAACAATGCATAGATTCTAACTTGTCTTTTGAACTTCAGAAAAGAAATACATGATCTACTAGGTCAGTTGAATTCACTATATCCCATGGATTTTCTCTCCTCTCCTTTTTTATCCTAATTTTTTTATATTTGTTCCTTTGGTCCAACTGTAAACTGCTTCTTGCACTACTACAGGTTTTGGTTCATTTAGTTGCCACGAAGACCAGTTGGCATATGTTTTGATAACCAAAGTGCAGCACCCTGGGAGAATCTAAAAACCAGAGAAGTGTACTCTCACGCCCGGGCCATCCTGCAGAGGGCCCTGCAGAGCTGTTAGGGCACAAAACAGAATGCAGTTACCACTGTTGGCCACCAGATGACAGAGTCACATAAGATAGTGCATCATGGAGCTAAAGGCGAGCAGAGGGCAGCTGCTGGTGAAGCTAGAATAGGAATGAGCTAAAAACAGAGGGTTTGTTAATAACCTTCTCAGCAAGCACAGCCAGTTATTTGGGCAAATATGAATCAGAAGGCTAGAAAGTAGAATTCACTGATGAATTTCAAATAGATTCACTTGCTTTTGTTGAAGGATTTATGGCAGCAAAATAAAAATCTGGGCCTCATGGGTGATACAAGGGGTTAAAGTTGCTCAGCACTGTGAAGCCATGGGCAACCACTGCAGGAATTAGCCAGGGAGCTGACCCACATATGGCACAGTAGACATCTCTTGTCCCCCTGCTGCTCCCCTCAGCAGTATATTTCAGTAGATATGCCTCTTCTGCTCCCCACTCTGTCTCTAGTGAATCCTCTCACCCCATCCCACAAAACCCCCTTCCCCACCTCTAGCCTCGATCCAAGCTCTTGTGTTCATAAATAAATAAATCTATATATCTTTTTTAAAAAGTCTAAGAGTAGATGCGTAAACGTTTTGGAATTGTGTGTGTTGGAGAGGAGTGGTCATTGAAAGGGATTTTTCGAAGGTGCAATATCAAAACACAAGGTAAACGTAAATGAATGAAATAGAAAACAGGTTGGACATAATCTCCAGGCTGAATCCAGGGTTGTTGATAGTTGGGGCATTAGGGTATTTGTGTAATATGAGTGAATTTCAGTTGCAATGAGGTTTTATCAGGGGATTCTGAACATTTTTTAATGCCCGTACACATGAATCTTCTGAACATTTTTTAATGCCCGTACACATGAATCTTCTATTCTATTTATCTAAACTGCAATCTGCTACTTTTTGCAGCAGCATCTGGCCCCATATCCAAACTAAGTAAACACCACCTGGGGGCTGGTCTTGACACCTCCGGTTCACAATGTTGCCCTGGGTAATTCTATGCCCCTGAAACTTTCACAACCCCAGACTGAAGCCACATTCCACACTTGCAAAGGTCCACAGAAATTTGGCCTTCACTTTCTGGTGTTGCTTCTAAATATCCCAACCTCTCTTCCCCCTCCAGACACTCCCATGTTTAGTGTTGCTAATTATGTTATCCTGTCCTGCCTTCTTGGTGAAAATGCCAAAGCAGAAAGTAAGAAAGAAAAGAGTGGCTGGTGAGTGTGCACTGTGTACCAGACAGTTCGACACTCAGTCTGTGTACCAGACCCAGTGAGTTCAATGCTACTGACCTTGTTTTACAAATAAGGAAATAAAGTTGAGGAAATTGGGGAAGCAATTTTTCAGGGTTCCACCATGTAACTAAACTTAAGTATACTACTGTTATTTTCCTAATACAGGTCACTATTATCGCTCACCTGCTTGCTGCAAAAGCCTTCATTTTCTACTTCCCTTCATTCCACTTCTTCTGTAAACAGAAGCCACTCTGATCTTTCTAAAGTGTAAAGCCATTTATCTAATCTCTATCTTAGTCTTTTCAGGAAGGCTCTGCTCCATGTTGCTAGTCTCACCCTGGATTTCAAGCAACAGAAACCCTCCATCCAGCATCTCAGCTCTTCTGACTTACTTGTATCTTTCAGATTTCCGTCTGGTCACATATTCATTGAAAACCTTTTGTGACTCATTGGGTAGGTCCCTGCTTTTGAACCCCATATGCCACCCTTTCCTTAATAATGTCAAAGACTATATATATTACAAATGCTAATTTGTATGGTTTCTAACCTTGTACTAAAAACTAACTGCATGAATATATGAATTTTTCACTATTGTATCCTCATCACTTCTGTTGTTCCTGACATGTAAGATTGCTTAATAAATATCTATGGTTTGTGATTTCTAGGTGCTTCAAATGTCTATTGTCATCTACTACTACTTCTTCCGTGGTCTTTCCTTTTCTTAATCAGAGCAATAACTTGAGGGTAACTGATAGTGACAGTGTGGCAATTTTTAAAAAAAAGATTGTGCAATTAATTCAAGAGTACATGAACATAGTATCACTAAGTTTAACACCTCCTTGGCAAGAATAATTAGTTAAAATAGGAAACTACCAGATGGTAAGTGTTATCAATAACACCCATATGTGAGCCAAGACAAGAATTACGAAGTTAATTTGAGGGCATGTTTTATGCTTGCCCTGGCAACAAAATTGCTAGTTAAAGCTCTGCCTGGAAGTTCCATTCTACAGAATAGTTTCTGATGGCAGCTCTATCTTTATTCAGTATATGTGGGGATGAGAAAGGAAAAAAAAAAACATATATTTACTTACACCAGGAAGGTCTGGGAAGGATACTTTGAAGCTGCCTTCCTGTATCTGTCCTGCCAAGCATTAGGATTTGAGGTTCATCCAAAAGAGTTTAGAGTATTACTTACCAATACTACCTGCCAACATCAATGAAATACACCAGAAAAGAGGTTTAAAAAAATGTGTCCACTAACAGGTGTGCGTACATCTATGCCTTCACTTGTAGGATTAGCAGCCATGTGGGTCATACATTAGAAGAGAGAGTGTGAACTAGTATGAACAGTCAGACTCCCCAAAGATGTGATGCTTTGCAGTTTTAGACGTAAAGGTATTAGCACATGAACTTCTTTACTGCAGAAAATTAGAAACTCAAAGATGGCTCATAGCTCTAATCTCTTTGGATGAACCTCAAATTCTAATGTTCTGATTGGCAGGACAGATACAGAAAGGCAGCTCCAAAGGCTGGAGACTGATCTGCCATTATCTAGGTGAATGGTTTGCTTTCCGCCTAACCCTTGTTTCAGGTTATAAAACTCAGAGATCATTCATGTCATTTCCTTCTATTTCTTTGCCTCTGTACATCCTTCAAAGACCTCTCAGTCATGCAACTAAAGACTTGAAGCATATGCCAGAGTCAGGTTTGTACCATCCTGCAGGTTCAGCATCTTATCACATTGGTTCTCCCAAGGGTGGCTTTTTTTTTTTTTAATTTTTAAAAAAGATTTATTTGTTCATACAGAACTGGGGTACAGGCCAGAGGTTCAGGGGTGGCGAGAGGCTTCACCAGAGACAGAGTGGGGAGCAGAACAGGCAGATCCACGAAGTACACTGCTGAGGGGAGCAGCAGGCGGGTCAGGAGAGGTCTGCCACGCCATGTGGTCACCTCCGGGGCAGGCAGGAATCGAACTCATGCGGAAGTGACTTTAGCTTCTTAGTGCTGTGCTTTAACCCGCTGCGCCACCAGGGAGGGCCAAGGGTGGCTTTTGTGGAAGAATAAAAATCACATGGTACATACCTGCAGCTCCCACTCTCTCACCTACCAGCTCTGGGGATGCAGATTCATTACAGTGGGGGAAACAGCAATGGCCCTGTCAGTTATAAAATGTGTGTTCCCTGTAACTCCAGGAAAACTTGTAACCAAATACCAGTGAGTTACTTTACTAATAGAATCATTTTCATCTCTTCCCTGCATCTTCCAGATGCTCCCAATTTATCCATTGCAAAGACATTTCTTTTAAATGAATCAGGAGGCAGAAAAAATATAATCAGTGAGAAAGTCAATCTGGTATTTGGAGGCTCAAGAGAGGCCCTCTGATCCATTAGCCCTCAGCCTGGTGTCGTATAGATGAAACTCAAGCTAATCTGATGTCCCGTATCCTTTAGGCAGAGGGATAGAAAAGGAATAAACTCGTGAGCTGAGGCAATCTTGACTGGAGGGGGCCTAGTGTGGGAGGTGTAAGATGAATAGACAGTGACTGCATGGCTGTAGGCCATATGTGTTTCCTGGAAAATTATGACTGAGAAATTGTTAGAATGAACAGAAGACAATATGACAATGAAGTGTGTCTTTTGAAATAAGGTCCCACACAAACCAAGTGTTGGATATGCTTATTTTGGGAGGAGGGGAAATGCCAAGTGTATTCTCTGACCAAGTGTGTTTATTGATAATTATGGCTGCTATAACTCATCACCAAGTAAAAGAAAGCAAGTTCATTGTTTCACCATTCTGGAGGTTACAAGTCTAAAATGTGTCCTTGTGGTGGTGTTCCTTTTGGAAGTTCTTGTGGAGAACCAAGGCTTTTCCAACATTCCTTGGCTTGTGATCCCTTTCCTCCACTTTCAAAGCCATCTGTATAACTGGGGTAAATCTCTGACCTCTGCTTCTAAGCTCTCATCTCTTTTGACTCTAACTCTGCTGCTTCCTTCTTTGAAAGCCCCTTGTGATGCATTGAGCCCAGCAGGGTAATCCAGGATAATCCTTTCTCAAAATCATACATTTCAGCATGTCTGGAAAATCCCTTTTACCATCTGAAGTAACATGTTTACAGCATCCAGATTTCAGGACATGAATATCTTTGGGAGTCATTATTTTACACAGTCCATCATGGATATGAATATTATTTTTTGTCTCCATGGTGGTTTTAGGTATGAAGGTAACCTGCATCAGTCACGGTGACTGTTGTCAGAGCTGGCAGTCTCCTGCAATTTTATGGGATTATGTGGAGCCAGGTACATAATGGTCATGCAGCCAAGATCTAGCTCATGGGCTGTATTCAGCACCAAGTCTTATTTTTAATCTAAGAAAACAGGAGGGCTTTGGTAGTGTGAGTATTAGGGTAAAATTATCAAAAATGGGGTCTGGGGGGAATCTCTATAGTTTCAAATACAAACAACAATGTAAATCAATGTTACCTCAATTAAAAAAGAAAAGAAGGAAAACAGGAACAAAGGGATGTTAATGTTGAGTCATGACAAGTTAGAACTTGATGGGATTAGAGAGATCATGTAACCCATTCCTCTTCATCTTATCTGAGAGAGGTGCAAAGAAATCCAGGTGACTTGCCAAGGTCAATAGCTAGTGACACAACAGATTAGCTCTTGCTTCCTAGTTCTTGTCTTGCTACCTCACTATAAATGAATTAAGTTTGGGAAGTGCCGAAGTGCTCTGTAGTTAGTTACCAACAGTTTCCTCTTGTCATTTTCTTCTTGTGGTATTGGATAAAGGA
The DNA here is from genome assembly GCF_000260355.1 of Condylura cristata. NCBI lineage: Eukaryota > Metazoa > Chordata > Mammalia > Eulipotyphla > Talpidae > Condylura > Condylura cristata. Next base: position 36,381,301 of record NW_004567107.1, on the reverse strand, counting down.
TATAGTATATAAAAAGACAGAAAAGTAAAAGCAGTATTTCACTGCTGTTCATTGATCTGGAGTAGTCAAGTGCTTACCAATGTGACTGGTACATAAAGTGAGAGAATAATGATCAGTAGATTTAGATCTCAGGGCAAAGAAACTTTTTTTCTTAGTAGGGTCAGAAATACTGTCTAAGGAATATGGCTGAAATGAATGTTGTGGCAAAAATCTAATTTCCTTAGGCTTTTTATTTTAAAAATGCTTGTTTTTATCAAAGTTTATAGAAAAGCATTATATTGAGGGCCAGTAGGGGTGGAGAGGGAATTTCCCAACATTTCCCCTAGGTTATTTTCAGGCTGGTTGAACACTGAAATTAAGATCAGACAGATTAGGAGGAGAAGAGTAATTAAATTATGTATATATGGACAATATACTTGGATATAAATTCTAAAGTAAATGGGGCAAAGTGAGGTTATTTATTTTTATCTCAGGAATGGAATAGGGGCCTGAGGCTTCAAAGAGAAAGGAGGGAGGCTCATGTGATGAAGATGAAGTATATGAAAAAACCTAATGTTCTATAATTACTTGTTCTGCCATATCTATATAGCTCTATTCATATCTATCTCATCCCCTATCTCTATATAGATTCCTCTGATAGAAAGACTATTTCTGGTAAAAATCCTAATTCTGGGATAATACCCCCAATGTTCATTCTTCTAGATAGTTAAGGGAATAGTAAAAGTTTCTTGTGAGACTTGAAGGCTTAAATTGCTATCATCTTGAAATAATCCACATATAAAAGTGACACATTTTAAGACATCTTGGGGATGCTTATCCTTCAGCCCTACTATTATAAGATGTCATCCAGATTTTCAAAAAAATGAGATTTTTTATTAAGATTTATTATTTACCATTTGTATTTTTCAAACTCCTGAAAATAGAGAGAAATACAAGTTTTGGTTGTAAAACAATAATGTGAAAATTGTAAAAAAGCACACTGAATAAAATTGGTTATGCGGCATATTAAAATATATGAGATACAGTTTTAAAGTATATTCACAACCCTTTGCAAATTCCTTATGAATGGGAGCCTATTGAGTTAATCTGCTAAAATTGAGTTAATCTGCCCAAATTAGATGGGCCAAAGCACTTAGGCATAGTTAAGGTATAAAAGTTCAGAATTTGAACAAATTCTAACATAGATAGGAGAGAAAAGTGGCGACCCCCCATTCTGCTTGAACCCTTTGGATCCATTGTTTACACAGGCCTAGTTTATGGATTCATGTGTGATTTTTCTTATCACATTTGTTAAAACAATTCCTCACATTCCATAAATTAACCCAAAAGAACAAGGCAATTTACTTTGGGAACCAAACAAACACTTTCAGGTCACTTGCTATCTTGTGATATAATTCATTCATAACTGGATCTAGAGTATAGAAATATTTGGGAGAAGTATAAACTGGAGATGGTGCACATAAGACAGATGACTTGACATCACTCAAATTTTCACCCTTGTAGCCTCCAGTGAGAAGGGGAATTAAGGAGAAAGAGGAGATGGAGTTGTGAAGGATACTTCTTAGATGAGATAGGAGTGGGGCACCCGGAAGCCAAACTCAGCTTCAGAGCACAACTTTTACAACTTACACACAGCTGTCTACGCAGTTCAGAAGTTTCTGCTGGGGTTGATTTTCTGTCATTGTGATGACCAGGTCAGTATTTGAGGTGTCCTGACTGGGCAGGCCATTTGGTACTGGGCCACTGGCTCAGAAATTGCATAAAGGACGTGCACAGCAGTGAGTAGAGTAAGTTCTCGTAGGATTCACACCTCTCTTGAAACACTCATTTTCGTTGAGTGTACAGCCTTTAGTTGAAAACCAGGCAATTCCACCTGCAAGAAACAAAATTGGTATAGGGTGTGGAAAACCTTGGCTTTAGGATGCTTCAGGTAACTAAAGAAAGAAAAACAAACCAGAACAAAGAAGGTAAAACTAGCTTTATCAAGATACAATAATCTTATTTTTAAGAACTCCCATTTTAAGGTGTGTTCTAATCAGGCACATGGTAGTACAAAAACTTTGAAATTGTAGAGGTAGTGCCTTCCATGCTCATGATAAAAGCCATGCAAATGTCATGGACTATGCAGAAATTTCAGAAGTATTTGCTGTTTGAAAACTCCGTAATATCCCCCCCCCCCAATTTTACCCAATTTATGTAAAGGACTGATTCCATGGAAAAAATCATTTAGATGTGTAAAGTTTTCTCATAATAAATGAAGGTATGTCCTTGACTTCACTTAAATATCTTCCCCTGTTGACAGGAATAACGCATGTCCATCATAGAAAGTGTGAGAAATACCCCAAGTACAAGATGGACAAGAACAAAATCTTGTAATCTCACCATCTGCAGTTTCAGTTGTGTGAGGGAGAACACAGAGATGCAGATCTTCAAAGGCAACAAAATTCCCGATGGTTGGAGACTTCAGAAGAAAAGTAGCTTCTCTACTAGGGCTGATTTTGCTCCCTCACTGCTGTGCCCTCCACCCCAACATTATATAACTCCCAGAGACACTTTTGTTCTTACTTGAATTTGGAAGCTATTACTAGCATGTGAATAGAAGCCATGTGTAGAACTTCCTATAATACACAAGAGATCCCTGCACAACAGAGAACATTCCTGCCAAAGTGTCAATAGTATTAAAGACACTGTTGCTAAAACTATCAAAACTGTAAATTCCAGTTCTATTTGCTTAGAAATTTCTAAGTTGGAAACTGTTTTCTTTCTACAACATTGTAGTCACTCTAGGTTCTTAAACCGCTAAGAATTGTTATAAAATATTTTACTGCACAGCCTTCCCCTGGTCTCTGAAAGGGCAGTGTTCCTATGAAACCTTTCCCAAGACAATATAGCACAGAAATGGAGTCAAGTGAAGAATGCAATCACCATTCATTTTATAGAAAATATTCTTTAGTGTTCCCAGACCCAAAAAAGCAGCTTGCCAAATAATACATAATAATATTAGCTCTAAATAATATTAGTATATAATAAAAGCAGGAAAAATAGGATAAATGCACAGCCTGTATTCAGTAGTTGCAGGGAAGGGACCTCTCTCCATGCTCAGGGTGTACTTGTCTCTAGATTTGATGCTACAAAACAAAATGCTGAGCACTACTTTTGACTTTTGTCTTACAAAACCTCAGTTTTGGCATGGAGCTTCCCTACGACCCAGCAATCCCACTCCTAGGTATCTACCCAAAAGACACAAAAACACTGATTGAAAAAGATACCTGTACCTCATGTTTATTGCTGCTTTATTTACAATTGGAAAAACATGGAAGCAGCCCAAGTGCCCAAAAGTAAATGACTGGATAAAAAAGATGTGGTACATATATACAATGGAATATTACTCAGCAACCAAAAAAGAGAAACACATGTCTTTTGCAGCAACTTGGAAGGAGCTGGAAAAGATCATGCTTAGTGAGATAAGCCAGAAAGAGAAAGAAAAATACCGGATAGTTTCACTCATAGCAGGAGTATAATGGAGCAGGCGAGAAAATAACAAAAATAATGAACACCATATACCAGGGACATTTTGTGGGGGTGGAGTGGGGAATGGGATCAAAAGCAGGGGGGGTGAGGGAGGAAAGTGCACGGGATTATGATGATGGTACACGGGTGACTTGGTGATGGGAAACCTGCGGGGATTACAACTAAGATGAAAAAAAAAAAAGGTACAAAATGATGTAAAAATAAACTGTTATAAAAAAATTAAAAAAAGAATGTGTGGTCTAGGGGCCTCCCAGGTGGCACAGGAGTTAAGTCTCTGTGCTATTAAGCTATTGCCAGCCATTGCACACAAGTTGGGGAGTTGACCCACATGGTGCAGCAGACCTCTCCTGTCCTGCCCGCTGCTCCCCTCAACATTTCAGTAGATCTGCCTGTTCTGCTCCCCATTCTGTCTCTAGTGAATCATTTCAACTGCCACACCTCTGGCCTACACCCTTGCTCTTGTATGCATAAATAAATAAAAATAAAAATCTTATTAAAAAAAGAATGTGTACTCTGTAGTTTAAGTACTTAGGTTTTGAATATTCTCTTTAATATGTAACTCACATAAGTTATTTAATCCTATTTGGCCTCAGATTTCTCATCTTTAAAATGGAAATAGTGACAATATTTAACCCAAATTATTGTTGGTATAATGTAATCTAGGTAGAGCCCTCAGTAAGGCATCTGGCCTGTGGCAAATGTTCAGTGAATGCTTGCTCATACATAAGGATTTTTCCTGTGCTCTTTTTGCATTTTTAAAAAATATTTATTTATTTATGCATACAGAACCGGGATACAGGCTAGAGGTGCAGGGGCGGTGAGAGGATTCACCAGAGACAGAGTGGGGAGCAGAACAGGCAGACTGACAAAGTGCACTGCTGAGAGGAACAGTGGGTGGGTCAGGAGAGGTCTGCTGCACCATGTGGTCACCTCCCAGGTGGGGATTGAACTCATGCTGAAGTGGCTTTAGCTTCTTAGTGCTGTGCTTTTACCCACTGTGCCACCAGGGAGGACCTCTTTTTGCATTTTTTTTAAAGATTTATTTATTTAAGTATACAGAACTGGGGTACAGGCCAGAGGCTCAGGGGTGGCGAGAGGCTTCACCAGAGACAGAGTGGGGAGCAGAACAGGCAGGTAGACGAAGTACACTGCTGAGGGGAGCAGCGGGCGGGTCAGGAGAGGTCTGCCGTGCCATGTGGTCTCCTCTGGGGCAGGTGGGAATCGAACTCATGTGGAAGTGGCTTTAGCTTCCCAGTGCTATACTTTAACCCACTGCGCCATCAGGGAGGGCCTCTTTTTGCATTTTTAAAAAGTGTCAAAACTTACCTTTTCTAAAGACCTCTTTGATACAATACTGACCATGTTTTGTTCTACAGGTGCCAAAATCTAAAAGACATCCATGGAAAGGGATTGAGAGGTTGCATAGTCTACAGATCACACCTCTTACATCTCTCAGGACAGGAGAGAAAAAAAATAAGAGGGAAATAGAGATAGACACAGAAAAGAGGAGAAGGAGGGAGAGAGAAAGAAATGCAAAATTAAAGCAATGATTTTCAACTTTTAAAAGTAAGCAATATGTTTAAGCCATCTAAAATCTTACATGCATTAAAATTTTATTTTGAGAATTCAAAATAATTTTTGAATTATGGGGGATTCAAAATTGGGGGGCTATTTTAAAGCATATGTTGCCTTCCAGGGAGACCCTGGATCAATACTAACTAGGTGGCTGAAACCCCTTAGTTGTTCAAAATGACTTGGTTCCTCGTTGCTTGATTAAATCAAACCCAAAGTTACTTACTCAAGAAATTTAGTTTCAGCCATATCCACAATTAGGCCTTCATTTCAAGGCTTAAAACAGCACATTACATATAGTAGGTTCTCTGTGAATACTTATTGCTTGATAAATGTTTACATACTGGCTTACATTTTGCACATTTTGCCCATGTCATCAGTGCTGCCTCCTTTCAGGCACATCTCAAATCTTCTGATGTCACCCTCTTCTGGCTGGAAATGTTGACTCTTCCTTAATACATTGTTTGTTGCCTGGACTTGCATCTAAACCACAATACCAGGACCATTTATTTTTCCAGCCATCTCTAAGGGGTTTTCCTCTTGGACTTGTGACTTCTCACTGTCACAATGTCCCTTGAGGGAGCATGGATCAGAACTGTGATGCTAGAGGCCACAAAGCAGAGAACTAATCTGATGCTGATCTTTCTCTGACTTGTTTGAGGTCGTTTTCCTGGGTAAGATCTGATTCTACACCCATATCCATAGCCTGCTTCCTAAAACCATGGCTGTGACTGAAGATGATGCTTTATTTTAGACTATTTTGTTGATTGTTCAGTTGCCTGAATACTTACAGATATGTTCTTAGATACAATTTCTGTTCTTCCAATATCTTTTTGTCTAAAAATTTCTTTAATTTTATTGACATAACTAGCACATGTTATATTCCACTTGGACAACTAAATTTAAAATTTTAGGTTACATGGAAAATTAGATTTCCTAACATGATTACTTCTGAAGTTAGCTATTCTATTTTATGACTTTATTAATCAGTAGGGAACATCTGATAGATTACATATATAACTATTTAAATGCCCATTACAAATCATAAAGTGAATTAAACATACGGTATTAACCACAGTGGTGTTTTTTAGTCATCACCTCTCTTTCCTAGGTACTCTATTTCACAATTTCTCTTCATGTTTGATTTCTTCTTTTACCTTCACAGCTTTCCTCCATGACCAACAAAAGTTAATGTAGTTCTCTCCCCAAATCATTGATATTTAAGTTATTTTTTTAATCAAGTACTATTTTTTTACATCTCCTGAATCATTTACTGATGATATGCAAGTCATGGAGGATGTTTTCTTGTAAGCTTTTACCTACTTGTATGCTCCACTCCATTTTCTTTAGAGGAGAGAAATATAAGGTCATAAAATGCAGCAGAAACATAAGCTGTCTGCTTTACTTTCTTTCTGTCCTCTCTGCATGGGGTAATCACAGCTCCTCTGTGCACTGTATTTACTAATGAGTGTAGGTGGGAAGCAGACACCACTAACTGGGTATATTTTAAGAAATGTTCAAGAATTATGCTTAAGAAGCCACAAACTAATGAGCAGGGGGTGAGGAGCAGACCTGGTTTATTTAACTTGCATTGAATTTTCAAAAATTGTATTAATTGTTAATATTTAAAATGGTCGAGATTTCCTACAAACCCGCACTTCCAACTTCTCTTGATTCTAAAGGTTTGCCAGTGTTGGGCTCTCCTTTCTGATAACATCTGTAACTGGGTTCTAGCTGCTGTCCTGTTTTATTGCTGGCTGGCTTCCCCAACTTATTCTATCTGTCCAAACACTTTAAGACTTTGAGTTGGTAACTCCAGTATTTGGCACCAAAAGTCTCCGAGTCACATTATTTACATTTATTTCCGAGATGCTTTGTAGATTCTACCTACTTATGTGTAATCTCCAGACCAATAGCATTAGTGTCACTTGGGAGCTTGTTCAAAATGTTGACTCTCAGGCCTGGCCCAGATCTGCTGAATCAGATTGCATTTTAACAAGTCCCCAGGTGACTCATAGATATTAAATCTTCTGATTTTAAGAAACTCTCCTGTTAACCCCTGGGCTCAACACAGAGCCTTTGGCTTAGTACCATCTTTCCTTTTCACTAAGTGGTCATGTTCCTATCCGGGTGCTTGAACATGTCTGGAGTCAGCACCTTCATGATATCTTTTTTTTTTTTAAGATTTATTTATTTATTCATATAGAACTGGGGTACAGGCCAGAGATGCGGAGGGTGAGAGGATTCACCAGAGACAGAGAGGGAAGCAGAACAGGCAGATCCATGAAGTACACCGAAGTACACCGCTGAGGGGAGCGGTGGGTGGGTCAAGAGAAGTCTGGAGCCATGTGGATCTCCTCCGGAGCAGGCGGGAATGGAACTCATGAGGAAGTGGCTTAAGCTTTTTAGTGCTGTGCTTTAACCCGCTGTGCCACCAGGGAGGGCGACCTTCAAGATATTTTACTAGTTTGAGGAGACTTAAGAATTCTGTGAAAGGAACTGCAAATTCCCCATTATCTTCTTTATGGGATTCTTTTATACATGAGAATAGGTTGGAGTTGGTGAAGAAAAGCACATGTAACAGGAAAAGTGCTAGGAGAACCCTTGCCTATGCTCCCCTGTTTCTGGTTATTTCACTTTTTGGTGCACATGCATAAATAAGGTCTTCCAGCCTAGTTTGGTTAGTTCCAGCTCAGAGATGGTAATTGCGAAATGTGGGCCACCATTTACCAGCTCAGTTTTCTTAGCTATAAGGTGAGAAATAGCTGCACTTAACTTGAAAAGTTGTCATGAAGATTCAATGACAATACAAATGAGATGTTTAGGAAAGTACCTGCGATATAGTAAGTGCTGATTAAATGCTAGGTCTTCTTATAATTTAAGAGGTCTGAGTTATAACAACATCTGAATTATTTAAGGCCACACTCCACTTATATTCTGATTCTGCAATTTCTTAAGTAACTTCCCTATTAATGAGCTATGCTATCTTAACAACTTACCATAGAAGAGGCAGAACAAGATAAACACACACCCTAAGAAAATCTTTCTCATTTTTAGATTTCCAGCTGAAAAAGAAGATGGGAGTAAATGACATTAAATCTTTCCTGAGAAGTAATAAAGTTGTACATCTCTATTGGCTATTTTAAGAGACAATGACTAAGAAAATATAGACAAATTTGTTTTATGGAGCAAAAATAAGGTACCTGTAATTCACCATCATATAATGTGTATTTACAGCTATTGGTTTATTAGGCTGTACACCTGAAACCTATGTAATGTTATAATTATTCCAATTTCAGAAAAATCACTATAAAACTTCTAGCTCCAGAGTATTTTAAGTTTAGATATTTTCTTATAATCAAATGCCATTTTTCTCTTTTTTCTCCTTGTTAACAGAATATGAAATGAGAGAGATGATGTTTCTTGAATAATAGCCTGTTAAAAATCCTTTTAAAGGATTTCCAAAAGGAAAATATCTATTTGTATGTCTTTACAAAAAACAGATGCTTTTATTGCAAGAGATCATATTTTTAAGGAAAAGCATGTTAGATAATTATCAATACTTCATACTTATTAAACTGAAAGGAAAGGAATGATTCAAATATAATGTTTTAGTTATTTGTGACCTACCAGTCTTCTTTATGAAGTTTTGTGGAAGTTTTCTTATGCCTGAACTTCTTTAAAGGAGAACAAGAAATAAAATGGCTTTTGTAGTACTGGCTGTTATAACTGAACCCAGTAACCCAAGTCTCTGGCCATTAGATTCTAAACGGTTTAAACAGTAAAAATTACACAAGTAAATAGGAAAAACTTTCACGTAAACATGCTGATCTATATAGAACTCAATCACCTTCCTCATGAAATTTACATAACAAGACTAACTCAATCAATAAACCGCTTATAAGTTTGTTTTTACTGTACTTAGTGAACACATTTCACTGGCAGTTCAAAATTCAATAATGCGAGCAAACTCTGTTCATTGTCTAAAGTTCCTGGTTTTAAGTTAAAAAAAGAAATACCAGATAATCTTTAGAACAGATCTGGCTGTATCCAGAGGGTAATTTAATTTTAAAATAAATGCTTATTTAAAACTGTAAATATGTTTATTTCTAAATTTAATGTCTTAACATCTAACAATTTAATTTCCAATATAATATATTCTTGAAACAGATTAAATACTAAAAATTTTAAAATCTCATTTGCCACCAAATCAATTGTTTTCTCTAGATGTAGCCATATTATCAACTTTTCAGCCTGAGGGAGCCAGGGAAATCTGTATTCTGAACTTTCTTTCCTGCTGCCTCTCTGTTTCCTGCCATTACTTCCTACCTGCAAAACCCACTGGCAAAAGAGAACATAGAGGCCAGACTGATTTATTCCAAAGAAATCAGCTTTCTGGGGACAATACAGTGAAGACAGGTGGACTGTGTGTTTTCAGGAACAAATGGGGGAGTAGCAAGCAGCGATTGAGGATATAGCATATGAACAGAAAGTTCAGTGCAATCAAGATGATAGGCAAGTGGATCTCTACAAAAAGAACAGAAAGTTTGTAGGCTTGATATAAAGTATAGTCTGAAATATACTTAATGAGACAGAAAATGAGCAGGATAGTGCGGTAAAAACAGGAGGCATGTAGATATTACCCCAGAGATCTGGAACATCCTTGTAATGTTTATGGCCTTATAAAGTGACAAGGTTTTTTTTAATATTTAAAAAATATTTCTGGGCCCTCCCTGGTGGTGTATTTATTTGTATTTATTTATTTCATGGCATATCATTATTTTACATCCCTGTTTGCTTTTTCACAATATGGGACTTCTCCCCTCAGGTGTGGTCGCTATAGTTTCCCCTCCTCCAAAGCACACACAGTCTTCTGTGGTAGATTTCATGTTCTCCTTGGCCTGTTTTCTCCCTTCCCCATTTTTCCTCACCACCAACACTGGAAACTTCACACAAATGGTCAACTTTTCAAGGTCGGTTTTAAAGTTTGTCTTTCTCTGATCCTTTGTTTGTTTTCTCTATATTCCACCTATAAGTGAAGCCATCTGGTATTTATCTTTCTCCTCTGGCTCACTTCACTTAGGACAAACTTTTCTGGTTCCATCATATTAAAATTTTTATTTATTATTATTATTATTATTATTTTTAAAGATTTATTTATTTGTGCATACAGAACTGGGGTACAGTCCAGAGGCTCAGGGGCAGCGAGAGGTTTCACCATAGACAGAGTGGGGTACAGAACAGGCAGATCGATGAAGTACAATGCTGAGGGGAGCAGCGGGCGGGTCAGGAGAGGTCTGCTGCACCATGTGGTCACCTCCCAGTCAGGCGGGGATCGAACTCATGCTGAAGTGGCTTTAGATTCTCAGTGCTGTGCCTTAACCCGCTGTGCCACCAGGGAAGGCCTATTTTTTATTATTACTTTTAGAGATTTATTTATTTATCTATACAAGAACTGGGTTATAGGCCAGAGGTGTGGGGGTTGAGAGGAATCACCAGAGCAGAACAGCCGGATCTACTGAAGTACACTGCTGAGGGGAGCTGTGGGAGAGAAGGAGAGGTCTGCTGTGCCATGTGGGTCAGCTACCTGGTCAGGTATTGAACTCATGTTGCAGTGACAGACCATAGCTTGATAGTGCTGACTTTAACTCTTGGGCTGCCAGGGAGGCTCCAAATTAAAATGTTTAAAGGAAGGAAATCATGTAGTGTTCTCTTACTATAATGAAAGTAAATAGACCTGCCTATGTGGTCAGTTGATTTTGACAAAAGTCTGGAAAGGATAGTTTATTCAAGAAATGATGCAGAAACAATTACATGTCCATGAAAAATACTCATCTGAACCCATACTTTGTACTTCATATGAAAAAAATAACTGAAATGAAGGATCCAGCTAAATAGGAAACATAAACTATACATCCTTTACAAGAAACCATAGGAAAAAATATTTGTGATTGCTAATTACACAAAGAGTTCTCAGACACTGAAAGCATGATGATTCATAAAAGAAAAAGTCCTGATAAATTAGACTTCATTGAAATGAAAACTTTATTCTCCAAAAGATAGTTAAATGAATGAAATGAAAAGCCATGAACAGGGAGAAAAGATTTATAAATCATAGGTCTGATGAAGGACTTGTATTCAGAAACTATAAAGAACTCTAAAAACTCAATGAGCAGAGAAAAAGGCCCAATTAAAAAATAGCCTATGATCTGAATAGACATTCCCTCAAAGAAGATACACAGATGGGAAATAAGCGCATAAAAAAGATGCTTGACATCACAGGACTTAGGAAAATGTAAATTGAAGTCAATTAGATACTTATACACAGTGTCAGAATGACTATGATAAAATAAAAAGAAACCTGACAATAACAAGTAATGGTGAGGATGCAGAACACCTGGAATTCTCATTCATTGCTGCTGGGAACGCAAAATGGCATAGTATCTTCAGAAAACAGTTTGACAGATTCTTATAAAAGTAAACACCACCACAGGCCCCTGTAATCTCACTCCTACATATTATGCAAGAGAAATGAAAATGTATGTACACACAAAAACCTGTACATGTTTATAGCAACTTTATTCATAATTGCCTATACTATAAGCAATCTAGAGGTCCTGTAATTGGAAAATGGATAAACAAACTACACCATTCCATGTAATGGAATACTACCCAACAATAAAAATGTAATGAACTATTGATGCACAAACAACCTAATTAGATCTCAATTGCATTATGCTGAATGATAGAGTCCTATCCATAATGCTACATATTCTTGGGTACTGCTTAAATGTTATTCTGGAAAAGATAAAACTATTGTAGCTACCAGGCACCAAGGAGATAGGAAGGACTGATTACAAAGATAGCATGGGACCCTCCCTGGTGACACAGTGGGTTAAAGCACAGCACTATGGAGCTATCACGGCCACTGCATTAAGAGTTGGATCCCTGGCCAGAGAGCTGACCCACATGGTGTGTCAGACCTCTCCTAACCCACCTGCGGCTCCCCTCAGCAGTGTATTTCAGTCAACCTAACTGTTCATTTTCCCCCTCTGTCTCTGGTGAATCCTCTCACCCCCTGCACCTCTGGCCCATACCCCAGTTCTGTATGTATAAATAAATCAATCTTTAAAAACAAAGATAGCATGAAGAAATTCAGGGATGACCAAACTGTTTTGTGCTTTTTTCTTATACTGACTCTGCATTTGTGTGAATTTTAGTGAATATAAGTTTAACAAATTAATAGGAAAAAATACACGTGTGCTTTCAGAGAATTACTGGGAGTTAAAAGAAACAATAAGGGGAGTTTTTCTAATATATTACTTATTTGGGGGGATTAGGGAAGATTCTGAGAAAAAGTGACTAAACTGAGTTGTGAAGGATTGAGCAAGAGTTGGCCAGGGGAGAGGTGGGGGAAAGAGGATTTCAGCCAGAGGAAATAGCTTATAAAAGTACTTGATCAGGCAAGGAAGCACTTTGGTTTTCAAAGCCACAGAATGCGATTGCAGCCTGGAGCACTGAGACAGGTGTCATGAGAGGTGAAATGTAAGGAGACAATTCCTGAAGAGCCTTCAGGACATTTATAGCTTTTCACTTCTTCAAGTACAATGGGATTTTGCTAGTGATTGAGAATAGCATGATTAGATTTATAGCTGTACTTAAAAACAGGACTATAGGTTAGATAATGGATTGGAGATGAAGGATAGTAGAAATTGGAACTTTTTTTTTTTGTGAAGTGATAATCCTAGAATAAAAGACTAATTCACACCCACCTTCTGGGGAAAAAAGAAAGAAAGAATTTCTAATAAATGCTTCTGGCAGTTTCTAATGAATTTTGATTGAAGCCAGTTCTGGGTAACCCACACAATTGACTCTCCCTCTCAAGAATCTAGTGGCCTTTAACCAGACTGTTCTCTCTTTCTGGAATTAATCCATTTTCTTTTTCAAGAAAATTCCCCTACCAGGAATAAATATTTAATTGTCTTACAAAGAACAAAATTTTCTTCCATGCATGCAAGAAAGTTATAAAATGTTGACGTTTATTTTTTCTTAATTTTAGCAAAGTTTGTGGGTACAAGATCAGCATCCAAAAATGAATTGCCTTCCTGAATATCATCGTGAACCACTGGCAAAAAGATGTCACTAACAACAATAATTGAAGTACAGAATTCATGAATAAATATAACAAAAGATATGCAAGATCATTATGAAGAAATTATATAACTTTATTAGTACAATAGTTTTCTAGGACGGTCATGAAAAATGCTTAAAACTTTGTGACTTAAAACAAGAGAAATGTACTCTCACATTTCTTCAGGGTGGACATCCAAAATTAAATGTTGGTTGGGCCCCACACTTTCTGACAGCTTCAGGGGAGACTCCTTCTTTTGTCTCTTCTAGCTTCTAGAGGTGCCAAGCATTCCTTCACTCATGGCTGCATAGCTATAATTTCTGCCCTAATTCTGTATGCCCTTCTCTGCTGTGTCTGTGTCTTCTCCTTGTTTGTTTCTAATGACAGTTGCCATTAGATTTAAGACACACCCAGACAGCTCACGATAATAGCACCTTGAGGTCTTTCATCACATTCAAAGACTCTTTTTCCAAATCAAGTCATGTTTACACAGACATGTCTTCAAAGTCACCATCATTAAACCCACAACTTACGGTAAAGAACCAATTGATGAAGGGATACCACATTCATACTTATGAAGCTAAACATGGTAATGCTGTCAATTCTTGTCAAACTGACTTTGCCAAATTAACTCAATGTATACCACTTATATCACCAACCAGTTTTTCAATGTAATCTGATGAGTTGGTTCTAAAGAGGACACATGGATAGGTTAGATACACTTTTAAAAGAATTGAGTAAGCAGATGTGAACAACTAGATTTAGATTTAGATCAATTTATATGAATACTACATTAAACAGACCATATGGTATTTGGCACAAAGATGAAAAAGTTGATCAATGAAACCTGACATACAGAAGATGTGGCACTGTAGATAGATCAGTGGAGGAAAGAATGAAGTTTTAAGAAATGTTTCTGGAATAATAGATTGTCTACATTTTTAAAAATGAAATTAGATACCTACTTTTCAAGATATTCAAATAGAACTTCCAGATAAAATAAAGGCTCCCAGTGAAAGCCAAGACTTCAATACTATTTGAAGAAAGTACAGAAAATGTTTTTAAAGAGAACTCAAATAAGAAACTATTTCTTAACAAACAAAAGAACTAACAATTAAAGATAAAAAATGATCAGTTTGAGAGATGAGAACTAAGAATTTTTGTAAATCGAAAGACATATAGAATAAAAACAGATAAGAACTTGGAGAAGATAGATATTCAAAAGATAAAAAAGCTTTCTAAAATATAAAGAAAAAGACTAAAAAATTATAAAATAGGGCAAAATACATGAGCAGGAATTCTAAGGGGAAACATGAATGTTCAATGAGCATATGCAAACATGCTAACTGATCAAACATCTAACTGATCACAGAAGTATAAATGAAAACATTAATGAGGTATCACTTTACACCCACTATATTAGCAGTAATTGTGAATTTGTGAAAAGTTGTATTTTGTTGGGCTTGAAGGAGTAACAGAAACTCTTATTGGTATAAACATTTTGGATTTCAATGTCATCATCTAGTAAATTTCAACTTGTACACATTGTAACTGGACAGTTCTCTTCCCAGGAGTACATTTTGGAACTAGAGAACTTCTTCCAGGTAGGATAGCAGACATATGTGAGTATGTTCACACAAGCAAAGTTTGTAGTGAACAATAACCGGAAATAACCCATACAGCTATCAGTATGGATGAAGATTTCACAAGATGCAACACTAGAGAACCATGAAGATGAATGAAGTACAATTGCTCCCATAAGCTTAAAAGGATCATTGAAGCCATATTAAGTGAAGTATAAAATATGACTCAGAAGAATACATTCACATTTTATAAAGTTTATGAATAAAACTAAAGAACATTTTTCATTTCATATATGGGTAGGGTTGCAACTAAATAGAGGTTAAATGAAATACTGTCTTCAGGTACAAATTTAAGAGATGCCGAAAACAGTAATCAAGATAAATCCTATTTTGATGCTATACTTAAAAATACCAAGTTGGCAAGCCACAGCATCCAGGCCAACCACTTGTACTTTTAAAACAAAACTTATTGGAGCCAGGGCTGGGACTAGGATGATAAAAGTTACAATGTCAGGCCCTCCCTGGTGGCGCAGCGGGTTAAAGCACAGCACTGAGAATCTGAAGCCACTTCCGTATGAGTTCGATTCCCGCCTGCCGCCTGCCCCGGAGGAGACCACATGGCGAGCCAGACCTCTCCTGACCCGCCCGCTGCTCCCCTCAGCAGTGTACTTCATCGATCTGCCTGTTCTGCTCCCCACTCTGTCTCTGGTGAAGCCTCTCACCGCCCCTGAGCCTCTGGCCTGTACCCCAGTTCTGTATGAATAAATAAATAAATCTTTAAAAAAAAAAAAGTTACAATGTCAAATCAAATCTTTAAGATTGTCCTGTCTTGTTCAACATGGATATTTTTTACATTAATTTTGATTAATAATACTTTATTCAATATTCTGCACTTACGAGCTTTTGTGTTCTTAAATTTTATACTCAAAATAAATACCTTGCTTACCTATGCTAGTCTTTAGCCTTCAATGGAGTGGTTTTACTATTATGCTTCATAAGCTGCAAAAGGACATTACATGTGCTAGTTTGAATTTATCCAATATTTCAAAACTTAAAATTTGAATAAAAAATGAAACAGAAAGCAAAAAAAGAGGACAAGGGAAAGAAGTCTAGTGTTGTTCCAAATTTCACTAATCTGGAAAAAGAAATGTTATAAGTTAGAAAGACCAAGAAGGAGAACCAGCAAAGAAGGAAGAAAAGCAGACTGATACTTCCCAGTGTGGGGAATATTTGTAAGTCTTTTAGGTCAAGGCAGCTGCTGCTATAAATAATTAGTAATCACCTGCTAAATATATAGTTTTCAATCACTTAGACTTTGCTTTCAGTAATCTTACCTAATAATAACTTGTCTGAGGAGAAAATACATTGTGTATTCATGTACCTGAGACATAAACTGTAATGTAAAATGGTGAAAAGTTTTATTTTTGAGCAATCAAAAGTTTGGATATTGTTTTTAGCATTTTGACTCATTGACATGGGTTGCTGGGTCTTTCTGAGAGACTGCCTTGCCTCTACATGTCTCTCTGCTCAGTGGTGTATTCCTTTGATGCTTTGTGCCACAGCTGAAATTCAATCTACTTGGTGTTTCTTTTTTTTCTTTTCCTTTTACTTGTCCTAATTGGCCTCCAGAATGATACAGACAAAAAAGATTTGAGATATGGTTTGGAAAGAAGGAAAGGCCAAATTGGAAGTGGGGAATAGCTCCAGGATCTTAGATGATTTAACACAGTGGGGTTAACTGAAGTTTCCTCAAGAAAGAACTTGTGTTTCTAATTTGTTGTTTTTTCACATTATGCCACATCTGAAATTATTCTATATCTATGAGCATAACATAGTTTGATAGCATATTTACTATGTCTTTCAATTGGAAGTGACAGATTTGATAAAATATTGTATACACTGCCTGTTGATTTTACTTGTCAGCCAGTTATTAGTAGGGAGTCTCCTGCGTGACTTCCTCTTATAAAATTCCAAGTAGGCTAGTAGGAAACAAGTTTCTTGCCTTTTGTGATTGCCTTAATTCATATCACTCAATTCCTGTGGGGGCAAGGGTGGGGTGATTTGGGTGTGTGTGGAGTGGGGAAAGTTTGGAGAGGTGAGTTGTAGAGTTGCTATCTGATCCTATCCCTCCATTTTCTTTCTCCTCCTTCTTCTAAATTGACCTCAGGCAGAAAAAAAGTATGTGGTATTTTATTTCTCCTAGATAATTTTATTCTTAATCTGATTTAAAATCCATGGTGAAGTCATGATGTTGAACATTTCTGTCTTCTCCAGGCTCTGTGAGGGGTTCTGTAGTCTTAATCACAGGAATTAATTCTTGACATGTTAAATGGGAATCATTAGGATTCAGCAAAATGTATTTAGCAGTCCTGATTTTTATTTAAATAGTGTCTGCCCTGAATTTGTCTCACAAGGATGAAAGGATTGAGAAACACTAGGTAAAGTGGAAGGATTAAAATATGCAGGTTAGGCCCTCCCTGGTGGCGCAGCGGGTTAAAGCACTGCACTAAGAAGCTAAAGCCACTTCCGCATGAGTTCAATTCCCGCCTGCCCCGGAGGTGACCACATGGCGTGGCAGACCTCTCCTGACCCGCCCGCTGCTCCTCTCAGCAGTGTACTTCGTCGATCTGCCTGTTCTGCTCCCCACTCTGTCTCTGGTGAAGCCTCTCACCACCCCTGAGCCTCTGGCCTGTACCCCAGTTCTGTATGTACAAATAAATAAATCTTTAAAAAAATATATGCAGGTTAGTTGTTGTCAAAATACCTCTTTTGTACTCATTTCCTTTTTTGTGGCCTTAGTCTTTTAGAATAACAGCAATATTGAGTATTCCAACATCAATGGAAATATAGTTATATTTCATTTAAGCTATCATCCTGTTTATTTGAAAAACAAAACAAAACAAAAAACTTAACTGTATAGAAAAGTATCTTCATCTTAGTAAGACTTTTCATTAGAAAATGATACTGATTTATATCAAATGCCTTCAGTAGGTTTGTAAAATCTATGAAAAATATCGTATCATTTAATTCATTTGACCTATTGATACAATACTATAGATTTTTTAAAAAGATTTATGTATTTATGCATACAGAACTGGGGTACAGGCCAGAGGTGTAGGGGTGGTGAGAGGAGTCACCAAAGACAGAGTGGGGAGCAGAACAAGCTGACTGATGAAGTGCACTGCTGAGAGGAGCAGCGGGCAGGTCAAGAGAGGTCTGCTGCACCATGTGGATCACCTCTGGGGCCGGGATCGAACTCATGCTGAGAGGAGCAGCGGGCAGGTCAAGAGAGGTCTGCTGCACCATATGGATCACCTCTGGGGCCAGGATCGAACTCGTGCTGAAGTGGCTTTAGCTTCTTAGTGCTGTGTTTTAACTGCTGAGCCACCGGGGAGGGCCCTCAATACTATAGATTTTTAAGAGTGAGCCTAGTGTAACTGAAAGAAACACTCAGTGTATTATTATTTTATTTTACTATTGATTTTTCTAGTCTCTTGTTTATACTTTTTCTATTTGTATTGAGTGAATATAAGCTATATGTGTGTGTGTGTATGTGTGTGTTTCCTATTTTGGTCAGGTCTGCTATCCACATTTTAGAGATTCTTAAATTGGAACGTTTTTTTGTATTTTTATATATGCTGTAAAATTTTAAATTCATGTTCTCCCTATTATAAGATGTATAAATCTGGACAAGTTGCTTTGCTTGCTTTAAAATTTCTTTTGTTAAAAAAATGCTTAAGTTTTTTTCCACTTTTGAGGTAAGTTTTTATAATTTATTTTATACCTATATTTATTATTTATATTTCCCTCTAGGAATTTCAAATATATTACTAGATGCATACTAGGGATTTTTAAATAAATTAAATGTCTGTCAAATCTGTGGTAAATTTTGCATATAAATTTTACAATCAGATTGGTATTTTCCTGTATTTGGTTTTTAAACAAATATTTTCTTGTTTAGCCTTTCTAGTAGTTTTACAATAAAGATTTAGGTTCTAATTCATAGATTTGTTTGAAACATCCCAAAAAGTGTTTCTATTTTTCTCAGTCTTTTTGTGCTTTCAGACTCTCTCTTCAGTGAGAGAGTCTAGTGCTTATTCTGCTTTTCAACAAGCAAAGTCTGCTTCAGTCTATCAGGGAATTTCCAAAATTTCACACGTGATTATTTACTCTTATTGCTCAAATTCATACCTTGTTTGCCTTATGCGTTTCCTCTGTATTCTGTTATTTACTGAAATAAAGAGGAAGGTCAGAGTTTGTCCAGGATATCTAAGCTATCTTCTTTTCAAGATTTATGTGGACTTGAAGTTCCAGACCATCCAAACCCGAGGTAAACTATGATAGCAACCCCATTCTTTTCCTGTAGAGTTGCCTTTATTTGGAGACAGCTATGGAGACCTCTCTGCTCTTGTCCCACATGCAGTCCATGTTCAGTAAGGTATTTAGAAGGACCCCAAGATCCCTGCTCCTCCGGCTCTAACATGCAGTGCACTCCCCAGAGATGGGGACTGATTTGTAGGTGCCCCCTATAAGATTACCTATGGTCTGTCCTTGCCCCCAGCCCTAGCACTGCAGTGAATATTATAGTGCCTCTTTGCTGAGTCACTTTTCACTTCCAGACTTCAATGAAATGTGGATGATCAACATTTTCTTCGTGGTCTTATCATTATGATACTTAGCAAAGATGTCCTTCATTTCTTAATCGCCAGCTTTGCTGTGCTTCCTGATTATAATATCTATGGGCTACTTTAATAGAAAACCTTGCATGGAATAAAAGATAAATGTATCCCCAAGTTCCCATTTTTAGTTGAAAACCATCTCTGCATTTCTGAAATCTGGGACAGCTACCAAATTTACACCCACATGTACCAGTAATGGCTGGCAGAGTAGGGACCTGTGGGCAGAGATTTATGCTATATACTTATTTCATTTCTCAGTCATCACCTACAAGCAGATGTCTTCTTCAAGAACATCAATTCACCAGCCAAGAGTATCTTGGAAAGAGGAAGCCAAGATATTTTCCATATTGCTTAGTCTCCCAATGTTTTTGCGATCTCAAAGTCTCCAGATCAATTAAGTGTTCAGTAACAGCCTTCTGCTTTCTGCATCCTGCATTCCCATCTGTTGCTACTGTCAGGGTCCTTCAAGAACACTGGTGGATACCTTTATAGCATCTCTTGTTTTACCCACTGCAAACTGTTCCATGTTAATAAGATCTATCTACAGGTGAATGGAAATGCAAATCATTCTTCCCATATGAATATTTTTCCTTCTGAATTCAGGGTCACAGGATTCCCATTGCACACGCCAGCAAACTAGACTAAGGACACCAAGTTCTAATAGTGGCATCAAGATTACCTTTTAAAATTTTAGAAATGCATATAGAGCTTATCATTTTCTATTTTACTTTTATTCCCCATATAATTTTTTTTCTTTCAGGTTCTGGCTGGATTTCCTCTTACCTCCCACTAACCACAGTGTACTAGGTAGTGCTAAATTCAGAGAGTTAGGAGCAAAAATTGGAGAAGTATAACATTTGGCCAAAACCTCAAAACTGCAGCAAGAATAAGAATGCCAAGATTTTAGTTATTTCTGGGAGGTTTATGTGAGAATAAAAAGACCATTAATGACCGAGGTTTGATCAAGCATCACTATTGGGGTTTTGGTGCAAGAATAGCTATGTAAAATGACATTTACTGTGAGGTGTACTCAGTCTTTCTCACAGGAGGATTGCCAGGGGCTATTTTATTGCTAAAACTTGTGAACAAAATTAGAGCCTTCTAAATTTGTAGATGAATAAACAAATGTGACTGAGTAGGTTGTTTGCTACTGATACTAAAAATGGTTATTGCCATTCAGTAGACACATAATAAGTGACTACTATATACAAAATCACAGTGCTAAGATTGATGTATAACAAGATGTATAGAAACTGGTCATCAAAAAGGCAAACATTTGGGAGAGATTATAGCAAAAAGAGGAGCTTATAGATTTTTAAAATTAAGCCCACTGGCTTTCTTCTAACTACTTAATAAATACTGGGTTTTTGGTTTTTTTCTAGTTTTTACTTTTTAGGAAATCTGAAGTATAAAAGTAGAGAAAATAGTGTAATGAGTCTTGTATTTTCATTAATCAGTTTCACAAATTATTAATACATGGTCAAACTCTTTTACTCTGTAGTCCTTCAATTCTCCCTTAATTGAGATTATTTTGAAGTACATCTTGAACATCAAATAATTTCTTCAGTAAATATTCTTTTATATATGTGTGTGAGAGAGAATGAAACAGAGAGAGAGAGGTGTATATAGAAATGGACTTTCTTTTTTTAGTACACCCACAATTGCAATGTCATCACATATAAATAAATTTATAATAGTTCATGAACACTGTCACATAAATATTCATATTGAACTGATTGCCCTATTTTTAAAAAGACTTATTTATTTATGCATACAGAACTGGGGTTCAGGCCAGATGTGCAGGGGCGGTGATTCACCAGAAAGTGGGGAGCAGCACAGGCAGAGTGGCAAGAAGTACACTTGTGAGGGAAGCAGCAGGCGAGATGGGAGAGGTTTGCCGCGCCATGTGGGTCATCTCGTGGGTGGGGATCAAACTCACTAAATTCGGCTGCAGCCAAGAGTGCTGCGCTTTAACCCACTGAGCCACCAGGGAGGGCTGGATTGCTCAATTTTTAAAAACCTTTTATTACTGTTGTTTTGAATTGTACAACCCAAATAAGGTACATAGTTTGCCATTGGTTGATAAATCTATTGCTCTCTTTTCTTGATTTCTTTTTTGTTGTTGTTCTTATCATTTCCCAAAGTCTAGATTTTGTGAATGCATCCCATGGTAGAGATTAAAATATTCTTTATCTGCTGTATTTAATATAAATCAGAAATTAGATTTAGAGGCTTTAGATTTAGAGGTGTTTTTGGTGAGATTTGTTCTCAACACTACAAAATAGGGGGTGAGTTCTATCATGAGGAAAATGATGTCTTACTATCCTTCTTTTTGTGATGATCATAAACTTTCCCTCATAGCTACTTACTTATTCTTTAATGCAGAATGACTAGGAAGCAGAGGAAAGCCTGATTCTTTATCTTTATTTATCAGATTTCATTGTAATAGGATGTTTTCCTGGCATCTTCCAAAGTTGATCATTTAGTGGTTTCAATATAATTATAAACTCATAATTTTTTTTTAAAGATTTATTTATTTGTACATACAGAACTGGGGTACAGGCCAGAGACTCAGGGGCAGTGAGAGACTCCACCAGAGACAGAGTGGGGAGCAGAACAGGCAGATCGACGAAGTACACTGCTGAGGGGAGCAGCGGGCGGGTCAGGAGAGGTCTGCCGGGCCATGTGGTCTCCTCCGGGGCAGGCGGGGATCGAACTCATGCGGAAGTGGCTTTAGCTTCTCAGTGCAGTGCTTTAACCTGCTGCGCCACCAGGGAGGGCCCTAAACTCATAATTTTTAACATACTTAAATTATTCCAACCTATGGATATTATTATGCTTATTGATGCTCATATTTTTTGTAGCACAGTGGAAGTTACTTAGATTGATTTAGGAATACTTTGACACAACCCTGCTAGGTTACCTACTCGTTGTTATTAATATCTATAATAGCAGATATTACAGAATGCCTTTTACATTTCCTACTCCCTGTCCAGAATTAATCTTTTTCCCAAAGGGCCCTCATTGCTTTGAGAGGAAAATAAAATTTAGAGTGTTTAATCTGGATACTAGAGGTGATCATTGCTACTGGGATGGTCATTGGTTCTTCGCCTTTTCAGTGGTTAGAGTTTGGGGATATGTTTTTTGTTGTTGTTAAGATACAATACATCAAGACTTCACCTTATTCAAAGTTATGACTTAGTATTTATTTGGCTTCATCAATCATTTGTGACAATGATACTCATACAAATGTCAGCTCTCTATGAGAAACCAATAGAGTTCACTTGAGGATTAGGTACATTTATCAGTCTATTGTTTGGAACATCATGGGTAGGCCTGAAAATTCTCTCTCTCAACACAAAACAATATATATTTTAGTGATTGTAAACCTCCCAATGCTCACAGGGCCTTGACTGACCTCTAGTGCCCATATCAAGTCAACAAGAGGCCTATTGTCAACCTATTTGAAAAGCCAATCTTTCTTCTAGGGGATACTGGCTTCACACCATGCTTTGAGAGCCATCATGTTTCAGAATGTAGGCCAATAAAACACTTTTTCAAGGAAGAGTATTTTATCACCGGCATTGTTTAGAATCTCCAACTCATGATGATAACAAAAGGCAAACTTTTTTTAGTCACTTGATTACTGTTTCAAATTCTCTACATACCATGACCAGTCGCAGATAGACTACTCTCAAAGCCCCAGCCCTGGTGTAGCTCTGGTGTATGATACTAACCTTCAGCTCTCTCTAGACTTCAAGGGGCAGTTTTATCCCAAGTTTAGGTCAAATGAAATATCTAGTGTCCTCACTTGAATCTTGTGGGACTGATATAAAACAATGACTTCAGCTAAGAGGAAACCAGGATACTATTTGAGCTTCTTCCTTTGCTATCAGTCTACGTTTTGTCACCTTCCTTTAATTTGCTTCCCTAACTATGAATAAACTTTCTTAGACAATAAAGGTAGAGGAAGTCCTAAGGGGTATATATATTTTTTGAATTATAACAATTTATTTTTACATCATTTTGTGCCTTTTTCCATGTCAGTTGTAGTCCCCATGGGCTAAGGGGCATATTTAACTGATGATAATACAATAATTTTTTGGGCAAAAAAACAAAGCAAAGTAAGAAAGTCATGTGAGCACGGTGTTTCTGAGTTTGTGGAAAGGGTGATACAAATGATACCCTACAGTATGCTGGCCTGTAGCCAAAAGCCAATGCATGCTTCCTCATTTCTGGCAAGGTAGTTAGCTTATATTAGGCATTTAAAGATCTTCATCCATGCCAGGACTTTCTCAGTGAAGAACTTACATTCAGTTCTAATAATCACTAGGGAAACTGTGAAAAGATATCGAGATTTAGACTTAAATTGATCATTTGAATTAGAATTTGGGGATCACTCAGGATGACTCTAATTCTCAGTTAAGAATGGAAACCATTAATGTAAAATGAGAAGTATGAAAAGAATGTACTCTAACCCTCAGGGGAAGCAGAAGTCATCCAGTTGCCTAATGTCCTCCTTGCATCCCAAATTTACTTTCTTTCCTTTGACTTTTCTAAATCAAAATTGAAAGCAAAGAGATTATTGCCACTGTTGCTATGTATTATGCATTTTGCCTGAGAATGTTTCTGGGTTCTTGCTGATGTTTAGCAAGTCTTGTCAGCACATCCTAAATTAAATCAGATAGCTTCTTTTCCTAGCAGGATATTGGAATGACTCCAATTAAGAATTGATCAAGTAACAAACAACTTAATTTACAATGGTATAAAAAGCCTGAGGTTCAAGAAGTCAATAATTAGGAAAAATCCCACTGAGATTGAGGTGTATGAAAGTGAATAAAAATTTCTTTTTATGCAACATCCCCCTGCACCCCCCTCCCCCCCCCACACACCTATTTTCACAGATGTGTACACATCACTTGGTCTATCATGTGGACTTCAGAATGATTAAAATGTCCTAACAACCCTTGAAAGGTTAGAGGAATGCAAGAGAAAATAGTCATTAATATAGAGAATTTCCATGGTATTCATCCTTTCCAGATTTTGAAACTGTAAAACAGACTGATTAATAGGGGTCTCTCAAGGCCCCTGCTCGCTGAGTCACCTACCCCTAGCTACTCCTTCTGAATCAGTTAGGGTAGTTTCATCTATGAATGGCAAAATTCCCCCACATACCAATGGTTTAATCAAGACTTTGCCACAGTCCAGCAGCCAGCAGTGCAAGGCTGGTGTGATAAGGCCACTGTTTTCAGGGACCCTGAGTCTGCTGATTTGTTCTCATCAAAATGGGACTTTTCTTTTGTGCTCCAAGTGGGTAATTTTAGCTTTAGGAATCAGATCTACAATTTAGCCTATAGGAAAAATGGGGAGAAAGAGCACAACCATCTTTTTTTTTTTAAATATAATAGTTTATTTTACATCATTTTGTGCATTTTTTTTTCATCTCAATTGTAATCCCCATGCATTTCCCATCACCAAGGAGCACAACCATCTTTTAAAGGATGCAACATCAATGCAAACTGAACCACACCTGTTTGCAAAAAATAAACAAACAAAAAACCCAGAAATTATTCCAATTGGCATGAAGTTAACTATAATCTGGAATTCTATTATGATAGAAGGACTGGAAAATAAATAACAAGGTAAAAATTGTTGCTTTGAACACATTTTTTTTTTAAAGATTTATTTATTATTTGCATACAGAACTGGGGTACAGGGAGGCTCAGGGGCGGCGAGAGGCTTCACCAGAGACAGAGCGGGGAGCAGAACAGGCAGATCTACGAAGCACACTGCTGAGGGGAGCAGCGGGCGGGTCAGGAGAGGTCTGCCACGCCATGTGGTCACCTCCGGGGCAGGCGGGAATCGAACTCATGCAGAAGCGGCTTCAGATTCTCAGTGCTGTGCTTTAACCCGCTGCGCCACCAGGGAGGGCCACTTTGAACACATTTTTATACAGGCAACCATTATTATCATTTTCCTGCATATCCTTTAAGAGCTATTCTATAATTTGTGTAAATATGCAAACATATTTATGTACTTCTATGTATCCCTACTTCACTATTTTAAAAAAACAACTATTATAAATGCTACAATAGTTATCATTCTAAGCTCATTCATGTGTGTAAATAAGTCTGTGTGATATATATTCCAAGAAGAGGGCTTCCTATCCTAACTTTTGATAGCTATTGTCGAGTAGTCTCAAGGTTTGTTTCATATTATACATTTTCCAAAAATGTCTGATACTGCCTATTTCCTAACATTATTGCATGTATATTGCATTATTGTACATAACCGCCCATAAATGAAATATATTACTGCACCATTTTGTGTACGATTATCATCTTTTCATTATTTTGTTACAAGACAGGGAGAAGGGTACCCTGAAACCCCCAAAACCTCTTCCCCTGCCATCTATAGCATCAAGACCACATATTAAAGTACACAAGACTTTAAATGAAAAGGAACTTTAATACAATTACTGTGTAATACAGAAAATGAAAAGAGTAGTTTCCAAATTAAGCACCCCAAATTACCCATGGTAAATACCCAGCCAAATAGATTTGGCCCATAACTGAGCCATGAAGACCCAAAAGCTTGTCACAAGTTTAAGACATCTCCTGGTACAGACCAAGGGGGCAGAAGGAGCCCAGATATCTGGGACAGAATGAGAAAAATCAAATTCAAGTTAAAAGCTGCCACTGTTGACCTTTCCACAGCTCTCTCACCCATATTTATTTCAACTAGTCCAAGATCAAAAAGTAAGTGCAACTTCTTCACAAGTCTCTCTGCTCCATGTGCCTCCTCTAGGTCTCCTTCTTGCTCTCCATCCTTCTCCCTTCCTTCCTTCAGTCTCTTCTCCAGCTTCTCCTCCTCCCTGCTTCCTCCCCTCCCTTTTGGGGGGACCATCCTGTTACAGTTTGGAACTCATTTGTACTTTTTATGATCTCTTGGGACGCAATTTGGTCATTTTCCATTGGAATGTAGGGTTTTTTTTCCCTCACTGATTGATCTATTTATGTATTAACTAAATTACTGCAATACTATTTAGCTTGTGGCAAGTACTTTTTTTCTCTGATTGTTACTTTTAACTTGGATTATGGTATTTTTTTGTACTGAAATGTTTATGTATTTTAAGTACATCTGTCGGGTCTTTAATATCCTTTAAGTTTTGTTTCTCGCCTACTCTAATATTATGAAACCATTCTCCCATATTTTCTTCTAGTACATTTACAATTTCACTTTTAATTTTTAGGGTTTTTTGTTTGGAATTTATTTTGTTATAAGAAATAAAAATAGGATCCAGCTTTAGGTGTTAGCCAATTAACTGGTTAGCCAGTTGTACTGTATTGTCATGATTGATTGAATAACCTATCTTTTCTGTACTGAATTAAATTGCTACCTTTTTCATATTCTAAGTTCTCATATATACTTTAGCCTGTGTTTGGATTTTTTTTTAAAGATTTATTTATTTGTGCATACAGAACTGGGGTACAGGCCAGAGGCTCAGGGGCGGTGAGAGGCTTCACCAGAGACAGAGTGGGGAACAGAACAGGCAGATCGATGAAGTACACTGCTGAGGGGAGCAGCAGGAGGGTCAGGAGAGGTCTGCCACACCATGTGGTCACCTCCGGGGCAGGCGGGAATTGAACTCATGGGGAAGCGGCTTTAGATTCTCAGTGCTGTGCTTTAACCCACTGCACCATCAGGGAGGGCCTGTGTTTGGATTTTTTATTCTGTTTCATATATCTGTCTTTTAGTCACCACTACCAACTGCTTTAATTACTTGTAGATTTAGACTACTTTTCATACAATCTGAAGCTTTATTTACTTTTATTATTTGTCTCTTTCAAAATTTTCCTAGTTGTTTTTATTTATTTATTTTTCCAATAAGATCTAGAAACTTTATATAGTGTAAAAATAAAAGTCCTGTTGACATTTATGGATAATTTAATAGAAAAAATATCTTTATGGTTTTTGATCTAAATTAGTATTTTAAAGTTTAAAATTTTTTTCATGTGGATATTGCATTTTTAATGTTCAATTGATCCCTGGGTAGATCATTTTTTTTTTACTGTTTTAATTGATTGGTTTTAAATGTAGGAAGTAATGCTTTTGCATGTTTTACTGATTTCATTTATTATTTATATTTATAAAACTACTATTATTTATAGTAGTTTTCAGTGCACTTTCCTGTTTTTAAGATATAAAATCATTTCTGCTACAAATAATGATAACTTAGATATGTCCTATCTAGTTTTTATTTCTATTATATCTTTTTTTTCTTTTTTGCTTATTGCATCAGTAATGCTCGCTAGTTATTCCAGAAGAAAATAAAATAATAGGAAAACTTATTTCTTCAAATAAGCTCATTTTGGGGAGGCAGCTACATATCAGGGATAACACTGAAGCTTCTAGTTGACAGTGTAAGGGGTCCCTGACACCCACCAACTCTGCCTCCTCCTCCTCAATTATGTGAATCCTAACACATAGCACTTAAAAGATTAATGGGACATAGAATCAGTGGTTGCAAAAAAAAAAGAAAAAAGAATCAGTGTTTGCTCACTGAGCCTGTTAACACACTTTATTTTGATGATGAAGAATCAGATCTGAAGAGATTAAAGATTTATTTACCCAGAGAGGGAAAGAGGGCACAATTTTTCAGATAAAAGACTGTATTGTATGGAACAAGAATTCAGTCTATTCAGTGATGAACATCTATGAGCTACAGTTACATTGGTAATGATCAGTGAAATTCACCTCCTAGTGAAATATTATTATGAAGGGATTTTGTTAATGGACATGAGAAGATCTGTGTATGTCAGAGAAGATTTTTATGGTAGTATGTGAGATGGCATGGTGGTAGAAAGGATACTGGGAAAGGTGTTATTTCACAGGTCCCCAAGAAAAAGTGTAGAGTTGAATTAAGGTATTGGCAGAGGGAACTAAAAGAGAGAGAACAAAGCAAAAACCTCTCTCCTCTGGCTTAATTTATTTTTATATCATGAGTCTGTACCATGTAGCTGTCAGTCCTTAAAGAGAAGTTCACTTTCCCCACCAGGTGCTTGGGTATACCTTCTCTTGCAATTCTGTCTTGCCTAATCAAGTCTAGCTTGACCTCCTGCCTACTTGGAATCTTATTCCCACTTGATTTCCCTTTAATTTTGCCTACCTCACTCTACACTTTGGGCTCCTTGACTACTGATTCTTTGAATTTTCTGATTGCACTTGCTTTCTGATTTTCTGATTGGCCTTCCCTTTCTCTTTTCCCTTTCAATTTTCTGATTGGCCTTCCCTTTCTCTTAAGAATCTGCTATGGTTTGTTTCTATAAATTTCTTGGATTGATACTCATTTACCTAAACTCTAAGACTCTCTTGGTTGTTCATTTGAGAGGAGAAGTGGCAGGGAGGGCAAGTGCAAAGAATCAAGATATTTACAAGGTAAAGATGGTAGGATTTGATTGATGTAAATTTGGATTATGTGTAAATACATGGAGATGATTTCTATTTCCATGGAAGGGACTATATCAGTGTCATTCACTGAAATATTGAAAGCAGTAGAAAGAGTAGATTTTTAAGGATAGGTGGTATAAATTTGGCTTTGAAGATGTTCACTGAATATATCTATTGGGCATCTAGATAGGGATTCCCAGTAGGCTCTTACTTAGAGAAATCAGGAGTACGAAGAGGTGGCTTGTGCAGGAGATGGTATCAGTAGCCAGGTGTTACAGAAAACTATAAATGAGTAGTTTTCCCAGGGAGAATGAGAAAAATAAAGAGCATAGGACTATGGGAAGGAATGGAGACTGAGGAAAAGCAGTTAGAGGAGAGCTAGAATTTATTTGGATTATTTAGATTATTATAGAAGTTGAAGAAGCAAGGAAGGTGATAGATACCAAAGTTTCGAGTAAAATAATGCCTGAGAAGTACCCACTAGTTTGAGGAACTGGCAGAACCAATAATGGCCTTAATAAAAAAAGTTCTTGGGAAGTAGTGGAGAGAGTAGAAACCTGTTTATAATAGGATGAAGAATGAATTGGAAATGAGGAGAGATCTCATCCATTCTTATTAGAAGATAGATCTGAGATTTTTTTTTTAAAGATTTATTTATTTGTGCATACAGGCCAGAGACTCAGGGGTGGCGAAAGACTTCACCAGAGATAGAGTGGGGAGCAGAACAGGCAGATCGACAAAGTACACTGCTGAGGGGAGCAGCGGGCGGGTCAGGAGAGGCCTGCCACACCATGTGGTCACCTTTGGGGCAGTCAGAAATTGAACTCATGCAGAAGTGGTTTCAGCTTCTCAGTGCAGTGCTTTAACCCGCTGCGCCACCAGGGAGGGCCAGATCTGAGATTTTTAAAAAATAGGACAAATACAGAAATTGGATGTAAACTCTAGAGAAAATTATTTACTATTATAATATTTAAATAATAAATGAGCATATTAACATGAAGAGCATATTTAGAGAATAAGTGTATTTCCTTGTTCCCTAGTGGTAATATACATAGGTTATTAATTTAATGACTTAGGAATTTTAGATATTGTTTAATTACTTATACTGGTAGAAGATGCAACTTTAGGTTTATTATACCAGTCTCTGTAGAAATCATTCTACCCCACCCTTACCTGCTGAAGGTGTTCTTATCTTCCATATCCCAACAGTATTATTTCCATTTTTGGTTGAATTAATACTTAGTGTTTAGATCTTGTAGTTATATATGCATACATACATACATATAGACACACACATATATATGTGTGTGTATATACATATACATATGTGTGTGTATATATACATATGTATATATGTATATGTATATACACACACACACATATATATACATACATATATATGAAGTGCATAGGCTTATGTGTGTGTGTGTATATATATATATATGTATATGTATATACACATAAGCCTATGCACTTCACAAATGGTATACTAATTCATTGCTTGTATAACTTCTTATTCTAAAGACAAATATTGATTCTTTTTTTAATGTACATTTTATTAGCCCTTCTCAAATGTTCTACAAGCTCTATAAATATGTCTGAACACCATTTCCACTAGAGGCAATGCTTTATGCTATCTGTAAATTCTATTTCCTCCCTGCTTGGAGTCCTGGCTCCAATTATCCCTTGCTGCTTTCCACACCTAAGGCACATTCATACTTGGAACTTAGCTGTCCTCCGAGAACTGCCCTCTGCCAAGTGCCTGTGACTCCTTTTGCCCAGGTCCTGTGTCTCCCTCTCTTAATTTGGAGTAGCACATGTTCCAGAGTCTCCTGGGGAACTATTTTGAGATCTCACAGTTCTAAAAATTTTTAATATTCTATACTTCTGATGGTGCATATTTATAGCTTATATGGATATGGAATTCTAGGTGGGAAATAATATTCCTTCAGAATTTCAAAGGCTATATTCCATTGTCCTAGTTAAGTACTACCATTCTGATTCCTAGATTGTTCTCTTTAATATATCTTTCTTTCTTTCTGAAACATTGAAGATGTTTTATTTATTCCTGCCATTTTGTAATTTCACAATGATATGACTGAGTCCTTTTTTAACTTGCTACAGCACTATTTGGTCTTCCAACCTCCCTACTTAAGATCTTCAACTATGGGAAATTTGCTAAAACTCCTTCTTTGATACTTTGCTCTGTTTTCTTTGGATGGAATTAGATGTTGAAACTAATGTAGGCTCCCTTAAGAAGTGCCCAAAGCAAAATTTAAAAAGATCAAGGGCATATACTTTTTTTTTTAAGATTGATTTATTTATGCATACAGAACTGGGGTACAGGCTAGAGGTGCAGGGGTGGTGAGAGGATTCACCAGAGACAGAGTGGGGAACAGAACAGGCAGACTGACGAAGTACACTGCTGAGGGGAGCAGTGGGCGGGTCAGGAGAGGTCTGTCGCACCATGTGGGTCACCTCCAGGGCAGGTGGGGATCGAACTCGTGCTGAAGCGGCTTTAGCTTCTTAGTGCTATGCTATAACCCGCTGTGCCACCATGGAGGGCCCAAGAGCATATACTTTTGATGATACGTTAGCACACACCTGAGGTTGTGTGGACTTATCTACCATAACTATGACTGAAGTCAAAGTTGGGCCTAGTGGAGGTGACACAACATTCCAAGGGCCATCTGGTATAAGTTTGTGTCATGTCAAACAATTTTCTCTTGTATTACATATATACATATATAATTATCCATCAGCTATACCTCCATACATTTCTGAATGATATTTTCACTGTTGCAAATATGAAATTCTATTTTTCGTGTTGTTAGGATACTTCCTTTTCTGATACACATATTTCTGACTTAGTATTTACAGATGTGCCTCAATCTGTTTAACTACTGCAAAGCAGTCCATTGTATGGAGGTACCATAATTATTTTTAATCTAATGTGGTTGTGCTTCTATATTCATCAACAATAAAATGACTCTTGCTAAGGTCATCAATAATCATCATGTCTTTAAATCTATGATCTTTTATTAGTTCTTTTCTTATATGACATTTCCTTGTTGTCATCTTTGATGTGTGTTTCTTTGATGTTTGTACTATGGCAGGAATATTCTTTGCTTCAAGTCACCCTATTGCATACACTTTTTTAAAAGAACTGGTAAATGTGATGATAGATTCAAAGTCAATCATGATATAAGCTAGAACTAGGTTTGTTTTTCTTTTAACAAAAAAAAAAATGTTTTTCTAACTGTTTGTTCCTGAATTTTTTGTAAGACAAAAATGTTTGACTTGATGTTTAAAGATGATATCTGCTAATTACAGTTTGTGGGCATGTACAACAAAATAACACACATTTGGATTGCAGCATTCTGTATCCTTTGCTGACACTGAGTGAAATAGGCTATTATTAGCCAAGAATAATGTGAGCAGGATATAGATGAGGGATTTTAACAATTAAATGAAAAGGCATCTTTTTTCCGACATTCCTTTCAATGTCAGTACATTTTACTGTATTTCAAAAGCTAATCTTATTTAATTGAGATCATTTCGGGAGACTTAGAAATGTTTGTATTGAGCTTTTATTAACTCATTTAATTTGGGGTTGACAATTGGGACTAAGACTACAAAATACAATGTTTTTATTAGTTGGAATGTGAAAAGTGTAGAGGTAAAAAATACAGGCTTAGCCATCCTGGTTGGCTTGGTTAGCTTAGGTTACTATTATAAAATGAAATCAACGAGGTAGCTTAAACAATGATATTTATTTCTTGCCATTCTGGCTGGAAAGTCCAAAATAGGGTGCCAGCATAATCGAGCTTTGGTGAGGCCCTCTTCCTGAATTGCAGATAGTCACCTTCTTGCTAGATTCTCACATGCAGGGCATGGAAGCCCAGTGTATTTTCCTCTTCTTATAATAACACTAATCCCATGAAAAGGTCTCTACCCTCCTCACCTCACTAAGCCACATTCTTTTCCAAAGTCCTCACTTCTTGGTACTATCACATTTTGGGTAGGACTTCAATATAGGAATTTGGAAGGAGTATAAACATTCAGTGCATAACACCAAGGTATATTAGCCACTTATTACCTGCGTGACCTTAGTCATGTAATGTAGACTCTGTTTCACATTAATAAAATCAGAGTCATTTTATAATCTTATATACCTCTTGTAAGGATGAAATGGCATAAAATTTTTTAAGTGTTTGATTTTATCATTTTAAGTGACTACTGTTAGGACTCTTCTATAAGTTTAAAGTGTCAGTTACTCTATTTTTTAAAATATTTATTTATTTATGTATAAAGAGCTGAGGTTTTAGGCTAGATATGTGGAGGGGCAGGAGGATTCACCAGGAACAGAGTGGGGAGCAGAACAGGCAGTTTGACTGAAATATACTGCTGAGAGGGGCAGCTGGTGAGACAGGAAAGTTCTGCTGCAACATGTGGGTCAGCTCCCTGGTAGGGGCTCAAACTCAAGCTGGAGTGGTGATAGTGCTGAGACTTAACCCGTAGGTCACCAGAGAGGCCCAGGGTGTTTTAAATTTAGGAACAGAAAAAATCTATAGCTATTTGTCAATTAAAATATAATGAAAGTGATGCAACAGGTTAAAAAAAAGCTAGCTGCAGCCGCTACAGCACGAGTTTGATCCTTCCCCAGGGAGATGACCCACATGGCACAGCAGGCCTCTCCCGTCTCTCCTACTACTCCCCTCAGCAGTGTATTTCATTCAATCTAACTTTTCTGCTTCCCACTCTGTCTCTGGTGAATCCCCTGTACCTCTAGCCTACATCCCAGTTCTGTATGCATAAATAAATAAATAAACAAACAAATAAAAAACTTTAAAAAAATAAAGTAGGTAAGAGACGTAATAGTTTCTTTAATTTCAATGTGTCCATGAAATCTGAATGTCCACCACCTTCATCAGTCAGTGGATATATATGAGGTCCCTGGAACATTGATAAGGTCTAAGTTAAGCTTCTTTATAACCTTTTCTGCCATATGTCAGGACCTCAGCTCATCTCCAATATTATGGCAATTCTTGAATGTCTCCCTTGAGCTTAGGAATAAATTTACACATTCTAATTTTATGGCATTTTTGAAGTCCATTGCTACAAGTCATTTTATTGAAACCATTGTGGCCAGGATCTCTTGTAGAATTCTGCTTTCTGCCATTCCTGCTCCAAGCTGCCCATGTCACTCTGTGTTTGCAGAGATTAGGGACATGCTTTTCTCCCTAAGCAGCAATTTGAGAGCTAGAACTGTTATGTATGCAATGCTTCCTTAAGTCTGAAATCACAATGTTCTAGTTCTCACTGATAACAACTTCGTTAGAAGGAATCTCTGAGAATTGAAGTAGAATGTGAAGTCTTTGAAAAGAGTTCATTGTTTTCTCTGTTCTAGATGACCATGTAACCTTCTTGCCTGCCTCTGTGTGTGTGTGCATTTGGAAGGAGGAGAGGAGAGAAGTCCTGCATATAAAGTGACTTGTATAAATGGGTCCACCACTCTGCGATTGGCAATTGGGGAAATTATCAATATCTGCATTGCTTAGCTAAGATATTTCATTAGCCTTTTAATGTTGGTACTAATAAAACTTGTATTGTAATTAGACTGCTTTGGGCTGCAAGTAAGAGAGTATTTAATTTAAATAATAAAGACACTAAAAGCTTCTGCTTCACAATATACTCTGGGCAAATGTTCAAGATAATTTGTTAGTATAGCCCCTCACCACACCTGCTACCAGGACACCCACAGTCCTCCACTATCATCCACGGTGCTCCCTCCCACTTTGCCCTTGCCCCTTTCTGTCCTCTGGTAGTCTCAGTTCCATAGTCAGCTTTCTAGAGTTTGTTGTTGGTTTGGTTTTCTCTAACCCTTTATTTAGCCTCTCTTTATTTCCTATGTAAGTGACAACATAGACATTTCACCCTCATTTTCTTTATGTGGAATGAAGCAAAGGCTGAGTGAAAAATTCAACAGTTTACCCATTATCTCTGATCTTCTTACTGGCTTAGCTGGGATTTAGACTAATAAGTCTTCTCAGCCAAAGACCTGCCCAAATGTTCTCAGCTAATCTAGCAAAACTTGAGATTGTGGTTGAAGTTACATTTGATGAGTTTAAAATTGCTTACAGATCCCCCCTGTTGTTTGACTGAGAGTCAGCATGGAATGAAATGCAAGAAGCTGGAAAACAACATTGAGAGATGGTTTCCACTGGGCCATTCATGACTGTGGCACAACAGGAACTCCACTTGTCTCTGCAAGAAGTCCAAATTCTCCCAGTCAACCAGCTCTGTGCATCCTAATGGCTATGAACACACTTTTAACAGAAAATATTTCCCTGCTACTCCCTAATAATCTTTTTCTGACAGAAGCCTTTTACTAATGTCAATGGTTTCTAAAAGGTCTACACATTGGGACGTTCATGATGTCCATGAGAAATTATAGATGATTATCCTGGCAGAGAAAAGAGTGACTTGTGTCCCTAGAATGTAACACTGAATGTTCCAGATGCACAAGAGTTCTTGGGGTTCTAAATAATCCAGACTTGTTAATCTGGATTAATAATCCCCCACTCTGGGGGATCATTTATTCCTTTATTGTGTACCTTCTTTCTCTTCAGTGCCTCTTGATGTCTCTGTGTCACAAGAAAACTCTAAATTACTGCTTGTTACAGTTAAGGTAACTCTGTGTCATAAAGTCTCTGATTAGTTTCGATCAGATTGTGCTAGGGTTTCTTTTCTATTATATACAGGTTGCATCGTGAACCAAGATTAAGAGGAAATGAGTCTAGAAAATGGGGGCTTATTACTAAAAAGTAAATTCAACAGAACCTATTCAAACATCCCCCAAACCAAAAGACTTTTTGAAAACAAGCTTCTCAATTTGAATGATTCATAAATTTTGGGTAGTTATGAGGGAAGCCTGCCAGAATTAATAACAAGTCTGGATTATAGTTTAATATACTAGAAAGAACATTTGGGCTTTTATCTGCATCTAAGAAAGAGAATTAATTTGGTTAAAGTATTTCAAAGTCAAAATCTACCTAAATCTATCTTGTTATATAAAAACTATGCATTATTGGTTGTTAGAAGCACTTAATTATACTTTTTAAAAAAATTACCTATTTTTAAATGTCTGCAGTTTTAATAAGTAAGTTGATAATGAATTTGGCATGAATTTAATAAAATCAAAATCTTTTTCAAATGTAAATCACAACTCATCGAGGGTGAAATGCTAGAAAATAAGAAAGCAAATGATTTACTTATCAAAAGATAGTCACATTTATCATTTGGTAGTATCCTCAAGGGCAATCAATACTTATCATCCTAACTTTTCAGTTAAGTTACAGTTTGAGGCGATTGAACAACTGACCCACAACCTGTGTGTAAGAGCCAATTCTCCAACTTCAGTGTTTTCACTTGCAGACCCCTTGTTCATGGTTTCTTTTAACACTGAGAGAGATTTTAGAAACCTAGTCCAGGATTTTCATTGAGTAATGAGCCTTCCTTTTAAGAAAAATAATTCATGTGGATTCAGTGTTAACATAAATTTATTTTATTGTAAGAAACTTAAACATATGAAAAAGTTATTTCTTTTATGCCATATATCTTATATAAGCATAAAATCAAGTTATATTACAAATTGGATATCAATCAAGTTACAAAACCAGTAATATTCAAATTATTGTTAATTAGTAATATTAACATGATAGAGGCATTGTTTTGCTGAAACCACATTGCCCAGATTAGCTTTCAAAATATCAAAAGGTACTGCTAGTCACTGCCACAGATAATGAGATTCTATAGCACTGGGTGTAATATAAATGCTCAGAATGTTATTAATAATTTCAAGGCAGTAAGATATTCTCAGACGCCAATTTTAATTAAGTCATTTAGAGCACTATAAATTATCTTATTTAAAGATAAGGTCAGCATTCTGCCTTTAAAAATCTACATTAAAGAGTATCTAAATAAATTATCACCAGAATGTGAAACTGAAAAGTTCTTGTTATGTGGTAACTGCTTTCTAAAACTATTCTTGAACTATTGCTAACTGCTATTAGTGGTACCTCAGGTGGCAGATTCAGTTGGGGTCAGCAAGTCTAAACTATTGTTTCATTTCATAATGGCTCAACTTTTCATCTACTTTTCTTTCTATTATAAAAAGTAAATCTTGAAAATTTTCAGTGTCTGAAACTTGTAAAATTCTATTTTTCACCCATGTCACAGTCTGATGAGGCAGACTTCCATATTGTCATCTTCCATTATGTGATTTCACCTGCCTTTAATCCTCAGTGGCCTTTCCAATTAGGAAAAGAGAACAAGAACTGTACGTGCTAGGAGTGGTGTTTGCATGTTTCCGTGTGACGTCATTTTTTGGAGTTAGTGCAGGGTCCTTGGGTTCACTCTGGGAAAGGTTTCACCAGATGTCCCTTTTCAGCGGCACATGGTTAGTTCCCAGGTGAGTTTCCCCATGAGACAGAGATAATATATTTAAAGAACAAGTTTATTAGGGACAAGGACAGAGGAGTAAAGGACACTTGCATAGGCACAAGAGGGGCAGGGAGAGCTGCCCAAAAGGGACAGGCTTGCATGGTTGCAGGTGGGCAGCCTTAGGAAAGGCTGAGGGAGGTCAGTGAAGAGAAGGCCTGGCATGCATGGTACAGGTCACAGGTAGGCAGGAAGCTGCTGCCCTGCAGAAGGAGAGTGTAGGTGGGAAGAAGGTTAGTCACTGGTGTGCAGGACTGCTGTCCTGGGCCAGAGACTGCACTGATATAGATATCTCTTTGGGAGGGGCTAATTCCTTTGTGGAGTGGCCTGTTTGCTTCTGATTTTAGATAACTAGGTGGAATCCTAGAGGGACCTGAGATTTCTCAGTGGGCCCAATCTCTGTATCTTTACCCTCTGACTACCTTTTCCCTACAGCAGTCTGATATCTGCTTTACACCTTGGGATAAGGTAATTGGGATAAGGGTCTTGATTTCTCTGACTGGGTTAATAGTTATGTTAATCCCTTCTGACCCCACCTCCTCCTCATGTGAGTCAGGTTTTAATCTTGTGATATCTTCAGGTTTTCTAGTCTTTTGCTCTATCACATGAATCAGACCTGGAGATGGCACATAACTTCTGCCATATTCTATGGGCCAGAACTCCATTACCAGTCCACAAATAAATGCAAGAGAGGCTAGTAAATGTGGTCCAGCAAAAGCTAAAATAGAAAAAGGAACCAATCAATACATAGCAGACTATTCCCTCCCCCTTTTTTGTTTTAGGCAACCAGAAGTGCTCACCTGTACTGAATCACATATGAATATG
Source organism: Condylura cristata (assembly GCF_000260355.1). NCBI lineage: Eukaryota > Metazoa > Chordata > Mammalia > Eulipotyphla > Talpidae > Condylura > Condylura cristata. The sequence goes on along the minus strand of NW_004567107.1, from coordinate 36,343,028 downwards.
GAAATGAGCACTGTAATGATGTAGCGTTGCCCAGGTTTAAATAACCATTTGATAATTGATTTATACTTATATTACTGTTTTAGATTGTTCTTGAAATAAAAACAATAAATGTAATTTGCCTTTGAAAAACTAAAAGACCCCTGAGACATATACAATCCTCAAGGACTCTAAGTCCTAATGTTAAGAACCATTATCTGAGTGAAACCTTCATCCTATTGAGTTGGAGGCCTGTGCATTCACCACAGTTATTCTTAGCCTGGGGTGTTTGTGTACGCCACTTAACCTGCCTAAAATTCCATGCCACTTTTATTTCAGAAGTTGACCTAAATCCTACCCACCACATGACCAGAGACTCCAAACTCCTGTGAAGGTTCCTTAGGCTTTTGTCTTCCATGATATTTTGTTTTGCCTAATTCTTGTCTTATACAGAAATTTATATGTATTCATCAGCAAAATAAGAGTGTGATTTTTTTTTTAAATTTCATGTGTCTTGACTCATCAAATGATTTCCCATCCAGGATCTAGAGAAATTTTTCGTTCCCCAAAGAAATGAAGAAAATAAGGATAAAATGCTCAGATTTTTAAAAAGGTTCCATGAATTCAACCTCTGAAAAATTTCTTTTCTAAGAATATGTCTTTTCTATTCTTTTTAATGTTAACATGAGTTTGCTTTTGTACAATGATGATTTTAGAGACCAAGAACAATCTCTCCTTTCCTACCCCCCCAACCCTAACACCTCCCATCACACTTCCCCCACTCCCACCCTCACCCCCGAAGCTTAGAAGTGTAATGGTGTCCTTTAGATTACACTGTAAGTTTAAAGCCAAGTGTGTCATTCCAGTTACTATGGACAACAAAAGTGAAATATCTTCAACAATAAAGAAACTGAAAGAAGTCGAGATAAACATATCTTTGGCAGGGTTGGTTTACTAAGTGACTACATTAGTCAAGGATCCACATTCTTTCTGAAGAGGACTTTCCTGGATGTCTAAAGTGACAGTCAACACTCTAGATGTCATAAGCAGTCATGCCGGTGTTTGGCAACATGAGAAGAGATGGGCTCTCTTTGCTTATCTTTTGTTAAAGTCAGGAAACAGTTTTCAGAGTCAACCTGTGGGCTTCTCCCTCAATTCCATGCCTAGTAGCATGTCACAGGCTGACAAAAACAAATCACTGCTATAAAAGGAAGGGGATAAATCTGATTGATTAGGATGTACCACTGAGTTGGGTTTAAAGTTCTCTGAGGAGTAGAAACTAGAACAAAATTAGGTTCTGCAAACACAAAACAAGCAGGGACATGATTGACAATTATAAGGTTTACTACAACAGACCAATTCTACATATCTTCTCGCAGCACAAAAACCTAGTTAAAGGAATAGGAGAGATTAAAAATAAATTCAGGTATTAATGCCTTCATAATTTACGATGTTTGTATGTGCCATATAAAAAGCCCTTCTTTGTTCTTCCTTATAGTGTATAAAGATAAATAGGCTCTAAAAATCATATCATAAATATAAGTTTTGATCACAATATTAGTGACTTCAACTCTACTTCTGAAGAGCTGTAGATATTCTATAAAAAGGAAAATGAAACTCTTGTGGATGCATAGAGAAGTCAAATAATTGCATAGATTTCTAAAGCAGCAATTCCCCACAAACATGTCAGAACAGTATAAATATCTGGAAAAAACTGTTACGTAGTAGTCAAAGAAATACAAATTAGCATGATAAACATTTTCACCCATCAAAGTGGCAATTCATTTCTTAGGCTTAGTACTAAAGTGTGTGTAAGGAATTAGACATCCTCGTACACTGATGGTGGGATTTTAACTTGCTGCTTCCTTTCTGGTTGGATGAGAGGATTCACCAGTGACAGAGTGTGGAGCAGAACAGGGAGATAGACTGAAAGACACTGCTGAGAGGAACAGCAGGTTAGACACGAGAGGTCTGTTGCCCTATGTGGGTCAGCTCCCTGGCTGGCAGTAGAACTCATGCTGAAGCAGGGCCCTCCCTGGTGGCGCAGAGGGTTGGAACACTGCAAGGTGAAGCTAAGCCAAGCTGTGGCCCTTCACCTCAAGTCTGATCCCTGCCTGGGAGGTGACCCACATGGCGTCACCTCTCTTTCTCAGCTGCAGCTCCCCTCAGCAGTATACTTGGTTAATCTGCCTGTTCTGCTTCCTGCTCTGTTTCTGGTGAATCCTCTCACCACCCCTGCACCTCTGGCCTATACCTCATTTCTGTATGCATAAATAAATAAATCTTAAAAAAAAAAAAAAGAGAACTCATGCTGATGCAGATAGCTTCAGAGTGCTGAAACTTAACTCCTTGCACCACCAGGGAGGCCCTTTCCTGGTATCTAAAACACTGCGTAATGATTTAATAAATATGTATTTAACATTTGTTTAGTGCTCACTAGGTATTTGTTGAATTAATAAACAGATGTTTAAAGTCTCTAGGAATAAATAGGAAACAATCACAGTTATATGCCAAGAGTTAATCTATAAAGATACTTATAATATTGTAATTTATAGCATCAATAAGAAAAAAGTGATGTTTAGCAATAGGGGATTAATATTCTAAATTTTAGAACATTCAAATGATAATAGTTAATAAAGGTTGGAGAATATTATTTAATACATTGAAAATGTTTATAAAAGTATATTATCAAATCAACAAAGATTTCAGAGTGGCATGATCTCTTGTTAAAAACATGGAGAAGTGCGGCCCTCCCTGGTGGCGCAGCGGGTTAAAGCACAGCACTGAGAATCTGAAGCCACTTCCGTATGAGTTCGATTCCCGCCTGCCGCCTGCCCGGGAGGAGACCACATGGCGAGCCAGACCTCTCCTGACCCGCCCGCTGCTCCCCTCAGCAGTGTACTTCGTCGATCTGCCTGTTCTGCTCCCCACTCTGTCTCTGGTGAAGCCTCTCACCGCCCCTGAGCCTCTGGCCTGTACCCCAGTTCTGTACGAATAAATAAATAAATCTTTAAAAAAAAAAAAAAAAAAATGGAGAAGTGTATGTGCTTAGAAAAAAATGTATACAAAATATAATGGAGATATATGGGAAATATACAAAAAAATGTGAACTTTCATTATTTCATTAGGAAAGATAAAATTATTATTATTTTTAAGATTTATTTATTTGTGCATACAGAACTGGGGTATAGGCCAGAGGCTCAGGGGTGGTGAGAGGCTTTACCAAAGACAGAGTGGGGAACAGAACAGGCAGATCGACGAAGTACACTGCAGAGGGGAGCAGCGGGTGGGTCAGGAGAGGTCTGCCACACCATGTGGTCACCTCCGGGGCAGGCGGGAATTGAACTCATGCAGAAGCAGCTTTAGATTCTCAGTGCTGTGCTTTAACCCGCTGCGCCACCAGGGAGGGCCAAGATAAAATTATTTTTTATAATTTTTATATTTAACATGCATTGCCTTAATAATTATGGAGAATATATATGTTCTGGGTCCCCCAGGTGGCACACAAGTTAAACTCTCAGTGCTATAAAGCTGTTGCCAGCCACTGTGGCAGAAGTTCAATCTCCGCCTGGGAGCTGACCCACGTGACGCAGCAGACCTCTCCTGTCTCACCTGCTGCTCCCTTCAGCAGTGTATTTCAGTCAAACTGCCTGTTCTGCTCCCCCTCTCTGACTCTGGTTAGTCCTCTAATGCCACACAGATCTCTGACCTGTACCCCGGTTCTTGTATGCATATTTTTTTTTTAAAGAAGTGTTCTTTTGCTTAGATGAATGATCTGAGGGAAAAAATCTTTTTCCTCTTTACTATTCCTAATCAAACGTCAATTACTTTATTTTTCTAAAGGTGACTTGATAAAGATAATATACTTTATTAACCAAACTAAGCATAAAGAACTAATTAGTGATATTTTTGTGACAGATTGTGGGATGTTTTCCTGCTGTGATTTCTGCAGTGAAGATACAGGTTTTTAAGTGATATTTTAAAGATCAAAAAGAGTCACAGATTTTTGTGTATATTGTAGCACCACATATTTTTAGATCTTACCCTCAAAATTTAATCTATTATATTTGAAATTAAGCTTCAATCTTGTATACCTCATAAACAAGAACATCAACGTTATGTTTTAAAATGCTGCTTGTGTACTTCTCTCTCTTTGCAGTGCTATTTAAAGAGTAGTGTGAGCACTTATCAATAGGATGTGTGAGTCATATCAATAATTATGAACAACAGCAATAATTTTCTCAAAGATGTACAGCATTTTTAAAAATTCTAAGCATAATACTGTCTTTGCAACTGAAAGATAAGGGCTGTTAGAAGGCGTGGGTTTCTTTGTTGTTTTTGATCAACTGATAATTTTGTAGGTGAAAAACAAGTGATTCAGTAAACATAAAATATGGCATTTTTAACATCCACTTGATGCATCTATATATGGATGTAAACGCACTGCTCCTCAGACATGATTCACAATCTCCTGCATGTTTTATGAGGCCCGCCATGTTTATCAGCAGCCTCCAGGTACTCCTGGCTTCTCCATGGTGGATATTAATTTTTTTCTACTCTTATCAAATCTATGTTTCTTTTCTTTTGAAAGATTTATTTATTTATGCCTACAGAACTGGGATACAGGCCAGAGGTGCAGGGTTGGTGAGAGGATTCACTAGAGACAGCGTAGGGAGCAAAACCAGCAGGCTGACAAAGTACACTGCTGAGGGGAGCAGCAGGCAAGACAGGGGAGGTCTGTGGGGCCACGTGGGTCAGCTCCCTGGCTGGGGATTGAACTCATGCTGAAGGGGCTGCAGCTAGCTTGGTAGCTTAGTGCTGTGCTTCAACAAGTTATGCGACCAGAGAGGGCCATCAAATCTGTTTCTGCCTCCTACCCCTTTATACTTGACCTCAACACTAGCATTACTCAGAAAATAGAAGGCACTAGGCAGAACATGACTCTACTTTTGTCACCTGAACTACAACCTTAGCATTTTAGCAGTCCGTGCTCCTTCCTTTGGGTAGCTCCTTTCTGTGTGGTGGGCTCATCTCCCCCTGCCTTCTCAGCAGCTGTTCATGAATCAACCCCATCTCCTCTGCTTTCAATTATGGACATCTCAAAATCCTCTTGAGTAGAATATGAATAACAATAAAAGGGAAATTCACATTGACTAAGCAGTTAGCTTATCCCTGGCATGAGGCCAAAGGCTATAAAATATGTTAACGTATTTCTTTCAATATCTTTTTAAGGTTGATGCTGTTTCCCATATTATGTAGATTAGAAAACTGACGCTCAGAAAAGTAAGTACCATGAAAAATTATTTAATATGTCTGTGGCAAAGTGGGGATTCAAATGAAATTCTGATGGCAAGATTCTGTCTTAACCATTTTGCTACCATTTGACTTGTCACCATTGACATTTTTCTCCTTGAAATGCTCTTCTCCATGTACTTTCACAAAACACCTCATCAAGCTTTGGGTCATAAAGGCTTCTTTTTCTGTCTATCCCTTAGGTGTTCAGATTCCTCAGATCTTTCTTAAGGCATCTCTCTTCATTACAAATATTGTCCTGGCAGCCTCACCCACCCTTATGGGTTAACAACTCTTTGCCAAAAAATCTACATTTCTATCTAAAGCCAGGCCTCTCTTCTGACTTTGAGACCTGCTATCTGCTGCTTTTTTGACATCTGACTTTACATGCCCCACAGATGCCAAGAGCAGAATAATGAAGTACTGGACATATATTTTCTAAAGCATACCCCTGGGCTTGAATCCCAGGGTGACTGCCTAGGACCATGTGTTTTGGGGTGTGTATCTCCCTAGTTCTCAGTTACTCACCTCACCTGTAATATGTACATGTACATGTACACACAGACACACACACACATAATTTTTTTCTCCTTTTAAGGAAAAATGTCTTTGTAAATGAAGATACTAAATCTTTGCAGGTTATATTTTCATAATCATTATTCTGGTCTCCTGCTATTCCTCTAAGTGAGCTAGTGTTTTGTTCTCTTAATTATAGATCCCTACTTATTGCGGGTCATAAGCCACAAAAGAGGGAGGTTGGAGGGAGAAAAAGTGAGAAGTAGAATGATTGAAATTTTTTAAAAAGAAAGAAAACCTGAGTTTTTACATAATGTTATATAAATTGCTATTCATTAATGGCATCATTCAAGGTAATCAGTAAACATTATTAATTAAGAGAGACTTGTTATATCCAGCAGATTAATACTCAATGAAAAATTATGAAGTTGTATTTTCAAATGTGGTGCTCATCAGGGTCATTGTAAAAAAAATTTAAATGTATGGATGTGGATTCTCTCCAGACTCGCTGCGCTGGTACCTCAGGGAAAAATACATGTTTTTTTTTTTTCTAGATCACAAAAGTGTTAATGAAACTATTAAGAGCCATTAGAAATCAACACTTAACAGGCAAAATCCTAATTGGCAAGTCCTATTTCCACTTTCATTCAAGTGGTAGAACTTGGCCACATGGTCACATGTCATCAGAAAGAAGACTGATAAATGTAGTCTTTATCTAAGTCATATATTTTAAAGCTCTCAGATGATTCTGATGATCAGTCTTACTTGGAAACTATTGACAAACAGGATTTTAAACCTACAATAGAACAAAATAGTCATTACCCTCTTTAGAACAAATGAAAACTGTTTTTAGTGTGGTCTGTTATTTGTGTTTAAATCTGGGATAATTTAGAAGAATCACAGAACTCTTCTTCAATTCCTGTGACTTAGATAAAGACTACATTTATCAGTCTTCTTTCTGATGACATTTGACCATGTGGCTAAGTCCTACCACTTGAATGAAAGTGGAAATAGGACTTGCCAACTAGGATTTTGCCTGTTAAGTGCTGATTTCTAATGACTCTTAATAGTTTCATTAACACTTTTGCGATCCAGGAGAGGCCTAAGGGCTTCTTAAAATAATAGTTTTATATTTATAAACTACTTTTAATGACAAAGGAGCCCAATCATATGACACAGATTTATCAAAATGTTAAAATAAGTTTGTATACAGTGATGTAGATGTTTATCAACACCTCTAACAAGATTTAGTGTCAGATCAGTGGCGGAATTGTGAACATTAGAACAGGTTGGGACGAAGTTAGGAGAGATGTTTTAGAGCAGGGTAATGTTATAAATTCAGAACACTTAGGTTTCTGTGGCTTCTAAGATTGAATTGCTAATATGTTTCCTAAATGCTAATAACTCTTCCTGTCCAAAGTCCTAATCCCTAACAGTTACTTTGAGGTAAATTATAAGTAAGTTATGGTTTCCATAGCTTGGAGTCGGGGACCATCTCGATCATAGGTTGTTGAGGGGCAGAACAGGCAGGGTCTTAAGGTGGGAGTGTTGTTGGTGAGCAGAGATTCCTAAAAGGGGGGAAAGGGGAGCGGGCACAAGGAAGACATGGGAATCGGAGTTGGATGCAAGTCTTCCTGTTCTGCTGTCAGCAGAAGTTTATTTTATACATTTTAAGCAAGCAATTAGCATATGAATTGGGCTGAGATCACAATCATCTTTTTTTCTGAGAGCAATTTGGGGTCGTATTGACCTTCAGCTAAGATTATAACATTCTTAAAATCGATCTATTAAAATTAATATAGGTACATAAGTTCATAAAATTTAAAGCTAATATTATTATATTTATCACAGTGATGATTGGCTAAAATAAAGTCCCTTTAAACTACTTTATGACCTTCATCCTCAATGAAACATCTTAGAAAGTAGAGTAAAGTCAAGGACTAAGGTGGAGGCTGGGCGGAGACATGAAGAAGGATAAAGTATGGTTGCCAGTTAGGGTGGAGTAATTTTCTTATAAATCAATCACAAAGAGATACAGTAAAGTTCCTTAAAAGTGGAGTAGAAGACTTAGGTGACATTCCTTATTTGAAGACTAAGCAATAGAAAACTTAAGTAGTTCTTTAGCAACTGAATAGAAGTCTTATATGAGATAGTGGAGAGATGAGATTTGGGTTCCTGTCCGGGCAGTAAAAGAATTCTGATTATTTTTTAACTTGTTCTAGTAACTTGCCTTGTCTTACAATATTGATTTTATTATAATTGTTTTTACTAATCAGTCAGTTGTAATATTTTTGATTTCAAGAGGACTTTCCCGTCCTAGAGAGTACTTGCTCGCCTGAGCCAGGCGGCACCTTGAGGCTAAGGCAGTCCAGTAGAAAACTGATGATTTCTTGGAATATTTCGATGATTATACAAAAAAGGGAGGTCATAACATGAGTTAGTGTGGAAATTCTGATTTTTCAGAGCATTTCCCCTCCATCCGGATCATGTCTGACTGCGAAAGTTGCATAGCTTGTGTCAGCTTGGCTATTATAAAAGTGCTACTATATATTTCTTCAAATGACAGTTGTTGCAATATTCAGAAAATACCAAGTAGCAGAAATACTGAATCATATGATAGATTTATTTTTAATATTATGATGAACCTTCACATTGTTTGCCATAGGGGCTGGGTACCCCTCAACAGTGTAGGAGTGTTCTTTGTTCTCTACAGTCTTGTCAATATATGCTGTATTTGGTTGTTTTGATATGGGCCATTTTCACTGGAGCAGAGATGGTATCGCATTGTGACTTTAATTTGCATTTCCCTGATGATAAGTGATGTCGAACATTTTTTTATATGTCTGGCGGCCATCTGTACGTCTTCTTGAAAAATTGTCTATTTAGCTTCTCTGCACGTTTTTTTGATTGGGTTCTTTGTTCTTTTTGTTGAGTTGTATGAGTTCTTTGTAGATCTTGGGTATTAGTATCTTGTCGAATGTATGATATGCAATTATTTTCTCGCATTCAGTAGATGTGCTTTCATTTTAATGATAGGTTCTTTTGCTGTGTAGAAGTTTTTCTAGTTTGATGTAATCTTATTTGTATATTTTTACTTTTGTTTTCCTTTGGAGTCCAGTCTCCAACCACATTGCTGAAGCTGTTACAGGACAGGGAGAGAGGGGCACCACTGAAGCCCCACACCTGCCTGCACTAAATGGGTTCTGCCATCCGCTGCATCAAGACAAAGCATATAAAACTTTAATTAAAAGGGACTTTAATGCAGTGAATATACAATACAAACACAAAGAATACAATGTCTAAATCAAACACCTGAAGTTACCCATCCCCTCGTGGGCAAAGTCAAACCAAAATGCCCAAAGCAAGGCCTGAAAGCCCACCACAAAACTAAAGCACCTTCTGGCCAGGACCCATCAAAAAGGGTCAGAAATGGTCAGATAAATCTGGGAGGAAAAGAACAAAATCAAAATCAATATAAACACTGCCATAGTCACCTCCCTACAGGTATCTCACCCACATCTGCCTTCACCAGTCCAGGGTCAAAAAACAAGCCCGGTTTCTTCCCCACATGCTTGCTGCTCCATGTGGTCTCCTTCTGGCTCTCCATCCTGCTTCTTTTTTTTTTTTCTTGGTTCCTTCTCTCCTGCTCTTTTTCTCTGCTCAGCTCCACCCTCCTTCTGGGTGGGGCAGGGAACCTGGAACTTCCCCTTTTCCTAGGGACCACCCTGTTACAAAGCCAGTGTCTTGCCTATGTTTTCATCTAAGTATTTTATAGTTTCAGGCCTTACTTCCAAGTCTGCAATCCATTTTGAAGTCATGGTTAAATATGGTGTGAAAAACTAACCTGATCTATATAAAACTACTTAGCACTTTTTTTTTTTTTTAAGATTTATTTATTTGTGCATACAGAACTGGGGTACAGGCCAGAGGCTCAGGAGCAGCAAGAGGCTTCACCAAAGACAGAGTGGGGAACAGAACAGACAGATCGACAAAGTACACTGCTGAGGGGAGCAGCGGGCGGGTCAGGAGAGGTCTGCCACGCCATGTGGTCACCTCCGGGGCAGGTGGGAATCGAACTCATGCGGAAGCGGCTTTAGATTCTCAGTGCTGTGCTTTAACCTGCTGCGCCACCAGGGAGGGCCTACTTAGCACTTTTTTATATTTAATTTGCTATTTAACTTGGAGGAGAAATGATATCCATTTTTAAAAAATAGTAGGTGAACCTGGTTGAATCAAAACCAATTTTTAAATTTATTTCACTCATGAGAAAATAAATATCTTCTGAAATGAAGAACAAAAAAAAAGATATGAAAGTATATGTACCCTGGGAGAATCTCCAGTATGTCTGTAGGTTTAGGTCTTCTTTTCTTTTAGGTTAGTCCTTAAACATGCTCTCAGCTTCTCTTTTTACATCATCATTATACGTGTCAGATGAAATAATATATGAAACTGGATCTCATAAGCACTACTTTCCTGTTCTAGGCAAAAGTAAAGTATAGTCACTGTCAGTGGACCAACAGATGGCTTAGGAAATCACTTTTCCAAAGGAGTTTAACTGGTTTTCCCCATTCAGTTTTTCTATATCTGTTTATCTTTTACTGTTGACCTGTTTGTCCTTTTTCTTATATATATGAGACTATCTCCATTAATGAGGGAGGACTTTGAATTCTCTCTCAATTTTATCAACAATTTTGCTGGGTGGTTTCACTTGAGTCAAAGACTTCTACATTTTTTTTTTTGTCAAATGGTTTACAGGATTCTGCTGCTAGTTACCTGCACCCCTACAGAGAAGGGATTTATGATAAATGGAAATAATTTCATATCAGAAAGAGATATTTAAATGCAAGTGACAAAGAAATAATTTAGAGTTACATGACTGCTATTGTACCTGTCTGTAACCACTTTATAGCCCTTCAGATATTAACAAAGCTATATCTATAATTAAGTGAGTGACAAATGTATGCATTTATCATTCATCATTTTGTGATCTCTTAAGTAAGGGGTTCACATACTGAGCAGAGGGATATGGTAGGGCTGGAGGATGTTGGATGACTTTCTTACCATTCTGAAAAAAATTTGCTTTACTCTGACAGTCTCTTTGTTAATTGTATTAGTAATAATACTAAATTTAAAACAGTGATGATCATTTTTGAGCACTTATATGTGGTAGGTATTTTTATACCCATTATCTTCACAAGAATAGGGTAGAAGTTGCTCACTTTCCAATGCTGATGTGTATGTGTATCACATAACAAGAATATAATGTTAATATAATGAGAGTAGATTAATTATTTGCATTAGGACTTTGACATCTCCTTATAGGAGTTTTTTTTTTTTTTTTAAATCAAATTTCAAGCCAGCCCAAACCCGAAGTAGGAGTCATCTTTATATAGGCAGGGCTTCAGCTTCATTCAGCCTAGCACCTAGATTATTTCCAGGGAGCTAATAAAAATACATGCTAACAAAAATACATGCTAATAAAAATAAAATAGTGAACAACAGTATAATCAAAAAATACAAATACACTTCTCAGACTGTATGTGTTGTCTTTGGAGTTCTTTGTAAGCTGTCTAAAATATGTTCCTGCCTGGCAATGAAAGGTGAAATGAAATTACTCCAATTTTAGCTTTCTTTTGATTAAAAAATTATTAAAGCTTTCAACAGAATAGGCCAGCAGCCTCTTTGTGAGTAAGCCAGGCACAACTGGAGTTTCCACTTTCCACTGACTGCTGTGCCCCTGGCATGCTGGCCCTGACACTGGGCTGTCCTGTTCCACCTCCAGATTCTTGGGCATCTTCCCCACCCCTGTGCTTCCAGATCAGATTGGAGGTTGTCACAATGGATGAAGTCAGGGAGTCATTGAAGGAAGGTGATTGGTTGGGCCACTCAGGACTCATGACATATGTTGGATATATTTTTCACATCCTATATCCTGGATTTCAGCCTTATGGCTCCACAGGTGTGATTTTGCAAGGGTCGCAGAGTTTCCCAGATGGGGGACAAATTCATGCTTACCTAATTCCTAACAGACTCCATGTAAGAATCAAAAATGTTAGAATATTTGACACTAAGAAATCTAACTGCCAGAAAGAATCTCTGCTAGTGAACTCTACATGAGGAACTAACTGGTAATAGAAGTTGGCTTTGTTAAGCATGAGAGCAGAGAAGGGAGTTAGCAGAATGCATTAAAGAGTTAAAGGCCCCAGCCTTTACCAGCCTGATCCTAGGATACTGGTCACCACCAAGATGGAAAAGGCAAATTATTGAGCCAGAGTATTTCCTTCCCTGAAAACATTCTTTCCTGGGTGTTGTGACTGCTGGATATTGTTGGATGACAATGGAAATATTTTTTCTGATCCATGGGACTTCCAATGAATGCTTAGCTTACCAAGCAGCACTAAGAAGATAAACAACAAACCCCCCAAAACATAGATATACAGCACCCTTATGTTAGTCCTACATTCACATTAGAAAGGTGAGGTGGTCATCTTTCTGACATAATATCCTAAGTATTTTATTTTCATTTATTATTGAGAGAACAAAGGAGGTGGTTGTAAATGAACCCAAAAAGGAGTGAACAATATGTGTGTGGGTGGGGGAAGATATTGGGGGAGTACGATTCCCATATAGACATCTATTCAATGCCATTTATTATTTATGTGGATAAGAGCTATTTTAAAAAACAAATACTCTCAGGAAGTTGAAACATATCTAATATTCTTTTTTTTAAGATTTATTTATTTATGCATACAGAACTGTGGTGCAGGCCAGAGGTGCAGGGGCAGTGAGAGGATTCACCAGAGACAGAATGGGGAGCAGAATAGTCCGACTGATGAAGTACACTGCTGAGGGGAGCAGCGGGCGGGTCAGGAAAGGTCTTCCTGCCATGTGGAATCACCTCTGGGGTGGGGATTGAACTCAGACTGAAATGGCTTTAGCTTCTTCGTGCTGTGCTTTAACCCACTGCGCCACCAGGGAGGTCCCCTATCTAATATTCTTAACTTACTTGTACTTAAATTTTTTAGTGAGGTCTAATGGTTGACTTACAGAAAATGAATATTAAGAACTTTTACATAAGGCTCTCCCGGTCTCACAACGAATCTCTCCAAAGCCACTGCAGCACAAGTTCCATCCCCGCCAGGAAGCTGACCCACATGGCGCAGACCTCTTCTGACCCGCCAGCTGCTCCCCTCAGCAGTGTAAAATATTGATCTGCCTGTTCTGCTCCCCACTCTGTCTCTGGTGAATCCTCTCATCCACCACACCTGTATCCCCATTCTGGAAGCATAAATAAATAAATCTAAAAATAAAAAAAGAACTTTTACATTAAAAAAAGCTGAGCCCTACAGAGCTGGTTAAAGGCAGAGTAAAACTTTATACTTCCTTTTACTAACTCTCAGTCCATAATTTTTGCACAAGTGTACCTTATTTTTCTCTTTCCACCCAGTTCATATGCACCAGATATGGAAAGGCAATTTTGTGCTGGGGGTTAGGAAAGGGATGCTTTTTCGATAAAGAGCCACTGGAAGGGCCAAATGGGTCTAAGTAGGGTACAGAGAGGCCCATGATGGGCATCTCCATTTCTGCAATTTTCCTAGAACTGGTTGGTGACTCTCATGCCAGCTGTTTTTAATAGATTTTTTATTCTGCCACTTCAACTAGATGGGTTTTGTAAAACACAAAATGGTCATCATCAAGTAAGTGAGGGAAAAACAGAGCTGTGGGCAGATAATGACACTAAGACCCAGAGATGCTGGGGAACAGATAATTTAGGAAAAAGGAGCAATATCATCTTGCTTCATTCTGCATTTCTCGAGCACCAGAGAGCTGCGCACTGGGTCTAACCAGAGACAAATAGCCCATGGCCCTAAAGAAGCCACAGTACAATAGACGCAGCCTTTATTGCCTCTTAAGCAATTCCCGAGCTGCATATTATCCCCAATTACCCAATGTTCCAAGGGGGTGGGAGGCACAGTGATAACATCGAGATAGAACACAATTCTGATGGGAGTGCTTAAGAAAGGCTTTTTAGAGGTGACCTATGACCTCAATTTTGAGTAATGAATATATAGCACAGGCTGTTGCTGATAACAGTTTTTCTTAAATTGTCTCTATATGTTGAGTCAAACTCCTCACTTATTACATATCTACTATGTGACTATGTGCTTCTGGAGAGAGATAAAAAGCAATTTAGAGGAGCTATTTGCCCTGGGGAAACTCAGTATAGTGTAGTGATTCTCAGTCCTAGCTGTAGCTTAGAATCCATGGGAGAAATGGGAGTGCCTGAGTGCTGCTTTCAACTTTCAGCAGAAGTTGAAAACACTGATATGATGAGACAGACATAAATGTCAGTAGTTGACTAGGTGTGAAGTGCCCTTCAGGGTAATGGGAATAACATGGCAGGCACCCAGTCCAGTGTGAGCCTGGGCAGAGGGTCTGCAGTCACTTTACAGTGAAAGTGATTCCTGTTTGTGATGAGTTATGAAGGGCCAGGAGGGTTTAATTAGGCAAATGGTGTGAGGAAATGTTCCAGGTGGATAAAAAACTTGAGCACTAAGGTTTCCAGTTTTTTTTATCCACAGTTCTCCTCACCACCCATCCCCATTGATAAGCATGGCTGTATGTGGTATTCCTGCATCCCCCTGCAGTCTTGAAGTACCTACTTGCCAGCTTTTCTTTAGACACTAGAACATTCTTTTCCCCTTATTTTGTTTCCCCAATTATGTTTATTGAGGCAAAGTTGGCTTACATCACTGTATATCATTGTATTTATTTTAGAGATTTTAGGTTCAAACTTCTATAAACTCATGTTTTCACACCATGCCCACCACCCAAGCTCCAAATACCTCCCCACCTCCCTATGCTCCACTGGGTCCCTCCCTCGCTCCTTCCCTCACCTTGCTGTGCATTTTCTTTTTATAGCAACACCCTTCCTCTGTGTCTTGTCCATGAAGGTGCCTCTAGTGGCACCTTCTAAGCCAGGAATCAGAAAACTATGGCCTATGAGTTAGAACTAGCCCAACACCTCTTTTTGTGCATAGAGTTTTTTGTGAATAAAGTTTTATTGGATCACAGCCACCCTCATTCATTTAAGTATCATCTATAGCTGCATTTGTGTTAAAAACAGAGAAGTAGGTAGTCATTTCAGAGATGGTATGACCTACTAAGCTGTGTGTCCTTGAGATGATTGTTACTTAACACTTCTAGGCTTTGATATCCTTATGAGTAATGAGGCAATAATTATAAAAAATCAGTACATTTTTTTAAAAAAGATTAAATAAGAATCTATGCATTTGGTGGATGCTGTAATGTGCCACCCTGGTCCCTCTTAGAATGAAGGTTCATTTTCCAGTTGTCAAAACATGCACTTAGCTGTCAGCCTTCTGTTGAATTGGAAGAAAACCTCCCTTCAGGTCATGACTCCTAAGAGGAAGGCCTCACCTAATGATTTATTCTGTGGGCATTATGAAGCCCTGTTCCCTTAGTCCCTAGCTCTTATCTGCGGAGGAACCTTCTCGGCACCAGCACTATCCATGGACCATGGGAATTCAGCTTTCTCCATGTGTGTTCTCAGTCCTGCTTCCTTTTTGCCACAGGTGTTGGTCCCAATAGTACTCCCCGGTTGCCTTCTCAGGGTCTGAAAACCTGCAGTGATATCAGCCTATAACAGGTATCTCGATTGGTCTGAGAATGCACTCTCAGATGGGATTTGGGAGCTGAGTAATATCTCCTGGCTGCTTGTGAGGACCCTGTCCTCACAGGGAAACACATGACGAAGGCAGCTATGCCATTGTTACTTTCACCTATCAAGACCTACCTGGGGAGTACAGCAGTGGAAGGGGATAGATGAGCCAGTTCCAAGTATCAGGCATGTGAGAAATAAGAGGAAAGTAATAATCATGAGGACAGTGAATTGGCTGGCTGGTTTTTTTTTTTTAATTAAAAAAATATATACAAGTGGCCCTCCCTGGTGGCGCAGCGGGTTAAAGCACAGCACTGAGAATCTGAAGCCACTTCCGTATGAGTTCGATTCCCGCCTGCCGCCTGCCCCGGAGGAGACCACATGGCGAGCCAGACCTCTCCTGACCCGCCCGCTGCTCCCCTCAGCAGTGTACTTCGTCGATCTGCCTGTTCTGCTCCCCACTCTGTCTCTGGTGAAGCCTCTCACCGCCCCTGAGCCTCTGGCCTGTACCCCAGTTCTGTATGAATAAATAAATAAATCTTTAAAAAAAAAATATATATATATATACAAGTATATATATATTCATTTTGTACATTTTTCCATTTCGGTTGTAATCCCCATGGACTTTCCACCACCAACTCAACCATATGTCATCCTGATAGTCCCATGCACTCTTCCCACCCCAGTTTTGATCCAGTTCTCCTCTCTCCATTCCCATAGAATGTCTCTGGTTTATAGTTGTTCATTGTTTTTCATTTTTACTTTTTTACAATTACTTTTTCTCCCCCCTTATGTTCCTGCTATGAACGAAACCATCTGGTATCTTTCTTTTTCTTTCTGGCTTATTTCACTAAGCATGATCCTTTTCAGCTCCATCCATGTTGGTACAAAAGGTATGAGTTTTTCTTTTTGATTGTTGAGTAGTACTCCATTGTATATATGTACCACATCTTCTTGATCCAGTCATTTATTTTTGGGCATTTGGGTTGATTCTTCATCTTCCCTATTGTAAATAGAGCAGCAATAAAAATAGGAATACAGGTGTCCTTTTGAATTAATGTTTTTGTATTCTTTGGGTAGATACCTAGGAATGGGATTGCTTGGTCCTATGGAAGCTCCATTTTTAGCAATTTGAGAAACCTCCAAACAGCTTTCCGTAGTGGTTGGACCAGTTTACATCCCCACCTGGCTGGCTGTTCTTAAACCTTTCTCTCAAGGAGAACGTAACAAAGAGCTGATTGACTTATTAATTAATAATTAAATGCTAGATGTGATAGTCCAACAGCTTCTTCTCTAAAAATATGCAAAAAAAAAACAAACAAAAAAAAAACCAAAAACTTCTTTATCTCTTAAACTGGGAGGGAAAAGATTTGAATATGTGATCCAAAACTAAGACTTAATTGTAGGAATACGGGGCAGATATGCTATTTCAAGATTAGGAAACATGAGTTATCTCTGTGTTCTGTGTATCTTCCCCCCTCACCCACCCCAGAATATTGAATCTCTGTATAAGTCTGAACCCACCAAGCCTGCACAACTGGCCCAGTCCTCCTCTCTATTAAGGGTTCAATACATACACACTCTTCCTTATTTGAATTGAAGGCACTGGTCTTGCCTCTGTACTTTCTTCAGGATCTCCCCATCTTGCCTTCCAACCTGTCATCCAATTTTAGCACTTGCCATGTGGGAGGAGGTTCATCAATCTGGATTCTGAGGGTGCCAACCAAGATGGGTAGAAGATAAATTTGGGTATAAGAGAGTTTACCAACATGAAAGGCATCTCCTACAATGCATATAATACCCTAGTAAGGACCTGAGAGAGAGTTTGAGCATATAGGACAGCTACTAAAAGCATGAAAAAAGCAATGAGCCTCTTCTAAGTGAGGCAGAAAAGGAGAATTGCTGTGTTAGACATGTTATACGTGGAGGGAGGAAAGAACATATTTGGGACCTCTTCTCCTTTGCCCAGCTTGATAATAATAAAATATACAATAGTCTTGGCATATTTTTATTATTCTATATCATTCTCAATCTGTCCATATCAAGCACGAGGATACAGATTGGTATCATGAATAGTACTCCAACAGTGTCCTGTAAGACCCAGGGGTCAATTTAACACATGACTCCCCGGCCATTGAGGGTTCTTCTGACCCCCATGGTTAGAGTTTCTGAAGTTTCTTCACCTCTCATCATCACATCCGTTACCAGAACAATATCCTTGTCCCTGACCTAGTTGTCCAGATTTTTGGTTTTAGCTTACCAGGCAACTCTGCACCTGACTATGAGATGTGGGGCATAATTTTCTTAAGATTTTATTTTTATTTATTTATGCATACAGGAGCTGGGATATAAACCAGAGGATTCATCAGAGACAGAGTGGGGAGCAAAACAGGCAAATCGACTGAAATACCTGCTGAGAGGAGCAGCGGGTAAGACAGGAGGGGTCAGCTGCACTGTGTGAGTTAGCTCCCTGGCCACGGATCAAACTCATGTTATAGTGGCTGGTGATAGCTTGATAACCCTGAGACTTTAATTCTTGTGCTACCAGGAAAGCCTGGGGTGGGAGTGGGGCATAATTTTCATAAAGAAATTATAACAGAGGAAGAAAACCAGGTGCTAAACACCCCTTATGCACTTGTCAACTTCAGGAGAACTTTTCTGAAAACAAGAAGCAATTTTTTTTGTTTAGGATGCAGTCTTTGAGCTTCCACTTTTGTGGCCCAATCTATGCTATCTATTGATTCACATGTCCCAGCATATCAGCTATTTCACCCAAATTATTTTCTGTTTTAAAAATTAGAAGGTATCTCTACATTTATTGCAGTATAGTTTATAGTAGGTAAGCTATGGAAGCAACCCAACAAATAGATGACTGGATCAAAAAGATGTGTATATTTATGCAATGGAATATTACTCGGTAATCAAAAAGGATAAACGCACTTTGCAGTAATATGGATGGAGCTGAAAGAGATCATGCTTAGTGAAATAAGCCAGAAAGAGAAAGAAAAATATCTCACATTTGAGGGACCAAGTAAGAGATAAGAAAGAAAAAAGTAACTATAATAAAGTAAAAATCAAAATCAAAGAGGCACAAAATGATGTACAAATAAACTATTATATTATTTTAAAAAATCAAAATCATCGGGCAATTATAGATCAGAAACATTCTGTCAGGAGGAGGAGAGAGAAGGATTAGGATAGCAATGGGAAGAGTACAAGGTCCTATGGTGATGGTGCACCGGTGAATTGGTGGTGGGAATTTCATGGGGAAATCATACATTGTACAAAAGTGAAGGATAATGTAATAAAGATACTTATAAAAATAAATAAATAATAAAAATTAGCAAGGTCTATAGCTTGGATGCTACTTGGTTATTTCTTCTGCACATGAACATTGCTCTTTGGGAATGCAAAGCTGAGAATGTTTGCATGCTTTCAGAGAGCCAACTGATCTTAGCTTATATGGAAATTATGCCCTGTATATTCGTTTTTAAACATCATGGACTTTCACCATCTTGATTCCCATAATTAAAATTTAAGGAAAATTAGGAAGGCCCCTCCATTTCTTCTTTTACTGACTGGCTTCCTAGAAATATTCTCCCAAAACAGTTATAAAGGGGACCTCTCTGGTGGCACAAAGGGTTAAGTCTAAGCACTATGTTTTATTGGCAGTACAAGTTCCATCTGTGATGATGGAGCTAACTCACAAATAGAGCGGCAGACTTCTGTCTCACCTGCTGCTCCCTCTGCAGTGTATTTCAGTCAGTCTAGCTGTTCTGTCTCTGGAGAATCCTCTCATCCACCCCACCTCTGGTTTATACCCCAGCTGTTGTATGCATAAATAAATAAATCTTTAAAAGATAGTGCTAAAAAGCCCATTATAATAAAACACTGCCCTTACTCTATGAATGGGTCCAAAATAGTCATGTTATATACATGTAGTGCTGCTTTAATGCAAAGTTCAATATATACACCTTGGGAGCTGGCCACGAGGTCTGAAATCAATCGCCAAGCCCATTACATTGGAATCTGAGCTAACACAGGAATGTATTGTGATCAAGTTTCACTCAATGTTTAATAATCTTGTCCTTTAAGTTACATATTGAAATCTCTCTAGGTTTCTCCCTTACTATATAATAACTTATCCAGTTGTCTCTTTACTCCCTGTCCAGTAGAAACCATTAATATATGTCTAAATATGGACAAATGTGGTTTTGACTGAAATGCTTTGCTCAAATTAAAGAACTAATCAGGTGATGGAAAGAACCTTGAGCTAATTGCCAAATATCTGAGTATCTTAGAAAACTAGTGTTGTGATATTGGACATGGTAATTAATGTTTGCTCATCCAGTTCCTTCAACATGAAGTACAATGTACTATGTCTGATCTCCCTACCGCCTAACTGTGAGGCCCAAGTTCATTATTTGGAGACATTTTGTGAAAAATGCTGCATTCTAGGAAGACACCTGGTTGTTGCTGTGTGTTTATAAGGATGCATAAGTCCTGCTACAAAATCTTACTGGGAAAGAAGTTTGATACAAAAGAGTACATAGAGCTGAATAAATATTTGAGGTACATCAAGAAGTAGGGGAGCTTCTGCTTAACAATTCTGCCTAGTGGCTATGCTACAGAGCTGAGTAGCTCGAGTCAATCAGACTCCTGTGGGTCTCTGTGGCACCAGCAAAGGCGGTAGTTAGCACACCTGCCAGTGAAATATAAACAAAATTTTATTTGTTTTTTCTGTTGATTGTTTCCTTGTTGAGCAATACTTCTTGGGAACTACAAGATTTACAGTTTAGAGAAGACAATCTCAGCTAAATACAGGATTCGTGCTCTGTTCCTTTTTTTTTTCTACATCAGTTTCCACAATTATTTATGGGTATGAATAACTCATTTTAGATTCTCTTTGAGTAAATACATTTTACTCAATAAAGAATAAAGAAATAAGATGTGGTCTGGTCATTATTGCCTACTTTTTTTTTTTCTTTGTGTTCTCAGTTTCAAACTAATCACATGATCAAATAATTAAAATGGCAATAATATTTGTGCACCTTTTAGATTCCAACTACTATGCTAAGAATTATATGCATATTATTTCACTTAATTCTAATAGTGAATAATAGTGAAACTGGAATTATATATTTGTATTTTTATTTTAAAAAGTGAGATTTAAGATGAAGCCAGGTATATGAGTTTATAATCATAAGTAGAGTGTGTAGAACTAGGTAAATTATATGTAAAGTGAAGAATTCAGGGCTGATTGATGCACCCGTATCAAAAGGTATCAACAAAAATAGTCAAGGCCAAGTGGGAGTGAAATTTTAGGAATATTCCATTTGGATCTATCTTGGCCCCTGTCCTATTTATAGCTTTTCACTCACTGATTTGTTTGGAATATGCATCTGTGAATGGCATATGACTGAGAAATAACAAACACATTGGATTGAAAACAAATCAGGTGATCATCAGTAAGGATAATGTAAAGAGTTGGAGTTAGGTTTAGTAAGTTAATTACATTTGTGAGGGTTCATATTAACAGCACATTAGGAAAGATTTAAGAGTACACTATGCATTAATAACATGACATGGCTGCAACAGTTCCAGGTGTCTCCCTTAAAACTTCCAGGTAATGAAAGACAACAGAGAGCATTTATTGAGGGCCTGTTATGTAATAGATTATGGGCCAGCTATCATCCAATCTCACAACACCCCTGGGAGACATTTAAAGAAAACTGTAGCAACTATACCTCAGAGAGGCTAGTTTGCAGTGAAGTTGAGATTTGATATCTGATTGATGTAATTCCAAAGCTCGTATTAGCCCTACTACGTCAGGTTACTAGAGGGTGCCGAACCCTGAAGGCAATGACTTGGGAACAGAAATGAAACGTGTCAAGAGTAGAGTAGAGTGAATTAACATTAATTAATTAATTAAACTAATTAATGTTTTCCATTCATGCATATTGTAGTATTATGTACATTATGGCAATTTTAATGATCCAGGGAAGAAAAATGGGTGAGGCTACATTTGCATTTTGATGTATATAATGTAACATTAATTTATCTAATATTTACTGAGCCCCTATTATCAGTATATATTGTTGCACAAATAATTCTGAAAAACACACACTAAAGTTATCAAAGAACAACAAACATGCACCCCTTACATGTCTTTTTCCATCCCATTGGAGTGAGATTTTAATCACAAATATAATTAATGGCTTTTGCACCTCCTTTATTAACACAAAATACTGGTAGGTTCCTTAATTTATACATAGTATTAAAATCATCACTTTCAGGAAAATCAGAGAAGCAATTTTTTACATTCACTTGTAATTTTCTAAATAAGCTTAATTTTATATATTGAAATAGTACTGTAAGAATTCCTCAGAATTTTTCTTTAATAACATATTTTGTCATTTAACTTGCATTTCAGTTAACCTTTCATTTCCATAGGAAATGTACACCTCTCCAAAGGGGTACTAATTGTAATTTCTCTACCGATGATACTATTTTCCTACTCTAGGATGATACTATTTGCCTTCTGCTAAGATAGAGCTCAAATATACATGCTTCTAGGGGCATGGACTTGACCTCAGCATAGAGGCTATCACATCATCAGCTGGGCTGAATGTCATCTCAACTTTGGAACTACTGTCAACTCGAGCCACTTGACCTGTGCATTGATATCCTGGAGGAAATGCTATCCTTCTCCATGATCTCAAGAATTAGCACCTAAATAGGATCCATTTCATCCTCTAGGTTTCTGTTGTTCAGATGGCACATGTCTAAACTCTTCTGGTTTAAGACTGAGATATTAACAATTAGTTTCCCCAAAGATATGACTTCAGGTAGGTGATCTCCTGTCCTACTTCAATTTTTATCAACCTTAAGATTTTTCAACACATTTGAAGCTTAAATTAGTTCTAACATTTCACAAAGCCTAACAGAATTTGTCCAGTTGAGATAGATTGTATTGCATGAGCTAAGTAAAATATTAGATTTGTTTTTGGTTTAATTATGTTACTTTATAATTATATTAATTATGTTAATTCAACACAATACTGATATTTCATGCTACTCAGAAGTCTAATTGGTTATTAATTTGGTCTTTAGGGAAAAGCAGGGAAGTAATTCATTCAATAACTATTTCTAGTGAGTGTCTAGTTTTCTTGATGGACAAAATGTTTCAAAATTTAGGGCTTGGTGGAAGAAATGAGAAAATGAGTTATTGTGAGTAAAAATGGATAGAACCGGGCTCTCCCTGATGGCACAGTGGGTTAAAGCACAACACAAGGAAGCTTAAGCCACTTCCACATGAGTTTGATCCCCGCCTGCCCTGGAGGTGACCTCATGGTGTGGCAGACCTCTCCTCACCCGCCCGCTGCTCCCCTCAGCAGTGTACTTTGTCAGTCCACCTGTTCTGCTCCCCACTCCCCACTGTTTCTGGTGAATCCTCTCACCCTCCGCATCTCTGGCCTGTACCACTGTTCTGTACGAATAAATAAATAAATCTTTAAAAAAATGGATAGAACCAGTTTTAATATATCACCTCTCATTTTGCAGATGAAGAAACTGATGTGAAAGATAGGATGAATCCCAAGCCATCACTAACTAGTGGCTAAGCAGGAATAGTGACCTATAGAATCTGATTCTGTTTTTGCTTATCACTTGATATTAAATGTCAGATCTTTATAATACATGTCAGGGCAGAAATGTAGACAAAGTAAAACCAGCTCAAGAGTATTTGCTCTTAGCTTGTCATCATGCTAGCAAAGTGGCATCAGCTCATCTCTGCTAAGATACCATCCAGTTCTTTTTTTTTTTTTTAAGATTTAGTTATTTATGCATACACAAGCTGGCGTACAGGCCACAGGTACCAGTGGTGAGAGGACTCACCAGAGACAGAAGGGAGCAGAACAGGCAGATGTACTGAAATATGCTGTTGAGGGGAGCAGCGGGAGAGACAGCAAAGGTCTGCCATGCCATTTGGGTCGCTCCCTGGCTGGGAATCAAACTTGTGCTGTAGTGGCTGCCCATAGCTTCATAGTGCTGTGCTCTAACTCATTGCACCATCAGGAATGGCCCCAGATACCACCTGATTCTAAGGAAAGCAGTATGAGTGGGTAGTAGAGCCAGCTACTCCCATGATTCTGAAAGCTTCCCAGCCAGGAAAAAAAAAAAAAAAATGCTGTGCTTTCCTGGTATGAAACCTAATGCAAGTGAAACTCAACCCTATTGTCTTGAAGTTTTTCTTTCTTCATTAAGCTTCAGATAAAATCTATGACTTTCCCCCATATTTTTCCAGATTTAATTGCTATTCTGTAACATAGAGATAGTTTTTCTCTAGTGTACATTTCCTTTCTCCAAACCTCTAATATGCACACACACACACACATATATATGTAACATATATATATGTAACATATATATGTATTATCCTTGTCTTTTCCATATACTGACTTTTCCAAGAAAACTCAAGGTGATAATATATCTGGGTAATGAGGTATGAATATTTTTTCAACAGTTCAAATTTTTAAACAAAACCATGTATCAGCTTTGTTTAAAATTTGCTACATAGAAATAACAGACCTTTTAAAAACAGATCTTTTAAAAATAATATTAAGAAAATCATATATACCTCTGCATTGTTATCAATGTGTCATTTCAAGTTCAGCCTTAAGTGCTTTTAACTAGTTTTTAGCACTTAAAATTTAATATGTAGCAAGAGATAATATACTGTTTGCTGGCTTGCTAGGGAACTCTTATGGTAGCACTATGAAAACTGTTCATTTTGCTACTAGAAGTGATGGAAAGATGAATAGTGTTGGTTGCATATAGACACAACATGTTTCATACATTATCATAACTAGTGTGTTTAGCATGGTACCTATCATCATATCAATTCCCAATACTTGATAAATGAATAAACCACAAAATATAGCCCTTAATTCTCATAAAAATCAGCTAAACGAGGATTGAGCCATTGCTGTGTTGCCAGTACACTCAGAAGTGAAATACTAACAGACATAACTACTGCTACATAGATCAAGTAGTGTGGGCTTGGGAGCCAAAGGTGCTTCTTTGGTGAGTATGCAAACCTGTGTTCTCACTTAAGAACTGGAAAATTGAGATCATTATGCTTTGCTGTCCATCAAGACTTCCCACTCAGAAGAACACGTTTTTAAAAGGAATCCATTTATCCCATCTCGGATTTTTGGTGTGCCTTTTTTTTTTTTTTCTTAAAGCATAACAAGCTTGTCAGAGTTTCCATGGTGAACATGGAGTGCCATGGAAACTGATGGATTTAGCTACACGAAAAGAATAAATAAAATAGGCTGGCATTTATTTCACTGTGCAATGACAACTTCTCTCCTGGGTAGGAGAGGAAAGCGGCTTCTCATTTAACCTGCCTGTCCTTCACTCTGCCTCGTGAAAACAAGAGTTATTCTCACTGGTTCATTTTACTGACCTACGCTGATTGGATTGTTCTCTTCTATGTCTGTTATTCCCACTTTCATAGTTGCTCTCTGTGCCACTGACAATTGTGGAAAACCATGTACGACGAGAAAGTTGTAGATGACAACCTACAATGCAATGACCAAGTGAGTCATGGCAATGTTGAATGGAAAATTCTTTGAAGCTTACTGTGACAAGATGCAAGTCACAATGTGTGAGAACAACTGGATTCACCCGCAGATCCATCTTCTACTAATAGATAGGCAAGCCAACCCCCTGAACCTCAGGTGTCCTATGCGTGGAATGGTTAAATAACCTTATAAGGTTGTTGTAAGGCTTAAAATGAGGTAATAGAATGGGAAACCTTCTTATATATTCGAATTCTATCTAGCAGGAAGGATTGACTAGTTGCAGTGTAATTACACTGGTAAGATGACCGAAATGGCAGAACTGATCATGCTATTATGGCCCCATTCTTTGCCTCTTTCAATGAGCACTCCCACCCAGTAGTTGGGGAGTTTTGAGACATTTGGCTCCATCTGAGGAAGGGAGCAATGTGATCTTAAGAAATGAATCTTTTCAATTTTTCAGTATATTTTGAAACATTTCATAGTAAGTGTTGGAAAGCTAAACAAGTAGAAAAGCTGCTTTCACTTTTTGCTCCAATGAATTGCTTACCATTAGCAAGTAGCACTCTTATTTTTACCACTAAAATATAGTCAATATAGCCATCTCTTGAAATTCAGCATTCATATCAGGCTGTTAAGCGCCTCCTATTGGGCAATTACTGTGTGAAGGGAAGACAAAGGAAAAGGACATGATTTTTAGGGAGACCACAATCTCCTGGGTTAAACTGACTAGTAAAGGAACAATTTAGCATCCCACAGTCTCAGAAGGAGCTCTTAAGAAAAAGAGGTGGTGTAAAGATTTTCCTGGATGGGAGTAGGAGTGGGCAATTAAGCTGAAGGATTTAGCCAGGGGAGAGTGGATTCTAACAGAGGTAAGCACAGAGTAATGACATAAGGCACCAAAGGCAGAGGAAAATCATCCACAAGATATGGGAGACTGAAGGGAAGAGAGCCGGAAGAAACCTCTGAGGCCCCGCAAACATCTCTACTGAGAATGTCTTTTCTTTTGAAGGTTGCATGTGAACAGTAGGGCACTCAAAACAGTAGTGCACACAATTGCTGGAACTCCTTTGGAGAAGTGAGTTGGGAATGATTGAAATGAGCCATTACTGATGAGGGAGGATAGGGAATAGCAAGGAAATGCACATAGAAGGTCTCTAAGACTCTTGCAGTTCTAATATTGCATGATCTAAAACAAAGGCTATAGGAAGAGCTGAGGAGTAAGAGCTGTTATTTCCTTGAGAATTTGGAGGCACAATAAACACCATTTGTTCCCTACTTTGCCCCAGTCAGAATAACCATATTAATCATAAACTGCCTTGTGATGAGCTTGGGCTATGTTTCAAAGGTGAATATAAAAGCTCAGCACACCTTTTTTCCTCAGTGGCCTTCCAAACATTCCCTGGGCATAACAGGATGGGAAAAGAAATTGCAGGAGAGTCAACAATTTAAAGGAGTCACCAAGTCTGAGGGTGGAGAATAGATGAGAACAGTTGGCAATCTAAGAATTCTCCATGTGTGTGTGAAGTACTGGATTCTGAGCGGATACCTACAACTTGGTATAGCAGAACTGTGTACTGCGCCAAAGAGTTTTTTTTTTTTTTAAGATTTATTTATTTATTCATATGGAACTGGGGTACAGGCCAGAGATGTGGAGGGTGAGAGGATTCACCGGAGACAAAGTGGGGAGCAGAACAAGCAGATGGACGAAGTACATTGCTGAGGGGAGCAGCTGGCGGGTCAGGAGAAGTCTGCCATGCCATGTGGATCTCCTCCGGGGCAGCGGGAATCGAACTCATGTGGAAGTGGCTTTAGCTTCTTTGTGCTGTGCTTTAACCTGCTGCACCACCAGGGAGGGCCAACCAAAGAGGTCTTACCTGAGGAGAGCGAACACCATGTCACCTGGAGACCCATGATCGTTCCTTCTTCAAGAAGACTAATTTGGTTTAAAGCTAGCTCATGATCATTCATTTCGCAAACCACCCATAACACAAAGCATCAAATCAAATAAGCATCAAATCAAATCCCCTAGCAATTCCATTGTCAGAGTCATACCCCTGGTTGGTATACTTTTTCAATTCTAGCTCATAAGCTTATAGACTTTTCATGATTTTAACCGTAGTATGAATGTATTTTTGAAAACCTAAAATTTTATTATATGTAAGTCTCATGTGGCTACATATGTCCACATTGTTTTTAATAATTATAAAATATTCTACAGAGTAGATAAATTCTAATTCACTAAACTAGTCTCATGGTTGGGCATTTTGATTGCTTTCATTAAATAAATGTATACATCTTTTAGAAACATTTAATTGACTCCTCTTTTAAAACGCAGGCATTTTCTTTATCTTTCTTTCAGAAATTTGTATGTAAGAGGATGTTTTCAGGTGTTGGCTATTGGAACTAAAAGGAGGCAGTTTAAGCTGCAGAATCAGGAGAAAATGACAGGGACAAAGTGCTGATGTCTACATGAGGCAGGTGCAATGCTATCAATGTTAGGGCTTCCTATCTCAAGTCCTTGGCCAACCACCTCTGGGACTGAAGAGCTTCCTGAATCCTGAGACTTGCAGTGCTACAATGCCAAAAGTCCTCCATAAACTGGAATGAGTTGGTCACCATAGATATTGATACACAGGGAGGTGAAGGAACCGAGAGAGAGTGAACCATTTATGTAAACTAGCCCTGTGCCATAAAAGCAGCAACTTAGAGACAGCTTGCCTACATACTGCAATGAATCCATGATGGAGGAGCCCAAATAAATGTCGATAACAGGTTATTGTATAAATATTTCTTTCTCCAGAAAAACCATCAATTCATTTATTTAGTTAATACATATAGAACAACAGGCACTTTCCTAGCATAAAACTCCTGGTCTTTCGGCATTTGTATCACTGCATGTATGTGTGTAGAGGGAAGCAGAAATAAACTGGAAGAAAGTGAGGATGGATATGAAAAATGCAACGGCATAATTAAGACACATACATGGAATAAAAGCTTTGTGGGGCTGTGGTGTGTATACTAGGTTGATGGTAGGGGAAGTTTACGCTGAAAAGTGTGCATTTGACCTCGATGAGAAGTATGACGCATGTGAAGGTCCACAGGAGACGGTAAGGGCAGGAGGAGCAGCCTATGCTTCTAGGTAAACTACATAAAAGACTTTGTGGATGTAGCAGGAGGAAGAAATGCTGACCTAGGGTAAGTCCTAGCAGCCACCCAGTCCTAGTTCCATTTTCACAACTGAGGATGAGCAGGATGTTGTGAGCCGCGTGTCTTGAGCTTGGTCTCCCAACCCTTCATCCAGCTTTCCAAGAAGCCACGCCACACACTGTTTCTAGGGAACTGACTGAGGACTTACTTTTCTCCCCTGTACAGCTGGAAGTAAATAAAAAAAAAAAAAAAAAAAATCGAAGAGATTTGTTATTTTAGGTATGAGAAAAATCAAAGTTGGAACGTCAATTGTATGTGCGTGGAACTAAGGGCCAAAACATTGTCCTCAAGGTGAAGAGAGAAACTTTGGCATTTAAATTAACATCCAATTCTATAATACCAGCTTCCAAACTATCAGGTCATAACAAATTCTGCAGCCAGCAGAAGCTGAAAATGAAACTGTTGGCAGCCTAACTGACCTTTCACCGTCTCCGCCATGTGCCACTTCAGATCGTGTGGGTGCTCCGGGTTGCAGAGATCCCGGATTTGGCTACAAATTGCCCCAAGAGTTGAGCAGGCAGAGAAAGCTGACAGACACAACACTAGGTGTGCCAGCTAAAGAAAGTTGGAGGAGGCTAGAGGACAGGGAACAGAAGCAAATTTAGTCACCAACAAAAGGTAGTAGAATCCTGAATTCTCTAGCTCTTTCCTTTATCTCCTGCCCCCTGGGTGGGTGACTCAGCTACCACGGATTAAAGGAACTGCAACGTGAGCGGAGATTTGGCAAACTCAAAGAGTTAACACATCAAAAACTAACGCAGGGGAGGAGAGAAAGACCACACCTCACTGGAGTGCGGAGCTTACTCCCAGGAGAAAAATCCTATTGGCATCAGGAGGCCACGAGCCGGCCCCTGGGCGCGGCCTGCAGGGGGCAGGCGATTGCCGGGGGAAGCGGGGGCAGGACGAGACCAGAGCGGTGCCCGCTTGCAGCCACCGGCAGCTGCAGGGAACCCAGCCACGTCTCCGCCCGGTGTGCCCTCCTCGGCTCGCGGACCCCCCGTTGCGCTCGGCCGCTGATATGTGTGCTGCTCGGATGCCGCCCCTGGCGCACATCTTCCGAGGGACTTTCGTCCACTCCACCTGGACCTGCCCCATGGAGGTGCTGCGGGATCACCTTCTCGGCGTGAGCGACAGCGGCAAAGTAAGCGGGCGCGGGGTCTAGCTCACCCCGACGGGCGGGCGGACAGGTGGAAGAGTCGGCCACCGTGCGTGGCTGAGCGGGCGCCGTGGCTCCGGAGTTGAACTTGAGTGTCTGGCTCCTGGAAACGAGACAGCACTGGCGCTAGGTTCGTGGGCCGGCCAGGGAGTAACGTGTTCCCAGAACCCAGAGTAGTGGAGTACGCACACTCACGACTGGTTCGACAGTCGTCCAGGCAGTTGTGGAAGGGGGAAGGCGGTAGCGACAGGCGAGACTCGGCTCCCTCCCTCTTCTGCAATTCTTGAGAGATCGTTAATAAATCAGGACTTTTCCTCATTCATCTTTGTATCTCCGATGTCTGGCACAGTGCCTGGCACAACAGGAGCTCCGTAAATTTGGTTCAATTTGTTGAGAAAAATAACAGAGGAGGAGATATTTGATCGATGTTGTTTAACCCCTTTCAACACATAGAACAAGCAAAGAACTGATTTCATTCACCTGATTATTCAATAGGGAAAATAGACTAATGTTTCAGACAAAATAACTTGTAATACTAGTAGGGATAATCCAAGAGAAATTATTCTCTCCTAACCGATCTTCCACGCCCATAGCCACTTACATCAAGGCAAGCCGCACCGTCTGAAGGTTCAAAATGTCTTCTATCAGTGTATTTTCTATACTTCCTTCCCAGAATCAGGATTTCTACAAAGGACATGGGTGACTTGATATCTAATAGTCGCTGTTCTAGTGGTAACTGCATCAACAGTAGTCTGGCTAGTTGAATAAGTGAAAATCTTTCTGCTTTGAGAATGAAAAATAAAGACAGGGATGGGATATTTTTGAGCTGCTCCCCAACTACCAGTTTGGTTAGTAAAAGTATTTGTGACTTGTCAGCTTGACAATACTATTCCTGACTAGAGAAGCTTCCGAGTCAGTGACAGTTTTGAATCGTGACTTACATTTGCGGATAACTCAGCCTTGTTTTCTTATAGTGCTTAAAAAAATATTCCCTCTGTGCATATTCAGAGAACCTACTGTTGTTTCCAAGGTGATCGGATTCTCAGAGCTCTCCCAAATGGGGAGACTCCAGTATACCCTGAGACTAATGAATCATTGTTCTGTGTTACTGACCTTTAAGTCTCAGGGAATCCTTAGGCTTGGGCAAGACCCCAAAAGCACAGGAACAGAGATTACTAAACTGGGGAAAGAGAGGTGTTTGCCTATTGACAAAAAGCTGTTCACTCTTATTTTTTTTTAACTTATTTCTCATTCAAAAAATAATTTAATTAGTGGAGTGTTAGGCAGGGCAGTGGCTTGGAGAACTGCCTTTAACCAGGGAAAAGGATTGAGATAAAGAAAGGAAGCATTTTATCTAAAATATTACCTTTTCTGGAGATTGTATAGAAGCAAAATAAGACTGTCCTAAATGTGCAATTAATTAGCACTTGATTCAGGGTGTATTCCCAGCTAAGGAACATACCAAGGGTTATAAATTTAGAAAACACGCTGTTCCCCCATAAGAGACAATTATCTATCTAATAATTGTTCATTGCTCCCTCCTTGGTGAGGGTAGCTAATTCCACATCTCCTTTTCCACAATATATGTAATTTATATTTATAAATTTATATATATGTATATATTATTTCTTCCATTTTGAAAGTGGGATTCTATTACATTTAGTGGATACAATTTTTATATACTTTGCATTTTTAAATACAATTTATTTTAAAATTCCAAATTTCTAAAAAGAAAATTACATCCCCATAAATATGCTGAATTACCATGATCTTCCAATTTTTACTGAGCTCCTAAAACTGTTCTCAAATCTTAGAAACCAGAAACTTCTCTACAGGTGCCCAAGATGCTGGTTCTTGGGCATCATCCTTAGTGAATCTGAATCCTTAGACCGGAGTGGAGTGGCCCTGGCAGTGTAATTCCAAAAAGGCCCCCAGAGATTGGCCCATGGGTGTACGAGGCAGCCAGTGTGTTGGTTGTGTGGATGGAGCCAGTTGTGCAAACTCAAGAAGTGCACTTCTCCATCAAGCCCAAATTGGGGTAGCATCCTCTGTCCTATTCCTTTTCCCTTCTAGACTTTACTCTTCATTTCATTTAGACGTGGAGGCTGGTCATGACTACCTTAACTCATCAACTAAAACTTATTCAAAATTAGATTAATTAAAATTGTTTCTAGTCAACATTTTAGTCTTGGGCATTTTGAATTCAGCGTTAGTTTTTCAATTCAGGTGACGTGTAGCTTTTTAATTTTTATTGTTTTAAAGATTTATTTATTTATGCATACAAGAGCTGAGGTATAGGCCAGAGGTGTAGAAATGGAGGAGGGAGGATAAAATGATTCACCAGAGACAGAGTGGGGAGCAGAACAGGCTGACTGAAATGCACCGCTAAGGGGAACAGTGGGTGAGGCAGGAGAGGTCTGCTGAACCATGTGGGTGACCTCCCTGGCCAGAGATTAAACTGCTGCAGTGGCTGTAGATAGCTTCATAGTGCTGAGACTTAACCCTTTGTGCCACCAGGGAGGGCTGGCATGTGGCTTTGTAAAAGAAAGACTCCAAATAATTCATTTGCAGATATGTACTTAATCTTGAGACGTTGTGTGCTCTAACATTACTAAATATCTACATCTTTCTATATCAAGAGAGTCAGGTTGACTTTCAAGATACATAAAGATGCCTTGGAGCTTTTAATGCCTTGACCTAGGAGTAAGAGCAAGGAGGAGAATCATTTTCGAGGTAGTGCCTTGGTGTGACAGGAGCAAGTCCAATGGAGAAACTGAGTTCAACTCAGGTCCCCACCATTTACTTGTTCTGAGACCAGGAACAAGACACTCACCCTCTCTGAGCCTCAGTTTCCTCATTTATAGAATCAGGTTTCCTTTTGCTAAGTATTAAATGAGATAATATATAAAAACATGTGGCACATAGTGGCTACTTAACACGTACAATGTTCCCTTCCTTCTCTTGCCCCTAGCAAATCCTTAACCTCTCAGTCACTGCAACATGGGTGCATATTTATATATGGTGGCACCCAGGCCAGCCACCAGTGAAGTTACCTTCTGAGATGAACTGGGTGAAAAGGGTGGGACATGACCTGAACATGAACAATGCAACCTCACTGCACATGATCATGTCATGACACTTCTGGAAGACAAGGATGTAACTGGAAAGAAAGATCTAAAAAGCATTTCCAGACAGCTTCAAGAGGGCATTTTCAGTACTTCTTTAAGTCATTACCGAGGATATCATTTTCAGTACCGCATTTAGTCATCACTTTGCCTTTATTTCCACTTACAGAAGGGGAAGTTGAGTCTTGAGAAATGCCAGAGACAGTGCTATAAATGCATTTCAAATTAACGTGGATCAAAGTCCAAGCTATGTTCATTATAATAGGACTGAGACATAGTTGCTGACCGCAAAGAAGGTGCACTTTAGCAAGGGAGCTAAGATGCGTCCCTTTAGGTTTTGAACCTAAAACTTGCTTGTTGTTTAAAATATACTAATGATGAATAAAACATTCAATTTCTGCCCTACCCTCATGAAATTGATAATCTAGTGATACATTAACAGAATCTGTTTGGACTTAGCAGAATTTGAACTGATCTAGGGGTGGAGAGTTTTCCTGAGTATAAAATGACCTTTAATTGTGCCCCAAAAGATAAGAAATTAACTAGGGGAGACAGTCAGGATGGAAGGCAGGGACAGACACTCTGGATAAGATAATAGTTTGTGCAAAGGTCCTCAGGTAGAAAAAGTCAGGGTTTTTAGAGCAAAAAGTCCTAGAAGGATGATTAGGGTAAGGCAGGAGAGTCATTGTAACCTATCAATTAAGACAGGAACTCTTTTATTTATTTTTATTTTCTTACATCATTGTTCATTTTGTACAATATTTTATTTCTCCCCCAGGTGTTGCCCCATATTTCTCCCACCAGCAGAGCGCCCATGCACCATAGTCCTTTGTGCTCTTCCCTCCTCTTTTTACTCCCTTCCCCTCCCCCCTTCCTTGCTGTGTACCTCAGATCTATAGTTTGCCAAGACAGGAACTCTTGAAAGTGCCTCTGTCACTTAACACTTGTGAATTTGGTCAAATTATTTAACATTTCCATTTCCATGATTCCTCATGTATAAAATAACGATTAGAGTCTACTTCAAAGAATTGTTGAAGCAAAGAATTAATCTTTGAATATATTGCATGTAGCCCATGTCCAATAAGCATCAGTAGTTATGATCAGGAATGGAGATAGAGAGAGGTGTACAGAATAGGTATGTCAATTTGACTGGATTGGACAATAGGAAAAGAAAGATGTTTATAAATGTATTAAATAATATGGTGGGATACTAATGGTGACAAGGAAGCTGAAATTGAGTAGGACATTATAGAACACACAGGACTTGAGCATGCAGGAAACTAATAGCCGTGGTGAAGGGAATGAGTCAATATTCAATTCCCAAGGATTGGAAGAGTTGAAGGAGCAAAAGTTGTATTCTCCTGAGAGTGTATCATCTTGCTTTGCGAGTTCTCACAGTCTGAATCACAGTGGTCCTGTATCATCCTTTCCTTCTGCTCAGGAGAGTAAAGACCTATCTTTCTGCCAAACTCTGGACCTCAGAATGTGCTCTCATGAAGAGGAAATTTGGCTTAAGTATCCCTTATGACTGCCAAGTCAGAGATTGACTTTCATCAGCAACACGTGTTCCTGCCCAAGTATCACATTATTATCTTGTAAATCCCCATTTTCTGGAAGACAGATGGCTTTGTTCAAAGTGCCTATGCGGACAAGAGCCCCACTCAATAGCCAGAACTTTTTCTTCCCATTAACATATCTTCAATTTAATCAGAATGCGATGTACCAGGCTCCACATATATCATGGGGTAAAGTTACTTATAGTAATCATATTCCTCTTTGCCAGATGTGTGTTTTAAAGCTTCCTGGTAGCTCGTAGTGACCAGTGAGAACATTCTGGCAAGCAGTAAATCAACCCAGAGGCCTATGGGGAGTATTTTTTTTCCCCAATAAATAGACACTGATGTGGAAAGAGATATCCTCCCTTTTTTGGATACTGTCATCTGAGAAATAGAGTTACAGCTGACATTGTTTGAGACTATGAGGAAAAAATTGAAAGGATTTCAGAGGTACCAAGCAAGTTCCTTTCTGAACATCACTACATGTATACATAAATTTTGTCATTGAATAGTTAACTATTCAACTGCTACTACTGTAAGGCCTCTTTTATAAAGCAGACATCTCTATTGACTACACCTCTGTTAACTGTAGCCGAGCATGCCTCTAACCACTACCTTGCTTTTCCCCAAAGTACCATGATTTTTCAAAGGACAGTAGAATCCTTCTCCTTTTCTTATTTCTAAATTATTGTTGCCCAATAAGACACCAATTATGGTGTCTTTTCAGCCCCGTTTATTAGTAGTCAAGCCTACCATTTCTCCTCTGAGAGTCTTCTGAGCATACCCTTTCTATTGCCGTTGGCCTGCCCCAGACCTCCATTGTCTCTTACCTAAGATATTATAGGAAACTCTTAATTGTTTTTCTTTCCATGTTATAATATTTTTTCCCACATTTCTGACAGTACTTGCTTGGAAATTGGAGTAGTATTATGTTTCTCCTCTTTTTTCTTTTAAGATATATTTATTTATTTAGACATACAGAATTGGGGTACAGTCCAGAGGTGCTAGGGTGGTTAGATTCTTCGTGAGAGACAAAGTGAGGAGCAGAATATGCCTATTCGATATGCCTATCAATGAAGTACACTGCTGAGAGGAGTAGCAGGCTAGACAGAAGAGGTCTGTTGCACCATGTGGGTCACTTATGGGGCTGGAGATCAAACTCACACTGAAGTGGCTGCACTAGCTTGGAGAGCTGTGTCCTAACCTGTTGCGCCACCAGGCAAAAACAAATTATTTTCTTTTTAATAGTAATCTGTGGCTCTCTAAGTGCCTCTGAGGTCCAACTGTCCCTGTAAGTCATAATAGTTGCAAAATTATTTGGACCTAACCGGTTTTCCAATACTTCCTCTTGCTCCATCCTTCCCCTTGGCAAATGGGAGGAGGATTACTATGACTGATTTAAACTAGGATGTGTCCATAGTCCATCCCTGCAGATTTTTCATTATTTCCCAGCACATCACTTCCTTTTATGCCTCCACTTTGTTGGGGCCAATCTCTCAGTCCAGATTCATTCTGTTTTTTTCAGACCCCAATTTCCACTTCAGTTTTGTCAAAACAAGATTGTGCGCTTCCCTCAAGATTCACTTCTGATATCTCTTCATCCCCAAGATCCCCCTCACCATCACCCCCCAGGTGAAATAAATTACTCCTTGTCCTCCCGTAAAATTTTGCAAATATATGTTCAAACTAGTGTTTCCTTGATTAAGAGGACAACTTCTGAAGTTAGAATATGTGAATTCAAATCCCAACTCTGTCACTTACCTGAACAAATTTTCTAACATATCCGAGCCTCATTTGTACAATGTGGTATAATTCCTTGAAGGAGTTCTGTGGTGGATGAGTTAATGTGTATGAGCACTTAACACAGTAATTTCTCAGTAAACACTGGCCATTGTTAATATTTTTCTCTCCCCAAAATAATTTATTTTTTTGCCTTTGATTATACTTAGTCTTATAGAATGTTTTCACTCACTGAATTGATTTGAAGTTCTTTGACAAATGCAAGGTGAACTGGAAGGAAGATAGCATTTATTAAGTCATATTACATGTCAGACACTCTGCCAAGTACATCAACAATCCTGACATGAGACAGCATTGTAATTATCACCTGCATCATCATCCTGCTTTACAAATAAGGAAATGGAGGTGCAGAGAGTTATGAGTTGACGGTAGTCACAGTAGATAGCAAAGTTAAGATTCACACCCTTCTATGCCTTCCAATTCCCAAGGTCTGTGTGCTTTTTAGGGGGTCCTTCTCCTTCTTGACATGAAGATGACTGAAACTATTGTCCTTAAAGTCCCTCAACATTGTCTTAATTATTTTCACACAAAGTAGGTTGATAGTAAAGTGTTTTGTTTTGTTTTTTTTTTTTAAGATTTATTTATGATACAGAACTGGGGTACAGGCCAGAGGTGCAGGGATGGTGAAAGGATTCACCACACACACAGAGCGGGGAGCAAAACAGGCAGATAGATGAAGTATACTGCTGAGGGGAGCAGCGGGCGGGTCAGGACAGGTCTGCCACGCCATGTGGATCACCTCTGGGGCTGGCGGGAATCGAACTCATGCTGAAGTGGCTTTAACTTTGTACTGCTGTGCTTTAACCTGCTGCACCACCAGGGAGGGCCTGATAGTAAAGTGTTTTGAACTTGATCTATAAAACCAAATCATTCATGTGTGATTTGTAGAGACATTGTTAATTCCAGAGATTTTTTTTTTAAATTTACTTATTTATTTTTAAATTTATTTTTTTTACTTATTTTTTTTTAAATTTACTTATTTATTTATTTACTTATGCATACAACTGGGGTGTAATCCAGAGGTATAAGTGGTGGGAGAGTTCACCAGAGACAGAGTGGGGAACATTGGCGAGTGGGGAGCAGAACAGGCAGATCTACTGAAATACATTGCTGATGGGGAGCAACAGGTGAGACAGTGGAGTCTGCTGACCCATGTGGGTCAGCTCCCTGTCCCAGGATTGAACTTGAACTGCAGTGGCTGGCAATAGCTTCATAGTGCTGAGACTTAACTCCCCAGAGAGATTTTTGAAAGCTTGATATGACTTACTTTTTGAGGCCCCAGGGCGACACTGTGGGGCCTGGCTGGAGTTGCCCCACTGGTTGTGTAAAGTTGTTTATGAATTCGCAGAATTTTTTGGCAGTCCTGAGTGGTTTGATGCTAAAACTATAAGGCAGTGTATCTGTGGTGTATCTGACCTTGACTGACTTCCCTGGAGGTTTTCAAAGATGCAGAAATGTCCGGTTTTATCTCTTGCAAGTCAATGTTAGGCCTATTCCCTTCACAGGCATTGATCTTATTACTTATAGATAAAGACTAAGTGCACTTCCCTTACTTGGGAGAGGAACACTATTAATCTGTACTGAAAGCAGTTGCTCCAAAGGAACACATCTATTCTTGCTGCAGATTCAGACCAGAATTTCTCCTAGATAGACAGCATATCTTATAATTGTGCTTTAACAATTTCTGCTCATAGGTTTGCCTTCCATTCACACCTTTGACTTGATCTGAAGATGTGACAAAAATGGTCAATAGAACTATTTGATTAGTCTGAGATTGTGCTGTGAAGCAGGCCACTGGGAGTAATCCAAGTACTCAGAGTTTAGCCATTTGAAATGACTTGGAGATTGATTTCAGAATATAAGCAGAATGATTGAACCACATGACCCCCTTCCAAGAATGGTCCTTTCCAGTGAGTTTTTGTGAGCACCAATAGGCAGGACCCTGAATAGTTCTTGTGGACAGAAGCCTAGAGTGTAAATGACTTGTGACACCAGTAAATGCAAACTACTTGCCTTGTTTGGTAACACAGTTTTGTGAACATTGAGGAGCCTCTTGGATCATTTCAAATCCATTTCAGTAGTGAGACTCTTAGGTGTTCAGCTATTTGTCATCCACTTTGTGTTCAAGCCCATTCTTTAAGACAGACTCACATCAAGTACCTTCTCCAAAATATTTTTACTATTTTTTATGTTAGAGTGATCTCTCCAGCCTATTAATATAATATCTCTTGTACTGTCCATTCTTTTTATAGAGTATTTATCCATATTTGCGGACCAAGTATCTTATTGGTATGTATTTTTATTCCAATTGGTTATAAATTCCTATTCATATTACTTTAAAAAAATAAGCAAAAGTATTAGTTACTTCTTAGTAAGCCCAGGAGATTGCAAATAGTATGGAGATTGGTAAATATTAAAAGACTTGAGTGATCTTAAAAAAAATTATAGAAACTTATGTACAGTTCGTTTGCCTTAGAAGATATAATACCGCAGTAACTTAATCTTATTTCAAGAGTGATTTTTATTATACAAACTATATTGTGTAGAGTTGGGTATATGGAGGATTTTACTTTCCACATTCTAGCCATCTTTATTTTTTTATTTGCTTTAATAATTTAACATAAAATTCACCATCTTTTAAAAGATTTATTTATTTATGCATACAGAACTGGGGTACAGGCCAGAGGTGCAGGGGTGAGAGGATTCACCAGAGACAGAGTGGGGAGCAGAACAGGCTGACTGACGAAGTGCACTGCTGAGGGGAGCAGCACAGTTGTACAATTTGGTGGTGTTATTATATTCGCAATGGTATCAATTATCCCCACTATCAAGTTCTAGAAGACAGAACTTTGGTCACCCCAAAGTTAACAAAGAACATATTTTGGTCACTCTCTGTTGAGGTTCCCTTTGGTCATCCAACTGCAGATGTCAGTTGTGTTGGCTTGCAGATCTGGAGCTTGGGGAAGACATCTGAGTGGGAACTATAAAACACGGAATTAACCCTGAGAAGAGAACATGTGTGTGTGTGTGTGTGTGTGTGTGTGTGTGTGACCTCTTCCAAATCTTCCTTTATCCCACAGCAACCACTGATTTTTTCTTTTCCCTTCTTTTTTAAATGGGGGAACAAAGAGTTTATTAGATAACCAAGTTGAGGTTTTGAACCCAGAAAATAGCCCAATAGATTTTACTCTTAGAGAGCTATTCTCCACTCATTTATTCTGTCTCTATACATTTGTCTATTGTGATATTTCATATTAATGAACACATGTAAGTGACATTTTGCACCTGATTTTTCTACTTAACATAATGTTTTCAGGGTTTTTCATGTGATTTGTATCAAAACTCCATTTTTATGGCCGAGTAATAATCCATTACATCCATATACTCCATTTTGTTTCCCCATTCATTTGTAGTTGGGCAGTTGAATTGTGTCCACTTTTGCCTATGACAAACAGTACTGCTAAGAATATTTGTATGCTAGTTGGAATTAATTTGTTTTCCAAAAAATTTTCATACCCCTCTATTGCTTAACTAAGGACTAAATCTAGGTCTGTTCTTACTATTGCCCAGTCTTTTATATTGTTTATGCCTTTGTGTGTTTCTGAAACTACTCCAGCTTTTTTGGTCACAGGCAGAGTTAAGCCTTGGCTCCTTTATGACATTGTTTCCAAGTCTTATAAGTAATAGTCTTACTTATAACTCTTATCTCCTGGGTCTCCTCCAATAACCTAACCTTGAAGGCAACAACAGTGACTTCACTACTTTCATGTTCACTACCCTTCGCCTGTGGTAGACACTCATAGAAATGCTGGTTGGAAAATGGTGCTTGAATATTTTTACCACAAGAAAACTAGGTTGGAAAAGTTCATTTTAGAAGTAAGCAAAATGTACAGCCAACTAAAAATATCTCCTATGGCCAATTGCTTGAATAAGAACTCTGGGTGTTTCTAATCTGGATGCTTGGTACAATGAATTTGGCCACTGGGAACTGTAATTAGTTTCATGTCCTACAGAATAATTAAGAACCCTGGAAGAGTAGGTTTTAATTGGAACTCTGAGACCTCATAAAGTTCTCAAATTCCTTTAACTTGAACTATGTTAAGAATCTGGAATAATGTAGATTATATAGGCTGCTTACTCCCTTTGGTTTTATATTGTGGTTTGTTAAGTGTTCACTTCTTCACAAAATGGAAATTTATTGAAATGCTTCATGTAAATTGCCACTTACAATTTACAGTCCTAGAACATGGTAGACCCTCCATAAACAATGATTCTTATTTTCCATTGCCTGTCATTCATAATGCTTTACTGTGTACTTTAGCACAAAATTGGTGTTTGATAGGTGCTTTGGAATGAAGGGATGGATAGAATGGCAACTATGCTCTGTATACTGTTCCTTTTGATGCACAGATACTCCTGATGGCATAGTTAACCAACATTGTCAGATTATAGAGACAGTACCAAAGAGAGTACAAGCACAGGAAGTTATGGGTACTTGTGGTTGTTACCTGTCTACAAATATCTGAATAAATGCCAAAACATTGGCAAATATATATGTGCCAGAGCTTCATTGCAACCTTCTTAATAAAATTTAACTATCCTATTGTAGAAATACAAGTTACTATCTCGGTGTCCCTAGAAATCTTGGCATTCATCAGTATGTTTGTTTTCAATTGTTGATTGTTAGTGAATTTCTTTACATTTCATTAAAATCAGACAGGTAAACTTTCCATGTTGAACATAGTATAGTACATACAGATGTTTATTTGTAATGTTGTGTACTTGAAAACTGTATTTTTAAACCAATGATACTGCAATAAAAAAAAAGCAACAACAAAGATCAGGGAAGGAATAATTTTTCCACAAGGTTGAGATTCTTTGAAATTTAAACAAATAAGACCAGGTAGACACTAGAATTAGAAGGCTTCTGTACTCAGCAATGCAATTTGGTCCTAGGGGAACATTTTTGGGCTCTGCTTCCTTTAAGATAATTGAAAAAACTCACCCCCTCACTCACTCCTTTCCTTGGGGTGGATGACTATACAAGAAAAATTTAATCAGCTTAGAAAGACAACATATAAGTGACTCATATCAAGAAGGAAAACTACAACCATTATATGTATGAATGGAGGCCTATACAATCATTCATTGATTTTTGTTTCTCTGTCTGGATAGTCAAGTAGGAAGGAGGAGAAAAACAAGAAGCCTCTGCTCGATTTAGCCCAGTTGCAATTAGAATAAGGAAAACTATGTAATCTGAACAGGATTAGATGCTTCAAAAATGCCGAGTCATTGGGCAGATAGAATAGGTGGGCAAATAATAAGAGGAAAAGACATGGAGAGGAGACAATTATGATTAAGTACAAACAAACCAGTTCACCCTTTTTGGTGTCTTTGGACTTCCAAGTCTTTTTGTCTGCACTGTGAATGCCATTCATCCTTCCCTACATACACTTTATCTGTGACCTCTTACAAATCTTCTGGATTATTCCAGTGTTCACTGATTTCTCTGGAATTTTCCCACCTCTATCGATAACGCCATTTGGCTTTTAGAAATATTCCACCATGAATTCTCAGTTTCTTGTATGCATGTAAAGTAAATGTTCTTGAAAGCCAAGGATTATTTTTTTATGCACTTAGCCGAATCCCTAGCAGTTTCTTGGGTATATGATATAAATTTAAGCAGCATATATTACCTAGATTTATTAGTTGAAATACTGTATTGTTGGCCATGACAAAAATTAGGCCAAGAAGTACATTGTAAGCAGCTTCCTCCAAATTATGGCATTTCTCCTCCTAGCCTTTGCAGGCAATGATTTGATTGACATGTATCCCGCTTCAGGCCCGTGATGTGCATAGGTATGGCTTTCAAGGATGCATCAGGAAGGTATTTATAACATTGTAGAGGTGTATGTTTGATTGGAAATTGCACATTGGTGCACCATCATTAACTGGCCTGTGAATCCAGCAGGCCTGTCAGCATCAGGCAATAGTGCAATTCTAGTTCTTGTATTTGTACTAACTCTCACAAAGTAGTTGAAAACAACCAAAATGTAGTATTTTAATAAAATGTCACAGTGCTCTTCAGAAGTTGTTGAGCAAGTAAAGATGTTTTACTAACAAAGCAATTTCTTTTTATTAGCACTACTATTGCTATAAGCAGGAATTACCTGGCTCCTAGCCTATTTTCTAGGCATATCACCTGTAGAGCAAATGGCTCAGAGAGCAAAGGGGTGGGTAAGATAATGATTATTTCTGATAAATGTAAGTGACTTTATAGCACTTTATGGGCCAAGCACTACTCTGGACTTTTACATACACTCATTAATTAACTAATTAATTACAGTAACTCTGAGTTCAGGACCATTTTCTCTTCATTTTGGAAGTTAAGAAGATGAGTCATCAATGGCTTGAGCCTTGTACAATGTCGTTTAGTTGGCAATTGATGTAGTTAGGATTTAAGTACATGGTTTGATTCTAAAATCTTTGTTTTTTTTTTAATAACAGTTTATTTTTACACCATTTTGTAAAATCTTAGCTTTTAACATCTCTACTATGGTATAAATTACATGCTGTACTGGTACTCAAATGTTTGTTGGGTAGATGTTATAGGCAACACTCTCTGATACAATTTTTTTTTTTAAGATTTATTTATTTTTTTTTTTTTTAAGAATTATTTATTCATGCATACAGAACTGGGGTACAGGCCAGAGATGTGGAGGGTGAGAGGCTTCACCAGAGACAGAGTGGGGAGCAGAACAGGCAGATCGACGAGGTACACTGCTGAGGGGAGCAGCGGGTGGGTCAGGAGAGGTCTGCCACACCATGTGGTCACCTCCGGGGCAGGCGGGAATCGAACTCATGTGGAAGTGGCTTTAGATTCTCAGTGCTGTGCTTTAACCCGCTGCGCCACCAGGGAGGGCCTTAAGATTTATTTATGTATACAGAACTGAGGTGTAGGCAGGAGGAGCAAGGGCAGTGAAAGGATTCACCAGAGACAGAGCGGGGAGGAGAACAGGCAGAGTGACTAAAATACACTGCTGAGAGAAGCAATGAGCGGGTCAGGAGAGATCTGCCACGCAGTGTGGGT
Source organism: Condylura cristata (assembly GCF_000260355.1). NCBI lineage: Eukaryota > Metazoa > Chordata > Mammalia > Eulipotyphla > Talpidae > Condylura > Condylura cristata. The sequence continues at coordinate 36,300,041 of NW_004567107.1, read as the reverse complement.
TATTTCCTTAGCCCCGGATCTAACTTGTGCTTAAGCAGCAGAGGGGCGCTTTGTATTGCTGTACTTTAACCTGTTGTGTCACCAGGCCCCTCTGTTACAAATTTTGTTTGCTTTGACTATTTGTTTTGTCAAAGATGACTCCTCAGGCATTCTGCACGTTGTCAGTAAGGCACATAAAGCTTTTGTGTGACCTTTCCAAGGTCATGTTGTTAATTTTTAATGAATTTTTAAAATAACACTGTTAGATGGTTACAAATCAGAGCTTCAGAACCAGGCAGGTAGGTATTGGCTTTGGGGTGGAGAAAAGTAAGCTAGTATCAGTGTGCTTCTAGCATCTTCACACTGCAGAGGGATTTGCAAGGCCAAAATCTTGGCTTGTTCTGAATTTCTATGTTAGTTTTAGGAGTTGAGTTTGTTCAACTAAGCAATCATATGTTGGCTATGTTTAATCCAATTTAGAGCCAGAGCAAACAGAGCATAGACAAGAAGGGAGAGAGTATCAAGTTACATGGGATATTTCTTGTTGGACTCAGGATTTAATTTTTAAATCCACACTTTTGGAATGGAGCCATGATTAGACTTGACTTAGCTGCTGTAAGTGTACGGTTTCTGTACATGTTCATATTGAAAGTAGGTTGTGTAAGTCAAATCTTTGTGTAACTGTCCTGAAGTGACTTTCTTAAAGTGGTCCCCAATAGTATGTCTCAAGTATTTGGGTGTTCTGTTTGGCAGGAAAAGAAAAATTAAAATGTTGTCACTTAACCCTATCTGTAGTCAATATGATTTTAAAAAGAAAGAAAAAAATAGTCTAGTGAGCTCCATTAGAATTTTAAATTTTAAAACATTTGGTTTTCTAGGGGAAGTGAGAAATGCTTTGTAATTAATGTGACAGGAAACACTGAAACAAAGATGTTTTCAATTTCACTATATATGATAGAAAAAATAGCATTTAGACACATACTCTTCAGCTTTGAAAGCCGTAACACATACTCTTCAGCTGTGAAAGCTGTAAAGGTCTCCAGAATCTGAGCCTTCAGGAGGACACGCTGTGTTCTAGGTAGCTATTTCACAGTGGCCAACTTGGAGGAAGAAAGATGAAGTGTATATTAAACAGGGAATATGACACTAAATCCCATTCTCTGATTTACTATAAAAAGTGTAAGAAAATTGGATCAGTCCAGCAAGTTTGACTAATGAATGCTGTGCTTATGAAAATAGATAATTACCCCTGAGTTCTTGGAATCAACCAACTGCAGTAGCTTTGGGGTTCAGGGTTCTGGTGGTATGTATACATACTAATTTTATTTTTTAGAGATTTTTTTTTTAAGATTTATTTATTTATTCATCTAGAACTGGGGTACTGGCCAGAGATGCGGAGGGTGAGAGGATTCACCAGAGACAGAGTGGGAAGCAGAACAGGCAGATCAAGGAAGTACACTGCTGAGGGGAGCAGTGGGCGGGTCAGGAGAGGTCTGCC
>NW_004567107.1:36270115-36297214 GCF_000260355.1 Condylura cristata | reverse complement strand
GTCACCTCCGGGGCAGGCGGGAATCGAACTCATGTGGAAGTGGCTTTAGCTTCTCAGTGCTGTGCTTTAACCCGCTGCGCCACCAGGGAGGGCCGGATTTTTGTGAATTGTTTTTAAAGGAGATTTCCTAAATTGAATAATGAAAGAAAATATGTTGGTGTGTAAGTTGGGATATGAGAGCTAGAGAAGGGATTCTGTTACTCAGGATTGTGTGTGTTCATGAATTAGTAACCTTGATGTGTCCTTGTCATCTGTAGATGATTCTCTTCTTTTCTCGTGGGAGCTAGGAACATTGGGGGCCACTCTGTGTTTTCTCTGCATTGATTGCTCACTCTGCCTCTTTCAGCCTAGAGTGTCTTTAAAACAACCCCCATGGTACTTTCCTGTGTCCTGTAATGACTACCTAAAAAGTTTTATGCAGCACACAGTTATTTTGTGACTGGAAGACCTTCAAAGGATTTCTCTCACCTTATTTCAGAAAGTAGAGGTCACTGATTTTATGGAATATTTGCTCTACTCCACACATTCTTCTGAGCACACTTGTATTATGTTATTACATTGGCAACAGCTTAAGGAGGAAGGTAGTATTTTTTTTCCCCTCATTTTATGGGTGATCAAATCAAAGTTCATTGAGATTAAATAATGAGTTTTTTTTTCCCCCTCAGCATTAAAAGGATTTAATCTTTCCAAATGACTTTCCTGGTCAGATACGAAGGAAAGATAAGGGCTGGCCAAGCCTCAAAAGTTGCTAATGTTACACAGTTGATAAATATCAGAAATGGGATTTTAAAAACACAATTAAAAGAAATGCATGCATATGATTTTCATCAAAGTGCATAAAAGATAAGGAGTCCCCTTCCTGTTCCCTAGTTAAGTTGTTGCCCCTTCCAGTAGGCAACTATGGTGCCAGTTTCTTATGCATTTTTCTAGAGACAGTGAGAGTAGGCTTATCAGACCTTCTTATCACCAGTGAGGGTTCCTGGGCTTTGCAAAGGATAGAAATCCAACTCGAGCCCCAGATAGGCAAAGTGAAAGTAGGAAACAGCTTACTGGAGGAAAAAGTTAGTGACGAAGCTAGCAGGACCCACCACAGACAGAGCAGCCACAGGTTTTTGATTTTTGTGTTTTTTTCCTGCCCTTGCTAGTAAGCTGCTTCTCAAAGAAAGGATGGAATATTCATGGTATTTCTAAGAAAGGGAGTACCCAGGGTGGAGACTTCCCAGAATCTGCCTGCTGCACCTTTTCCGCCCTGATTTAGAAATCTTAGCTCACATAGTTGTGTTACTGACCTTGTTAGAGCGTTATAGTGAGCTTACAGGTTAGGAGGGAGAGAAAGGTGAAAAAAGGAAGGTGAGAAGCTACCCAGCCGCCAGAGGAGGGGAAGAAACCCTCCTCTCCCCGGCTTGCCAACCATAACACAAGGCATCCTGTGAAGACTGCAGAGCCAGGGAGCTGCTGACCCTTCTGTATAGATGGCAGAGAAAGACCCTGTTCATTTTCCTGTCAATAGTGCACAAAACATAAAAGTGAATATACATTTTCTCACTATTTTAATGTCTATGTATTTTATGTATTCTTTTCCCCACAAATGGTAGTATATGGAATGCAAAGGCATTGTTTAATGCTTTGCTTTAAAAATGAGCTAATGCTTTGCTTTAAAAATCAAAATTTAAAAATTAATTTTTAAAAAAATATGGATAATTTATCTCAGACATCCCTTCATGTCAGTCCGTAAAGATTTGCGTTGTTTTTCCACTCTCCCATCATTATCCCAGCTGATGAACATGTGCATGATTTCAGCTGTATTGCTATTGCAAACCACACAGTGTTAGGATGTGAACTCATGGACTCTCTCCTGATTGCTTCTTCTTTGCCAACTTTTCTCTTTTGCTTTCTGCTGAGCAGTGTTCTGTATATTCTGGAAGTGAAACGTAGACAGATATTTTAAAGCAGTGAGTGACATGTTACCAGTGCTCTGTTGTTACAAGGTAAACTGTTGGCTGTGGGGAGGAGGGTTTAGATACAGATGAACTTGGCCGAAAAGCCATTCTTTTTTCAAACAATTAACAGTAGTCCCCATTTCCTTTTTTAGCAAGGAGGCAGTGTGATCCCATAATTCTTCCCCTGCCCCCTCTCCTCACTGCAGCTACAGCATGACCTCCCCTGCAACCTTCACTGTCTGATAGGACCTGAGCCTTGCCTTCCTCCAAGCCTCAGTTTCCATGCTTCCTATTTGCTTTGGTTTTCATTGGAAAATAGCAATCATAAAACCAGAAAGAACATGTCTTGATTTTTTCAGTCCATGCTTAGTACTTGTCATTCGTCACCTCATTTAGTCCTAACAATAATTTATTGTACAGACTTAGAAAGGTTAAATAACTAGTCCAAAGATTTTCAGATAGTACAAGCAGGGCTGGAATGAAATTCCAGGTGTTCAGAGTTTCCAAGTCTGTGCTCTAAGTAAAGCCTCAAATAATGCTTCCTTTGGTTTTTCAGAAGGATCATCACAGCTCCTTATATTGGAGTAGGGTGAGGATTAGGCTGAGGCTGGAGTTAGGGCTCATCTTAGGATCCAGTTTGCTTTGGGTTTGCAGGCTCTTGGGTGTTGGCGGTTGGGGCATGAATTCAGCCCAGCCCAGGCTCTCTACATTCTTATTACCAGTTGATACGTTTCTGGCTGCTCTCATCCGTGTAGACTCTAAATCAGTCACACTCTCCAGACTTTGTCAGCAACGCCCTCTGTTTTGAAATTCCCTTCCTCTCTTTTTCCTACTTATGATTCGTTTCTTTCCCCATCTTTTCTGCAAACACTTGTTTGATTGTTTTTGTGTTTAGCACTGTTTGGTACCCTCAATACCAAGGTCCAATAGCAAAACTGTCTTCTGAGGAGGATATGCTTCAATAAGCAGAGGCAGAAACCCTAGCTCTAAATTCTTATGCAGTCAGTTAAATACTTGTATTAACACCCGATGTCTATTTACCAAATTAGCATAAATGTAATGACATAGAACAGTACACATTGTTTTGCTTATACTTTTGGGTGTCAAAAATGAGCGAAAATCAAGGTATTGACAATCCTAGCCCTTCTGGAATGTGTCAGGGAGAATCTGCTTTCTTGCTTTTTCTACGTTTAGGGTTCTATTCCTTGCATACTAATTCCTAAACCCTCCTTCCATCTTCAAGTTCAGAAGGACAGTGTATTGGGTCAGTAGTTATATTGCTTTCTACTTTTATATTACATTTTATGTCTCTTTCTACTAAGAACACTGTGATTACATTTAGAGGTCACCCTGTATTCTAAAATAATGTCTCAGTATCAACACCCTTAACTTAGTTACACCTACAAACTCTCTTTTGCTACCTCACATCATTTCTCTAATATTGCAGTATACCTCAGTTTTCAGATCAAAGTGGATTCCATTTGTTGCCACATGATAAGCTATCCCAAAACTTAGTGACTTAATACAGGAATTTATAATCTGTAAAGTTCCTGTGGAGCCAGAATTTAGGGACCATTTTGCTGAGTGGCTCAGGTGTCATATCTCTCACAAGTTTCCATAAATCAAGATGTTGGCCAGCACTGTAGTCATCTAAGATCTTGATTGGAGCCGAACCACTGTCAAGGCCCATGCCTGTTCACATGACTAGAAGCAGGTGCTTCCAGTTATTGGTAACCATTCTTGGTGTCTCCACGCAGAAACTTTCCCCAGAACTGCTTGAATGGTTTCATGGCATGACTGGAAGCTTTCCCCAGAATTATAATCCAAGAGCCAAAAGGCCAAGTGAAAGCTATTTTTTTAATGAACTATCCTAAGAAGGCACATAGTATTATGAACCCTTTGTTCCAAGCACATCACTAATTTTGGCCCACCTCAAGGTTGGAAGAAGCTAGAGCCTACCTTTTAAAGAGAAATATTGAAGAATTTGTGGACATGACTTACAGCCCCACTTGGATGTTTGAAATATGAGCTATAGATGGAGCCTCTCTCTCATCCTGTGAAGAAATTAACTTGTGTGGCAATGTCTCTGACAGATGGTCAGCCAGCCTCTGCTCAACTCTGCCAGGGGGTTCACTATGGCACTGTGTGCACTTGGCGCTATGAGGGGTTCACTCCAGTGTGAGTCAGTGAATTCTATTTATATCCACTTTTAATTGTTAGAAGCTTCTTCTATTTATGAAATTGAACCAATGTGCCATCTAGTCCATTACTGCAACTTTTTCTGCTGTGCTAAACTGGCATTTTTAGGTGACATCTTTCCCATTGTTGCAACAATGGTAATCATCTTGACAGCTTTCTTTTTCAGAGGAAATACTGTCAGTTTCATTCAGAATTCCCTCTTATGTTTTTTATTTTGGAGCTTTCCCACATTTTGGTCACCTTCCTATAAAAACATTTCGACTTAGTTAATCCCTCTATAGCTGAAGATCAGCTCCTAGCTGAAAGGACACATAGGCAGCCCTCACTTTGTTCAGTAGTATAGGACTGAAAATTAATGATCATGAAAGCTGAAATCATGCCAAGGGATCTTAATAATCAATGCAAAATATTATGATCACTCTGAGACATTTAAACGCTTTTATTATAAAACCATGCTGTTGAGAATGGCGTGTTTTAAAAAGACTGCCAACAGCAGGTGCTAGAGAGGATGCAGAGAAAGAGGGGTCCTGTCATACTGTTGGCAATTGGGGACTTAAACTGGTGCAGTCTCTGTGGAATGCAATCTGGATTTACCTTAAAAACAACAACAACATGGGCTCTCCCTGGTGTTAAGGCACTGCATTATGAAGCACCACTGCAGCACCAGTTCAATCCCTGGCCAGGGAGCTGACCCACATGGCATGGCTGACCTCTCCTAACCCACCTGCTGCTCCCCTCTTCAGTATATTTCAGTAGATCTGTCTGTTCTGCTCCCCACTCACCCACCACACCTCTGGCCTGTACCCCAGTTCTGTAAGCATAAATAAATAAATAAATCTTAAAAAAAAAAAGACAACAACTAAAAAACACATCTCTACAGTATATAGTCACTAATGGTTAATAGACCAGAGTAGCTGGCATAGACGAGGCATGGTTCTGGGGGACTGGCATTTTTTAGCTAAACCGCAGTATCTGAAATCTACGTGAATAAGAACTATGCTTAGCAAGAGCTGCTTGTATTTCTAAAAATTTGAAGTTAGTTAGACTACATACACTCTGACTATTCTCCACACTGCTTGTTTTCACTCAATTCCTTGCTCTTATCAAGTCTCACAAATATTGACCTTGGGCGTTTGAATTTTTCTTATGTAAGAATGTCTAATTTCACTTACATTTTTAGTAAGCTTCATCTTGTCAGTCTTAGCTTATAACTCTCTTTTAAAAACATACTTGTGGCCCTCCCTGGTGGCGCAGCGGGTTAAAGCACAGCACTGAGAAGCTAAAGCCACTTCAGCATGAGTTCGATTCCCACCTGCCCCGGAGGTGACCACATGGTGTGGCAGACTTCTCCTGACCCCCTCCCCCCCGCTGCTACCCTCAGCAGTGTACTTCATCGATCTGCCTGTTCTGTTCCTCACTCTGTCTCTGGTGAAGCTTCTCACCGCCCCTGAGCCTCTGGCCTGTACCCCAGTTCTGTATGCACAAATAAATAAATCTTTTTATAAAAAAAACATACTTGTTATGCTATCTAGGGAACAAGCTGTCCCTTGCAAATTGCTGTCCTTTTCACATCTAAGCCATTAATAAGAACATGGGACAGATCAGCGATAAGTCTGGAGCTCTCCAAGCATACTTCCTTCATCCTGTCAATCAGCTGTTTCTACAGTAGGAATCTACCAACAATGTGAATTTCTCCAGCTCTGCTGTCATCATCATGCCTTTTCCAAGTTTAGGCAACAAAGTTAACTGTCTGGTGCCATCATATGCCTTTCTGAGGCCAAAGCCCACCGTGTCAGCACTGTCTGATGCAGCCCGCCTAAGATGCCACTCTGTTTTACTGTGCCACAACTTAGCACTACCTATAATACCTTGGGCTTACAGAGAATGTATACAATTCATGGAGTATTTCATGTATCTGCATTTTAACCTCTTCATAGGTTGGAAAGGAGAAGTAGCCGATATTACTACCATATTATCTAAAAACTCAGAAAGTGGTAAAACATTTTCCCTGCTCACAGGGCTAGTAAATAGCAGATTTTTGTTTCTGTATAAGTCTAGTGTAATTTTTACTATTTCAAACTTTCAAAATGAGTTGACTATAGACAATACAAAAAAGAAGATTTCTGCAGTGCTTTCTTTTGTTGATTTATTAAACCAGTGTCCCCTCCTCTGTGGCCTTATATTAGTTTGTTAGGACTTAAAACAAAACATCACAATAGAAATGGCATAAGCACAGAATTTGATTGTTTCTCAGTTCTGGAGTTTTGATGTCTGCGATCAAGAATGAACCCTGTTCAGTGATGTTTCTTCCTGAGGACTGTGAGGGAAGGATCTGTTCTAGTTCTCTCTACGGTGTGTTGATGACTGTCTTCTCTCAGTGGCTTTTTATACAGTCTCCCTACTGTGTGTGTGTCTAAATTTCCCCCTTTAATTGGTCATATTGGATTGGAGCCCACGCTAATGACCTCTTTAACTTGACCTCTATGAAGACCTCATCTCTCAATATAGTCATATTCTAAGGTACTGGAAGTGAGGACTGGAATGTCTGAATTTTGGGGAGACACAATTCAACCTACACTGGCCTCTAAAGCAGATTTTGTGTAAAAAGAAAAAAAGATCAAATCAACTTGTGTAGCCAGCACTAACATTCCTGATACCTACTGTCTTCATGTCTCTTTAGAGGGAAACTTTGTGGTCAGTTGCTATCACCTTTCAATTTTCAAAAGAGACAGTATGTTTCCTAAATTCATCCTCAGTTGTCCACTTGCAGAATTTAGTCTCCAATGATGTCTTTAGTTAGGCAGCTGCTGAAATTATTAACCTGTTCAATGATTGCAAGATTGCAAGATGTCAGTTACCTTTGGCTCTGAGATTTGTGGTGAATTTGACTCAATGCTTGGAGGTAATTAGATATCTACCTAAGCAGTTTCCTTATTCCACAAAGAACAGCAGGAAGGGGTTCTGAGTTTAGGAAACAACAATTTGTGTCTCGAGGCATTCATGAACTATCAGGTGCATTCAAAGGCTTTATATGGCTTCATTTGAGATATCACTGGTGTTGGGGTCCTATAATCATTACTCTGTAGCCTTCTGTTTTCTCACCACCTTCACCCTTCCTGTAGTTTTTGATCTTGGTCGTTTGGGAGTGCCACAGATTACAAATGTGAGCACTTCATTCGGGTTTTAATATTAATGATATGGGTTTTAATGTTTTTTAATACACTTATTGAGAGCAGATAATTACTTTTAGTTTTACTCATTTCTTTTTTTTTTCATATGCAAAAGATTATATCCGTGGAGTATGTAATGAAGACATGATGAACTGTTTTTCTGAGTGCCCCATAAGCCTTCCCCATGTCATTTCCTTCCCTTCTCACCATTATCCTAAATTTTATGTTTATTATGTCCTAGCTTTCCTTATACTTTACTAAATACTGGTATTCACAAATATACAATTTATATGTTGCAGTTAAAAAATCATTGTCTCATTTTTTTTACTTTTGAAAATTTTTATTTTTAAATCACTGCAAAATTATTAAAATGTATAATAGTACAAATAATTCTACATCACCTTTACCCAGGTTCCCCAGAGTTAATGTTTTACCACATTTGCTTCACCGTTCTCCACTCTCTCTATTCTCCATGTGTATAGATATAGAATTATATAGGCAAATAAACAACTTTTTTTTTAACATATTGGAAGTAAATTATAAACATGCTGTTCCAGTCTAAATACTTAAATGTGCATTTCCTAAAAAAAAAAAAAAAAAAAATCCAGGATGCTATCTTATATGATCACATACAATCCTCTGGACCAGGAATTTAACAAATATGATTCTACCATCTAGTCGAACTCTCCCCATTGACCCAATAATATCTGTGTGAGCATTTCCCTGGCTCAGGCTAGGAGCCCCTCCAGAATCCCAAGATCTATTTATTTGTCATGTTTCTTTAGCTGCTTGCTGTTTGGAACAGGTCTTAGATCTTTCATATCCTGGATAATAGTTTTCAAAAATTCAGGACAGATAAATAAATAAACAAAATAAATAACTATATAATATGTTTCCTCCTTCCTAATGCATCCTCATTATTAGAATCAGAGCATATGGATTTGGGTGGGGATATCACAGAACTGATGCTGTGTTCTGGTCAGTATATCAGGAATCACATAATTTTGGATCTTGATGTTAACCTTGATCACTTGGCTAAGATAGCACGAAGTCCTAAAATATAAAGTTACTATTTTTCTCTGTAAGATAAATGTTGTGGGAGGTACTTTGAAATGATATAAATAACCTGTTTCTCAACAAGTTTTCACCCACTGGTTTTAACATTCACTGGTTATTTTTACATGTATCATTTATTATAATGGTGGTTGCCAAATGTTCATTTTCTAATTCTATCATTCCTTCTACATATATTAGTTGGTATTCTACTGTAAGAAAAACTCTCCCTTATTCATTCTTTCATGCAATCATTCATTTATTTGTGTGGACTCATGGAGTCCTGTTTTATTCACTATATTTTTAAAAGATTTATTTATGTATGCATACAGAACTGCAGTACAGGCCAGAGGTGCAGAGGCAGGGAGAGAATTCACCAGCGACAGAGTGGGGAGCAGAACAGGCAGATCGAGGAGATACACTGCTGAGGGGAGCAATGGGTAGGTCAGAAGAGGTCTGCCACATCTTGTGGGTCACCTAGGGGTTGGGGATCGAACTCTCACTGAAGCAGCTGCGACTCGCTTGTAGTGCTGTGTCCTAACCCATTGTTCCATCAGGAAGGGCCATGTTTTATTCATCATTTATTTTGATATCAAATTAACCTATAGTTGGCTCCTCTGTAGTTGAGCAGGAGCTCCTCAATATGGTGATTGTGTGGTTTATTTTTTTAATCACTTTCTAACTATATTTTTAGTTGTTTCTTACATTTTGATCCAAAATTTTATTCCACATTTATTTCAATTTATCTTGTACTTTCTTTGTTCAAGCCCTGGGTTATTCTCTTAGTGAAGAATGCTATATAGAAACAAAAATCTGAGCAATAGGGCACTGATTATCTAGATATATATATATATATATATATATATATATATCAAAATGAACTTGACATCAAAATATATATTATATATGAATATATGTGGACATAAAAACACACACACACACACACATATAGTAAATATATATCCATATCCTTGAGTTTGATACCAGTACCTCCTGTTCCTTCTAGCCTTTCCCCCTTTCCCCCTTCTGAGAAGCCTCCCTCTCATCCACAATATATTTATGCACTTGCTTTTCATGCCCATATAGAATAGGTCTCCTGGTCCTGGGGCTCTCTGTTTAGCCATGTTACTGCCCACTCACCCTCCCTCTACTCTCCAGCTCCAGTGACTTTGCCTGTTTAGCCTTCTCAGCCTTGACAACATCTTTAGTCCCAAATGCCTCTGACTTCCTGACTACGCCGGGACCATCAACCTGGACTATACTATAGGAAAGAAAGGAAAAATATAAAGAAGAAAGGGGAGGGTTGGTATGAGGTGCCTTTTTTTATCTTTGTATGAAAGGCTATTGAATGGCCCTCATTGTGGAGGTTGACAGTGATTCAGAACTGCACTTACCACCTACCAGCTATGAAATTAATCTCAGATAAGGTGTTTAATATCCCTGTGCCTCAGTTTTCTCATTTGTAAAATGGGGCTAGTAATTGTACCTACTTTATAAGGTTCTTTTAAGGTTTAAATGAGTTAATCCATCTGAAGTGTGGAGAACAGTGTTGGGCACACAGTAAGAACATTAAATCTGATGATGATGATGATATAAGTAGACATCCCATTGTTTTGGGAGAGGCTGCTTTATTTTTTTAAGAAAAAATCCTAAACAACACTGAGTCATTCATGATGTCTTCTGTGGGGATCAGAAGAATTACTGAAGTCATTTTTTTATCTACCCAAAGGCATGTTTTCTACAGGTAAATGGAACTTTGTAAGGCAGGAAGAATCTATGTTCTTCTAAGAGTACTTTATTAGGACGTGGAGTTAAAGAAAAAAATTGTTTAAATTATTGTCAACTAAAACTAATTATAAGTTAAGGTAAAGCTTCCTAGAAATGCTAGTGTAAGTCACTGGGATGGTTTTGAATTACACAATCTTAATTCATGTGCACATTTTGGAAGCATCAAAGGTTGACAAAATGTGGCCCAGGGCTTCCCTGCTGGTCTTGGCATTAAGTCTCAAGTATCACTGCTGGCTGTGGCCTGAGTTCCATCCTCTGACCCACATGGCAGAGCAGACCTCTCCTGTCTCACCCGCTGCTCCCTTCAGCAGTGTGTTTCAGAAGATCTACCTATTCTGCTCCCTGGTGAATCTCACCATTCACACCTCTGGCCTACACCCTTCTATAAATAAATAAATAAACAAATGGATCAATCAATCTTAAAGAAAAAGCAGTGTAGCCCACAGGAAAATTCTTGCCAGCTGCCTGTGGCAGGAATTTACTATGGTTTTCACATTCTTAAATAGCCAAAGCAAAGCAAAGCAAAGCAAAGCAAAAACAACCAGAATATTTCATGACAGTGAAAATTATATAAAATGCTTTTATTGGAAAAATAGCAATGTCCATTTGTCTATAGATTGTTTATGGCTGCTTTTGCTCTACAATGTTGGAGCTTAAGAGTGTTCCAGAGACATTATGATTGCAAAACCTAAAATATTTGCTACATGATCCTTTACAGAAGTTTTGCTGACTCTTGATTTGTATAATTAGAGAAGTCATAGAGTCTGTAGGAATCTCTGGGAAGAGGAATCAAGTCCAGCAGACACTCCTATCCTGCAACCTTGAATAAGTCATATGATATTGTCTGTTTTCTCATATGAAATGAAAATAAAGGATGTAAAGTTCTGAGTTCCTTATGCTTCTAGTTGCACCCTCTGCAACATGATACTCAGTACCTTCATGAGCTGACAGTTCTTTTTCTTTTTGTCTTGTTTTGTTTTTCTCAAGCACTCCCCACCTTTCTCTTCCGTTAATCTGTTTGATATGGATTGAACAAATATGACAATTTTCTTCTCTGACCTTCACACCCCACACTTTATCTCATCCATATACCTGTCCCATTGCTTATACTCACATTTTTAGGAAGTTTCAAAATCTTCAGGTCTCATTTTTTTTTTTTAAGATTTATCTATTTATGCTTACAGAACTGGGTATGGCCAGGGGTGTGGTGGATAAGAGGATTCACCAGAGACAGATAGGGAGCAGAACAGGCAGATCTATTGAAATACACTGCTGAGGGAACAGTGGGTGGGTCAGAAGAGGTCTGCCACGATATGTGGGTCAGCTCCCTGGCTGAGAATCAAACTTGTGCTGCAGTGGCTTGGGAGAGCTCCACAATGCAATACTTTAACCCGTTGCACCACCAGGAGAGCCCAGTCTTCACTTTTTTTATCTGATTTTATCTCTCACTTGGTAATTCAGAGTGGATTTTGGGTAATAGGTCATGATCAGGTAATGTTACCTGATTCTGTTGGATGACTGAGCTTTTTCACATCAGCCCGAAGAGCATTTTACTCTGTTCCATAGCAACAAGCCTCTTGCCCAAATTCGACAGCTGGTGTTTGAATCCTCTGTCTTGTGGAAATATTTTTTTTCATTAGCTGACAGTATTACGCATTTGCTTTTGGCTTTATTATTCCTGACATTTTCATTATTGCTCATTCTATATAGTCCCTGTCTCGAGTAAAAAAGCACTTGGAATTGTTTGCTTAGCAGAAGGGATGTTATTTCTTCATCTGGAAAACAAGGGGTTCCTGCTAGCTGGCACCATCTATGAATTCACGATTTCATGAAATTGGGTCTTAACGACTTCTGTCTGTGCTTGAACAGCCCACCCAGACTCCAGCCTATGAAGAAGACAGTGGGCTATAGCAGGTAGTATTCATTAGGTGATGAATGACTGAATAAGCGAATGACTGTACATAAGTCCCAGAAGCCTCAGGATGAAAGAGCCATTGCCCCATAAAGAACACATCAATGACATTTTGTAATTTCACAACTGTTGTCTCCAAAGATATTTTCAGAAATGTCCCCTAGAAATAAATCTCAAAGTGAACTCATGACCTCAAAGCCCCTAGCTAGCACTTCTATTTGATTTCCTATTAACTTTCTAGTTCTTGTATTATATCCCCACTGGCTTCAAAAAATAACAGACATATTATTTTATTTTAATTTAATTTAAATGTGCATGTGAGGGCCCTTATTCCCTCTGCCTAGAATACTTTCCCAAATGAGCAAGTGGTTCACTGCTTCCTTCATGCAAACCTGTGCTCAAACATCTTTTCAAGAAACCATCACAATCCACATTTTATCTAACTCATACACCTTGCTTTATTTTTTGTCGTAGCACTTATCATTAGACTTATATTCATCTATGGATTTATTTTCTCCAGAGCCTATAATAGTGCCTCTCATAGGAGTGAGAAGGGAAGGGGGCCCTCAGATAGTAATTATCCAATGAATACACAAATAAGAGCAAGAAAAGAATCTACTTTTTGTGCACGTAAGTTCTCTCTAGCCCAGTGTGCCAATGTTATTTAAAGTTAACTATTTAATATGTTGTGTAGCTTTTTTTACTTCTTGCCTCTGTTTCTGTCATTATTTATCCTTTTTAGCCCATTATTATTTAGCCCAACCATAGGCTATCTGAGGACATGCTATATTTATATATTTTTTCCTTCCCACTTTCACATACATTATAAATGGAATTAACTAATTCAGTTTTTGTTAGAAGAAAATATATTTTAGCAAATTTGAACTGAAAAAGTATAAGAAATGTAGTTGTTACAGGTCAAGAACTTATCCAAGATGTGGCCATGATATAAAGCTGGTGAACTTTGTTCAGGAACAAATTGCTGTGCATGAGTTTACAAAAATAAATGGTCATCTTACTTTTATGAAAGATGTTATATTTCTACTTGATGGCACAGTTCTGAACCATGAACTTCACTAACGTGTTGCTAAGACTTCTAGAATAATTGGCTTATTGGGTTTTCCCACCTCTCCAGAATAAATCTTGATGATTTTTATTTTCCTCAAAAATGTTTATTTCAAATATATTATCAAACGTGTGAATATAATTCTTTACATATAATTTATTTATTTGTGACTTTGATGGCAAAGCAGTTTCTGAGATACATTGATGAACTGCTTTATTGCTTTTGTTTAACTTTGTATCTGCTCTGAGATTTATTGATTTGAATATATTTTTCAAACAATCAAATCACTTTTCCATATTTGTAGGAATTACATCTTCCTCTTCTGATGAAAATGCCAGTTTTTGAAATAAGTATATATCATTGAATTAAAGTCAATATTTGTTTTATTTTATTTTCAGTTCTGCAAATTATTTTTCCTACAGTATATTGCCTTGCTTCTAAAACTTAGATACACTTATTTTTCTAGGTTTTTCTTTACAGTTTGATGTAGTATTTATTTCACAATAATGCACTTAAAAATTAAACAGGAGTGGACCCTCCCTGGTGGCATAACGGGTTAGGATGCAGCACTGCAGCTGGTGCAGCCGCTTCAATCCCCCACCCCAGCGGTGACCCACATGGCGCGCAGAACTCTCCTGGCCCGCTGCTCCCCTCAGCAGTGTCCTTAGTCGATCTGCCTGTTCTGCTCCCCACTCTGTCTCTGGTGAAGCCTCTCACCACCCCTACAACCCTGGCTTGTGCCCCAGTTCTGTATGCATACATAAATAAATCTTAAAAACAACAACAACAACAAAATAAAACAAAGGTACTCATTTAAAAAAAAATAAACAGGAGTTTTATGCACATGGATTTCATTTGCCTCATCTTCTCTTGCTTTCCAATCCATTTTTATAGAGGAAGCAATCAAACTGCACTTAAAAGAATCAACAATAGATATAAAATATTTAGCATTTAACATTTTCTGAACTTTGCCACTTTCTTCACCCTACTGATATTTAAACCCCCACATAGCCTATGAGTTATGTGCTGGTGTTACCTCAGTTTACTGGTGGGGAGACTTCACTGATAGAGAGTAAAAGAACTAAACCAGCTTTCCCACCTGTTGCCCATGGGCTTCAGACCTCACATGTCCTTGATACAAGAAATCACAGTTAGTGTTTTAAATTCAGTATCAGAAGAGTAGAGCAGAATTCTTTAAAGTAGAACATCAATATAGTTCATACTAAGATTTAATTGTTGGACAATTGTCGGAGACCAGCTCCAACTATTGAGGTGTCTGGAGGCAGGACAGGCAGGACCCTAAGGTGGGAAGGCGTCAGCGAGTAGAGATTCCTAAAAAAGGGGAAAAAGGGAAAAAAAGGGGGAAAGGGGAAAGGAAGACATGGGAGTTGGAGTTGGGTGCATGTCTTCCTGCTCTGCCTTCAGCAGAGGTTTATTTTATACATTACGAGCAAGCAGTGAGATGACATCAGCACACGAACTGGGCTGAGAGATTACAATCATCTTTGTTTTTCCTAAGAACAGTTTGGGGTTGTTTTGACCCTAGCTTGAGATTACAACATTCTAAAATCAATCAAGGTAAAAAACAGGTGCATAAGTGCACAAAATCTATGACTAATATTACTATAGTGGAGATCAACTAATATAGAAGTCCCTTAAACCTTATCTACTACTTAATGGGTTTGTTTTTCTGCCTTAATCATCCTGGGAGACAGAAGAGGAAATTCCTTGCTAATCAAATCTCTGAATAGGAGACATAGGTGGATTTCTTTATCTAAAGACTACATAGAATCCTGAAAAACTAGCCAGAAGACTTTTGTGGATTCCTTTAAGGTGTAGCAGGTGGAAAACTTGATTAGTTTAAAAAACAAGCAAACTGGATGAATTTCCACATCTAAAGGCCAAACAATAGGAAGTTTGAGTAATTCTTTAAAAAGCTGAATAGAAGGCTAGGTGAGATAATAGAATGATAAGATTTGGGTTATCCTCCATCCGGCAGTGAGAGAGACTTTGCAAAAACAGCCCTTTTGCTTTTATTTATCAGTCAGTAGTCAAGTCACTTGACTTCAGGGGAATTTTTTCACCCTGGTGCAGTGCTTGCTTGTCAAGGCAGGCAGGCCTTGTGTGGCTGAGGCAATCCAATTGTAAGCTGAAAGTTGCTCAGAATATTTTGATATTACGGTTATACAAAAAAGGGAGGTCATAACATAAGTTAGCGTGGAAAGTCTGATTTTTCAGAGCAATTCCCCTCCATCCGGACCGTGTCTGACGACAGAGGTTGCATAGCTCGTGTCAGACAATTATTATGCACAGTTATATTCAGTGTTAATAAATTTGCCCCAAGATATTCGCCTACTGCACTCTGGACTAGGGTTTTATTCATCTGCGATGAGATGTACTTTCTGTAAATTAGTGTGTCCTTTAATTATTTCCAAGGTGGGGGTAAAATAGATATCGATTAGTCATTTTTCATACCCTGCTACTTCAATGATATTTTGGTATCTTATTTGTATCTATAGAATAGCTGAAAAGGAGACATTTCATAAGGTTTACTTCTTTGGGCAACCAAGGCAAACTCCTGTCTTTTTGCCTCTAAACTCAATCCCATTTGGTAATAAATAACTTTTAAAATGAACTCGACGACAATATAGTTACTTTTAAAAAATGAAGTTATTTAATGACAGCAAATGACTGGTTCATTAATTTGTGATTCCTTTCTTTCGTTTAAAGATAGTGTTTTTAGAAGAAGCTTCTCAACAAGAAAAGCTGGCCAAAGAATGGTGCTTCAAACCATGTGAGATAAGAGAACTGAGCCACCAGTAAGTGATAACCAACTTCTCCCCTTTTTCGCGATGCTGTTGACTAGCCTCAAATGACAGAAAAACTGCCTTGAGAGACAGGGGATTTTACATTATTACTATTGTTGTTGTTATTATTATTCATTACTATTATTAATAAGAGGTGAGGAGGGTATAAAAGTAATTTTATTATTATTAATATAGTAAGAGATGAGAACAGAAAGTTGAAGGATGGAAACAGAATTAGATCTTTCATCCTTCATTGATTTCCTTTGCTTAAGAAGTAGGATCTGGACCCTCCCAGGTGGCCAGGGAGTTAGGATGTGGCACTACAAGCTGGCTGCAGCTGCTTCAGTGAGAGTTCAATCCCTGCCCAGGAGGTGATCCACATGGCACTGCAGACTTCTCCTGACCTTCCCACTGCTCCCCTCAGCAGTGGATCTTGTCAATCTGCCTGTTCTGCTCCCTGCTCTTGCTCTATCTCTGGTGAACCTTTTCACTGCCCCTGCACCTCTGGCCTATACCCCAGTTCTGTATGTATAAATAAATAAATCTTAAAAAATAAAAAAGAAGTAGGATCTGGAGGTGAACTCACAAGGGCTTTCAGCCCAGGAGAACACAGAGCGTAGACAACTGTACAGAGGTTAGAG
Organism: Condylura cristata; assembly: GCF_000260355.1. Lineage (NCBI taxonomy): Eukaryota > Metazoa > Chordata > Mammalia > Eulipotyphla > Talpidae > Condylura > Condylura cristata. Next base: position 36,280,638 of record NW_004567107.1, on the reverse strand, counting down.
GATCCTGTCTCTAAAAGTATGATTGAGTTGTGATTTAATGTTCCAACTACTTGTCAGAATTTTAAAAAAGATTTTATTTCTTTGTTTTTGCAAAGAAGAACTAAGATGTAGACCAGAGGTGTGGGGGTAAAAGTATTCACCAGAGACAGAGTGGGGAGCAGAAAAATCAGATTTACTGAAATGCACTAAGTAAGGGAGAGACAGGGATGTTTTGCTGTGCCATGTGGGTCAGCTCCCTGGCTGGGGATTGCACTCAACTCTAAAAGTGATAGAGCCAAAACTTACCTCTAGGCCAGTATGGAGGCCCGGTGACACAATTTTTAATAATTGTACAAAGTGTGTCTGTTTCCTATGATTGCTCACTCTTTTCATAGTCCAACTGATACAACTGATATGTCTTACAGAAGACATAGATATAGTATCTATGATCTATGACATACATAGACATATATGTCTTTTTTTTTTTAATTGACAAACTATCTAGTTTCCGGTTTAGTTTGTTTCCAAAGTAAAAAAAATAATAATTTTCATTCTAAAAACTATATTTATTACTTTTAGTACTTGACTTACAGTAGTGTAGTAACAACACTGAAGTAGTTTAACAGGATGGCTTCCAGGCAAAGGGGAGGTTCTGGGTTCCCTGCCCCACCCAAAAGGAGGGTGGAGCTGAGCAGAGAAGAGAAGAATCTGGACAAGAGACTGAAGAGGAAGAAAGAAGGATGGAGAGTCAGAAGGAGACCTGAGGGAGGCCCAGGGAGCAGAGACATGTGAAGAAGCAGCTCTTGTTTCTTGGTCCTGGACTGGGTGAAATAGATGTGGGTGAGAGACCCGTGGGGAGGTTGGCTATGGCAGCGTTTATCTTGATTTTACTTTTGTTCTTTTCCTCCCAGACTTGTCTGGCCATTGTCTATGGGTCCCCTCCAGAAGGTGCTTTAACCTTGTGGAGGGCTTTCAGGCCTTGCTTTGGACCAGTCCCTTTTGGGTGGACTTTTACCCATGAGGAGATGGGTAACTTTGGGTGTTTGATTTAGAAGCTACTTTTTTTGTCTTTTCTGTATTGCACACTAGTTGTATTAAAGTTCCTTTCCATTAAAGGTCTTACTTGTTTTGTCTTGATTCAGCAAATGGCAGAACCCATTTAAAGTGGGGGTTCAGGGGTTTCCCCTCTCCCTGCCCTGTAACAATAGGAGTTTGATCCCTTCGCTTGAACCCTTACTGTGGCTTTGAGACTGTTAGCCACTTCCTTCTGTGAGATTGTCTCCTAAGCTGTTAGCAAAAGGAATGCCCTAGGTGACTGTGGACACCCTGTCTAATGCAGTGGTCCTGTAAACTAGGTCACCCTTAGACTCGTAGTCAGAGGGCTAGCCATGGTCCAGAGAGGGGGTGACTGGTTATAAGGTTGCTGTGCATTTATACTTCTTCCTCTTGCTTCCTAACTTCTCCTTACTCCTTTTTTTTTTTTAATAGACTTGGGAACATGTGGGCAATGGGTACATTTATCTCTATAGTGAAATCCAAAAGGCATGGAGATAATTCCAGTCATTTCTGCCATTATTGTCTGCTTTGTGTTCTAGGTTTCATGGGAAAAGTTACTGAGGAACAGTTGACATCAGCTGCTTGGGTGACTTGGTGAAAGGGGATTAGAAGTTTTGGGAGGGGGTGAAAGGGGGATGGGAGAGGTAGAAGCAGCTTTTGGAGTTAATCACACCAGTCATAAGGGATTCCAAGAGACCTTAAGCCCTACAAAGGGGAAGTGGTTAGGTGAAAGAATACAAGGTAGACATTGGTGGAAGACTGACGCATTTGAAGAAAAATCATATTTAAAATGCATCTGAAGAAAAATCATCTCAATCATATTTAGATGCAGTTGAATTTCTCTAAGTCGAGATTAAAATATCACAGAAGATGCTATTTCTGACAGTCTGTTTAACAGACTTAGTACATCTCCAGGTCTATCTCAGCATGATGTGAGTTTTTTTTTAGAAAATGAAATTTACAATCGGTGCCCTCTGAGCAGTGCTTAGGTAGGAGTGGGATCTAACTGTGAGATCATGGACTACTGACAGATTGACAGGGCCAGGATGGTGGGGAGGGAAGAGCATTCTACCCTCATTCTTCTGCAGGGCAGGCTGATGGGCTTCGCGAGGCATCCTGCACACTAAGCAATGCAGGCCTTTGTATTAGTCATGTGTTTTCATGGCGAAGCTTTTATTAACGTTGTCCATTTGTTAAGAGGTGGTGGATGATTTAATAAGTGTACCTGTGGACATACTGTTCTTCCTGAGATGCTGTTGTAGTCTGCGGGCTTGAAATGTGAAAGTGGTGGGTTTTATTTGGGAAAAGTTGAGGTTTTCTAAGCAATTATGATAGTAAAATGAAAAAGAAGAAAGCTAAAAACAGGAGAAAGGAGAGCTTTTTCACTTCTTTCTGCCTCTAAGCCCCATTTCTACAGTGTTTGCAGCTTGAGTTTTGATGACTACAACTTAACTGTGAGCTAGACCTTGAGTAAAGAACTCAGTTCTAATCCTGGCTGGGCCACTAGTGAATAGAATGTGAAAACCAGGCTGAATATCCTGAGCTCCCTTTTATTGTCAGTAAATGAGTTGTTGAGCACATTGACCTCTAATCTATATGCAGCTTGCACAGTCCAATTCTGTAATTAAATCCTGGACTATCACCGTATCATACAAGCAGTCACCTTATATGACTGTTTCTGCTAGTAAGCATTTCACAATCATCCCTAGGAAGGATGGCTAGCTTTTCTGGAGAAAAGTTACATGATGCAGTTAATCTTTGCTCTTCTGTTTCCTCTGAAAACATTGTACCCTCAATTATCTCCTTAACTTCTTTCACCTCTGCTACCTTAAGAACATGCTGGAGACTCTCCTCCATGGAAAATAAAAGTGACTTTCTCTTTCTCTTCACATTACCATTCTAACTTTCACTACCATATAATGTCAAAGGGAGCCCTCTGTTTGCTCAGGGCTTTGTCTACCACCTGTCTTTCATGTTCATGACTTCTCAGCAGCACTTGGAATGGAACTAAAATATACTGGAGGCTCAGTCAGTACTTATATAATGAGTCCATGTGAAATTGATGTCTCCCCACTATTGCTGAAAAGTGAGAGCTCTCAGAGTCCTTTTGAGATCACTCATTTCAGCCTTGACTCTTGAAATTTCTGACACTGATTGCACCTGACTCCTTTGTAAAACCCTCCCTACACTCTGTCCTTCGCCCCCTCTGCTCCTGTGCGCTTCCTGACGGTGACACTGCCTAGACCTTCTTCAGTCTTATTCCCTAAGTGGAAGCCACTGCTCAACGTTTGGCTTTTCTTTATTCACAGAAATCTCTGGCACCCCCAACTTTTAGAGTTACCTATATAGGGAGACAGACACTCAGATCCAAATCCCATCTGTAATTCTTGTGATATCCCACATTCCAATTGCTTTTTTAAACACTTTGACTCCAGCCTTCCTGTGACATTAGTCTTCCCTCAAGAGGGAATTCCTACTAAATTCCCTGTGCTTACATTTATAGCTCTATATGCTCAAAAGTTCACCGTGACTTGTTTCTTTCCTGTGTTCCCTAGAGCTAATAGATGTTCAAATTCTTTCTCTTGTATTTATTTTTGCCCTCCCTTTCTGTTCCCATCACCAAAATTTTTTATTCAGAAATCTCAAGGCTGGGAGGACAAAGGATCTGTCATGCCCTTTGCTCTCAGCTATAGCTCTAAACCTGATTAATACATCACAGTTCTCCAAAGCAAATAAAAACTAAAGAAGCTAGTATCTTCATGGCCCCCTTCTTTTTGGCTACAGAATAACAAATGCATGTAAATTCACTAAAGTATCTATGATTCTTCTAAAAACACTTTTTTAAAAAATAATATAACATTTTATTTTTACCATTTTGTACATTTTTTTTATCTCAATTGTAATCCCCGTGGGTTTCCCATCACCGAGTCACCTGTGTGCCTTCACCATAGTCCAGTGAATTTCCCTCCCCCACTGTTTTTGATGCCATTCCCCACTCCACCCCCGCAAAATGTCTCTGGTATATGGTTATTCATTATTTTTGTTATTTTCTTGCCTGGTCCATTATACTCCTGCTATGACATTATACTCCTGCTATGAGTGAAACCATCCGGTATTTTTCTTTCTCTTTCTGGCTTATCTCACTAAGCATGATCTTTTCCAGCTCCATCCAAGTTGCTGTTTCTCTTTTTTGGTTCCATTGTATATATGTACCACATTTTTTTAATCCAGTCATCAACTTTTGGGCATTTGGGCTGCTTCCATGTTTTTCCAATTGTAAATAAAGCAGCAATAAACATGGGAGTGCAAGGTATCTTTTTCACTCAGTGAAAAACACTTTTTTTTTAGAAAATGCAAATCTTTGATATATAATTTGATAAATGTGCACACACACATACACACACCCCTATAGACTCAACATACCAATCAACATTCTTATCAGACTAGAAATTTCCCTCATATCTCCACCTCTCCAGGGTGCTCTCTAGTCCCTCAGGGGCAGCCACTGCCTGATATTTATCACATAGGTTACTTCTTGTGTTTTTGTATGTTATATAAATGAAGTAATTCATATGTATATTTTTGGTCTGGATTTTTCCATTCAACCCTGTTTTTGAGATTCATCCACATCGTTCTGTTTAATCTGAATTTTATTCTTTTTTTTTGTTGGCAAATAGCATTTCATTGTATCAATATTCCATAGGTTGCTTATCTTTTTTCCTTTGGCGAATATTTGATTTGTTTCTGTTTGAGACTAGTATTTAGTTTGAGACTAGTATTTAGTGTTTAGGGTGGGCCAGGAGAGATCTGCTGTGCCATGTGGGTAGCTCCTTAGCCAGGGGTTAAACTGGTCTTTATCCCCACGCTAACTACTGAATGACAGTTTTTTTAAATCTCTATAAATTTCCTGATTCTCATTTTTCTCTTCTATGAAGGAAACTAACAACACTGCCTTTTAGGCTTGTTGTGAATACTGAATCAGCACAATTAAATACTTTAGTGTTATCCACTATCTCAGCACTGTTCTCCTACAGCCTGCCCCAATTCTCACAACAGCTCTACATGCTGGTATTACCTCCATTTTACAGAAGGGGAAACTGAATCATGTGAGGTGATGTAGCATGGGGACTGTGCCACAGCGGGATTGGAATGGAGCCTGAATTCATCTAGATGTTCTGAGCTTAGAATATATTCATATCCTGTTATAAACTACATCTCACAAATAAGCTGCACATGACATGCTGTGCCCAGGGCCAGTCCATGCACATCTTGAGTAAACATTGCCTGCTCTCACCATCATCACTACCATTCCTCATTTTAATATTTATTTTATTTATTTATGCATAGAGGAACTGGAATGTAGGCCAGTGGTTGAGGGGATGAGAGGATTCACCAGAGACAAGTGTGGGACAAGCAGAACAGTCAGATTGACTGAAATACACCGCTGAGGGTTTCAGTGGGCAGGACAGGAGAGCTCTGCTGTGCCATATGGATCACTCCCTGGCCAGGGGTTGAATTCATGCTGCAGTAGTATGAGATCCATGTGACAAAGTAAGGTATTTATAGATACTGACAGTTTTACTTGTCCTCCTTTTATGCGATATACAATACCAATTTGAATTGGTAATGTAACGGACTCTGTTATGCCAAGTTTTGAGTTCAAGCTTCTTACGCATATAAAAATATACTTAATATTAACTCAGGGAGATGGTAGTAACAGTGCCTGCTATCCCTTCACACACACATGTTTGGATGAGATGAAGTACTAGACAGCAGTGAACTGAATTTGTTCTTTAGAAAAACTTCCAGTGAGCCAAGGTCTAGATGACCATTGTATCTAAAATTGCAGCCTCTCTGTTTCTCATCTGCCATGAGTAGTAACACGTGTATAGTTGTTCAGCCCAGCTCGAGGAGTGTGAAGGCCTCCCTTTTCATCTTTTTCCCTATCCTCAGTGGTGAGAACAAGTCACAGGATAAAATCATGGCGTTACTCATTTCTTGTGCAACAACCACTTTGCTTTTTCTCAACACTGTACCTCACACCGGCCATTCCAACTTAGAAGCTGTGTCTTTCCAGTAGACATTTATTCGTGTTTATTTCCTGATCTCTAAATATTAGAAGTTACAGTCATCTAATTGCATCAGCTCTAAACCTGTGTGGGGTGAACAATTAAATCATTGTTAAAAGAAAATGTGATTTAATGATATGGAAAATTTAATGTTATTAAATTCTTTTCCTCTTATTTAATTTCCAGTGAGTTCTTCATGCCTGGGCTGGTTGATACTCACATCCATGCCCCTCAGTATTTATTTGCTGGAAGTAATGTGGATCTACCGCTTCTGGAGTGGCTGAACAAGTACACTTTTCCCACAGAGCACAGGTTTCGGAGCATCAACTTTGCGGAAGAAGTGTATACAAGAGTTGTTGTAAGTATCCTGCTTGCAAGTGTTGTCTTTTATCCTTTTACCCATAGAGACATCTACTTCTTTGAGAAGACTTAAACTATAAAATATAGGCAGTTAAGTTTAGGATGTACTATTTTTTACTTCTTTCCAATTCAGTGAATTTGTGACCACCTCACCTAGTATAGCTTGTTGCTAGCAAGGCAAGAATCTATTACTTTCTTTTGCTTTTTATATTTTATTTTACTGAATGTCAGTTCAGTGGACATGTGCATTCTACTTCTGTCAACCTATATGCTGTTATTGGGATGATATGAAATAGCTGCCAACCCGATGGAAAGTTCCTTAATGCATGTTACCCATCTATAAAAAACAGCTAATGGTATCAATTTCATAGGGTTGTTATGATAATCAAGCAAATTAGAATCTGTGAGTTTCTTACAGTAGTGCCTGACAGATGGTAAAAATATCTCTGTGTTTTCTTGAAAAGCCATCCAGGAGAATTTAAAAGTAAAATTTCAAATTACGGTCAGAAGGATATCACATTGTGTTGGTAACTTTACAAGGCAAGACAGTAGATTGACCCACATTGCAAGACATGTGAAGCTGTGAAGAGCATGTACATCACTAGAGGGAGCAATGGAGCTAGTTCAGTGAAGCTTGGCTGTGGTTTGTGCCAAAGATGTATTATCAACAAACACTTTGAAAATGTCCTTTTCCACTCTTTCAAGAAAATGAATTCTCTTTACACCAAACCTTAGCCTGACCCACTTAACAACCAGTATCAACTTTCTGTAGTTAAGAATTAAAGCTGAAAATACTTTATCTGTCTACTTCCTCTTGCCATTCAACGTGCTTATCTGCAGTTGGCCTTGTTGGATATTCCAGAAGGTGTTGGCTCTGTGATGGTGACAATGTAACAGGTGTCAAAAAGCGACCAAGCCAATCTGCCAGTTTCATTGGTCTTACATCATTTAGTCTTAAAGAGTAAAAGCACGTGCTAACATTTATTCACTTGCCTCAATTATAAATACATTGTAATTGTGGATGCTACATTTTTAGCATGCATCCACATGACACCAGAAAAAAATGAGGACTAAAGCTGTGTATGAAGTTGCCAGTGCATTGTGTCAATGAATTGTGTTAACTAGACTAACCCATTCTATTCTCAAAATTTATTATATCTCACATTATTCAAAAACAAAGTCGGATATTTCTTAAAGTTACATAGTATACAGTAGAAGAAAATGAGTCGGGAACTCATGGCAAAGGAACAAAAAAGGGGAGGAAAAATAAAATAAAACTGAAAGGTGAATGTTTGTATTAGGAATTCATGTTCTTGTTAGTTTGCTGCAAAATTGGCTTTAAGTTTACAGCAACTGATCCAGAAATGGAAATCAATTCTGTAATTTACTCCATGTGTGCAATTAAAAACAAAAAAATTATTAAGATAAAGCATATCTTTCCCCATACTGATTTTCTTTAAAAAAGAAAATATCCCAACAATACTAGACTAACTGTATAGATACTGTTATCAGAATATAGATGATCAAGGGGCTATAATGTCAGATACCAGTATTTTATTATTAGATAGTTAGCTATCAAGACTTCTCTATTCTTCAAACAATATCCCATAAATACTATTTCTTATATCAGAGGCTTGTTTATCTTGATGCTAATGAATACAAAATAGATTTGTTTCTTGACAAGTATTTGTGTGCATCATCCTATGTTTCTGATTATGAACATAGTACATATCCTAAATTTGGATAAGTCAAAGTTATGGTTGAAACCTGTTTAAGAATTGAAAGAAATATAAACTGGTCCAGCCTCTATGGTTTCTCAAAAGTGAAAATAGATATATCATGTAATCCAGCAATTCTACTCCTAGGTATCCAGCCAAAGAAGGCAAAGATAGTAGTTAGAAAGGACCTAGTAGTTGGAGAGGATGCATGTACTTCTTTGTCCATTGCTGGTTGTAGTTACAATAGCCACATTTTAGAAACAACCTAACTGCCCCAAATCAGATGAGTAGATAAGGAAGATGTGGTAGAGGTACATAGTGGGATACTACTCAGCTATTAAAAAAAAAAAAGATGAAATCCTGACATTTGCAACATAGAACTGGGAAGCATTATACTAAGTGAAATATGTTAGAAGGAAAAAGACAAATACTAAATGATTTCACTCATTTTGAAATTCAAACAAACAAAACAAAGAACAGGCAAAGCTAAACTAAAACAAACCCTAGAAATATTACTGTAGAATTGAGGCTACCAGAGATGGAAGGTGGAGAGTGGGGAGCATGGTGGGGTGAAGACCAGGGACTATGATGGAGGATTCAAAGTCAGAATTGCTTCTCACTCTATAGATTGCTTGTTTCCTAGAGAGTTTCTTTAGATTCTTTCTCTTCCTCTCTCCTTGATAGCAGTTTTCCTCCAGGGCCTGCCGAACTTTGCGCTTACATTCATATTGATGAGTGTTGCTCTAAGATGTTGACTGGAAGCTCTGGGCTGGGGTTGGACTTACTAGCTAATGAACAGTGTCAAAGAGGAGCAGTGATGCAGGGGACAGCCTTTTCAGTGGCTTCCAAGCGTCACTGTGAAGGAATCGTTCTTCTAAAGCCTTGCATCTAGAAACAAATACGTCAGTCCTGCCAGAAGTGGTGGGCGCAGTACATGTGACATTCTGGGCAAGAGGGCTGAGGGCACCAGGGTACAGTCACATTTCCTTTTTTTTTTCAGCCTGTGCCTCACCTTGAGCTTTTGGCTCGTACCAAAATGTTATTTGGTTTCTACAAAGGTGGGAGCAGGTTAAGGGTAGTTGGTTGATTTCAACAGGAAGGAAAAGATCCCAATCAAGGTTTAACCATCTGTACACAGGCTTTCAGCCAATTCCTTGTTAACAACCTTTTGATTCTCTTTTATTAAGTTGATTCCAGGTTCTCATGCAAGAAGATGTTGAAATGTTCCATTTTCTCTTGTCTCCTCTCATGTTCTTCTTGTGGGCTAATAAATAGATTTTGTGTTCCTTTGCTGTTATTTTAGTAGAAATTTTCTAAGAAGGTGTATATATATGAGACCAGTCTGCTAGGTTGAACTATAAGCCTGACTGACTAATTTTACTTTGTAAGAGGTAGAAAGAGCTCATTTATTTCCCCCAGATGCGATAAAGTTTGGCTATCCTTAAAGAATTCTAAAAATAAGGATTAATTAACATCACATTTTATGAGTTCTGTAACATTGTGTGAATCTAGGAAATCAAAAGTATCCACTTCTCCTCCAGTAAATGCTTTTGAGGATATAAATAGTTTTGCCATTTACCTTAAATGTATTTCATATCAAGACGGTATAACTTTAAATAAAAACATTTTAAAATTAAAAAGAAGATTTCTATTTTCATCTGTATTTGCCATGTGACTTTTCTGGGCACACACGATTCATGGTTTTTGCGATTTATTTTTAGAGGAGAACGCTAAAGAATGGAACAACCACAGCTTGCTACTTTGGAACAATTCACACTGACTCATCTCTGCTCCTTGCGGAAATTACAGGTGAGGAGATGAAAGCCTGATTTATGGGTACATCAAGCAAAGAACACCAGACTGAGCGTGGCCGTGACTTACACTAGGAGTGAGCCTACCTTTGATTTGCTAAAATTTGAGCATTGCATTTCTCACAAGTAACTAAGTGTCTCTGTATCTCAGTGTTCCTTGAATGCTTTCTATTGTGGCAATGATGTGATTCCATACTTAAGGTTTTTGGTTTCAGAACGATGTGTGTGGCTTTGAACTTTGTATATTAATTTAGAACTTTTAGGAACAGCTAATTTTAGTTGTGGCAACAATTTATAATAATCAACAGACATCTTGGATGTTGACTAGATGCAGGATACTGTGCTAGATGCTGAGAACACAATGAAACAGAACATAGTCCCTGTCCTTGGGGAGGCAAGGAGGCAAGCAGAATTAACTGATCACTAACTATACATGTTGACTAATAACTTTAGGAGCAGGTTTTTTAAAGATGTATTTATCTATGCATATAAGAACTGGAGTATAAGCCAGAGGTGTCTGTGTGTGTGTG
>NW_004567107.1:36213880-36270015 GCF_000260355.1 Condylura cristata | reverse complement strand
GACAGAGTGGGGAGCAGAACAAGCAGATCCACTGAAATACACTGCTGAGGGGAGCAGTAGGTAGGTCAGGAGCTGACTAGTCAGGAGCTGTCTGCTACGCCATGTGGGTCAGCTCCTTAGCTGGAGATTGAACTCATACTGCAGTGGCTGTTGATACCTCGAAAGCCCTGAGATTTAACTCCTGCACCACCAGGGACTCCCCAAGGGGGCAGTTCTTACTAGATGCCTGGCATTGTGCAAGGCATTATACCTGAATTATTAGCTTGTCTGCAAACTGCCTTCAGAAATGATTAATCATGTTCTCATGTTGACATCCTATTGGAGCAGAGAGGAGAATAGTATTAAAACTTGGGTTGGGGGCCCTCCCTCGTGACGCAGCGGGTTAAAACACAGCACTAAGAAGCTAAAGCCACTTCAGCATGAGTTCAATCCCCGCCTTGGGAGGTGATCCACATGGCGCAGCAGACCACTCCTGGCCCGCCCACTGCTCCCCTCAGCGTACTTCATCAGTTGGCCTGATCTGCTCCCCACTCTGTCTGGTGAATCCTTTCTCCGCCCCTGCACCTCTGGCCTTACGCCAGCTATGTATGCATAAATAAATAAACCTTTTAAAGAATCCAAAAAAAAAAAAAAAAAACAGGTTGGAAGAGCACATGGGTCTGTGGCGATGGCACGTGGGAGGTATTACAACAGAGATGAAAAAATGTACAAAATGAAGAATGATGTAAAAAAATATATATGTGTGTATATATAAACTGTTTAAAAAATCATGTCCCCGTGTTACAGAGGGATAAACTGATGCTCATAGAGTACATGTCATGGTAGAGTCATACAACTAATAAATAAATAGAGCTGGAATTATATTTAATTGATGATTCCAAAACTCACACTCAGCACAGTGCCTGCAACACAGCAGGTGCTCAGTAAATATATCAGCTGATGCTGTTTTGCTAGCCAAGATAAGTTATGCCAAATGCCTAAACAGTGACACTGTAGATAAATATTGCTGCTTTGTGAGGAGACAGAGAGAAGCTAGAAATGGGCCATATGTGAAGAATTCATGGAAGGGGTCTTATAACTGTGCTTTGAATGGAAGATAGAATGTTGGGAAAGAAAAATGTCTTGGAGGTTGGGAAAATGACATGTGCACATCTCTGAGGACAAACATATCCACAGTATATACAAGAATCAGAGAACATTGTAGCTGAACTGAAAGACAGAATTCACTGCATGGTGTAGTGGGAGGAGGCTGGGCTGATGGGTTCTATCAGCCTGGAGAGATTGGATTAAAGATTGAAAGCAGGTTTTGAGATAGGTGAGTTATGTGCCATGATGCCTTAAGGAAAAATAATTTGATACCTAGATGAAATGAATTACAGGAGGGGGGCGGGACTTCTGAAAGACTCTTAGGGCAGAGGTAGAGTTATAAAAAAATTCTATTTCCTGGTGCTGGGAAAACTGGGAAGCTACATGCAAAAAAATGAAACTAGATCACTACCTCACACTATACACAAAAATCAACTTAAAGTGGATTAAAGGCCTAGATATAAGAACAGAAACCATAAAATATCTGGAAGCAAAGATGGGCCAAACACTCCACGACATACACTTCAGTGCCATCTTTAAAGATAGAGCATCCAATGCAGTGATACTGAAGGCAAGGTTAAATAGATGCGACTACATCAAGTTAAAGAGCTGTGCAGCAAAAGAGACATTACAAAAGACAGACATCCCACTGATTGGGAAAAAATTTCTCACACAAAACTAGTGATAAAGGATTGATCACAAAGATATACAAAGAACTGATGAAACTCAACAAAAAATAAAGTAAACAACCCCATCAAAAAATGGGCAGATGAGCTACAAAGACACTTTTCCAAGGAGAAAATGCAGATGGCCAACAAGCATATGAAAAAATGTTCAACATCACTTATAATAAGGGAGATGCAATTTAAAGCCACAATGAGATACCACCTCACACTAGTGAAAATGGCACATCTTTAAACAACTAGCAACAACAAATGTTGACGAGGATGTGGAGAAAAAAGGAACTTTCCTGCACTGCTGTTGGAAATGTAAACTAGTACAACCACTATGGAAAACTGTTTGGAGGTTCCTCAAACTGCTAAACATGGAGCTTCCCTACAACCCAGCAATCCCATTCCTAGGTATCTACCCAAAAGACACAAAAACACTGATTCAAAAAGATACTTGCACCCCCATGTTTATTGCTGTATTATTTACAATTAGAAAGACATGGAAACAACCCAGATGCCCAAAAGTGGATGACTGAATCAAAAAGATGTGGTACATATATACAATGGAATATTACTCAGCAACCAAAAAAAAAAAAAAAAAGAAACACATGCAGCAACATGGATGGAGCTGGAAAAGATCATGCTTAGTGAAATAAGCCAGAAAGAAAAGGAAAAATACCAGATGGTTTCACTCATAGCAGGAGTATAACAGAGAGAAAATAATAATAATAATAATAACAAATAGTTATATACCAGAGACAATTGAGACAATTTATGGGGGTGGAGTGGGGAATGGGATCAAAAACAGTGGGGGGAGGGAAGTGCACTGGACTATGGTGATGGCACACTGGTAATTTGGTGATGGGAAGCCCAAGGGGATTACAACAGAGATGGAAAAATGCACAACTTGATGCAAAAAAAAAAACCAACAGGAAAAAAATTCCATTTCCCATGTAGTTTCACTTTTCTGGGCTAGTTTCCTCTAGCACTGGTAGTATGGATGAGGGTCTTTTTGCAGAGAACTGCTATGGGGACTCAGTAAAATCATCACCATATAACACCACTGTCACTACTGCAGTTAAAAATAACAGCAGGGCCTCACTGGTGGCCCTGGGGGTGTCTCAGTGCTATCATTGCTGTGGCCTGAGTTCTGTCCCTGGGCAGGGAGTTCTGTCCCTGGTCTGGTCCAGCAGATGTCTCCTGCCTTACCCGCTCCTCCTCTCACCAGTGTATTTCAGTAAATACACCTCTTCTGCACCCCACACTGTCTTTGGTGAATTTTCTCACCCCCTGAGCCTCTAACCTACACCCCAATTCTTCTATAAATAGTAAATAATAAATAAAGGTATATAAACAAAGAATCACAGCTGCATCATCTCTAAATCCTGTGAGCCAGGCACTTTGTATCAATATTGAGTATATTTCTTGTAACCCTGCTCATCCCATAGCTTAGAGTTTATACAGATAATACCCATTATCCTGGGAATAATCAGAAGGATAGGGAATCGATGCAAGAACTTTTACTTTTACAGAACTTAGTGGAGTTTTGTTGCTGCTTTTGTTCTTAAAAGGTATGGTGAGCTTCCACATTCTCACTTGTGTTTTCATAATGGCTTTATTTAAAAATGTTTTCAAAAGGCTGGAGGAAAGTGCAGTTTGGGAAAGGATGTAACTCTTCGATGCTTTTTGTGTGTCCCTCACAGATAAGTTTGGGCAACGGGCATTTGTGGGCAAAGTCTGCATGGATTTGAATGACACTGTTCCAGAATACAAGGAAACCACTGAGGAATCAGTCAAGGAAACTGAGAGGTATGTGCATTTGCATTTGTCTTGTGAACATTCTGCCACACTGAAGGAGTGCGAGATGGAGACTGGAAATCTTTCTGAACCAGATAGGATGTGCACATAAGTCACAGTGTAGCTTTGCTCACCTTTGGTGTGTTCCTAAAATAAACACTGTACATCAATACAGTTTTAATATACCAAATTACATTTTGGTATATTACGGCAATTGTCATAGGAGCTGGAGGGTAAAGGCTCTTGTAAAAGGAAGGATTCTTTTTTAAAGTCAATTATTTCCCCTCTACCTATCCTTTATTATGTTCTTTGTATGTAACATTAGGATGGCCTAGTGTAAATATGTGTCATTTTTCTACATGTCTTTAATGGTTTACCATGGTACCTTGAGAACTGATGAGGAATTGTGTTGTATGACATTCACACCTAAGAGCTATACAAGAAAATTCTTTAGGTTTAAATATTCCCTAAGACCAAACCATTCTGATGCAACTTTCAGAAGTTTAGCTTTTCTCCATTCTCCAGGCCTCTTTCCATCTGTATGTTTTCTCAAAGGGGGTGGGGGGGGCAGAGTTGAGGAAGCATGCATGTTCCCCCTAACCTGGACCACAAGCTCAACTTTTTCATCCATCTGTGTTTGTGCTCAGTCAACCTTAATTCTTCTCATTTTGTTCTGAAGCAAAGGAACACCATAGATAGACAGGAGGCTGCAGAAGGCAGGAAGCTATAGTGAGTAAATATTGGGTTGTCAGAAAATCATGTCACATTTTTGCATAGAAAACAAACAAACAAAAATACCTCAAGACTTTTCCAACAACCTAACAGTTCCAATAGCCATGTCAGAGCCCTCCAGAGACCACCATCCCTGCAGGTGTTCAGATCACTGTTTATCATATATGCATTTCACAACCACTTCTGATCTGTTTCTTCTGCTTTACTCCAACATTCGTACCCTGTAGAATTCTGCCATTAGATATAATCATGTTGTGTGAATGAGTAGCTTCCACCTGGGGAAATTAGGAGTAAAGCACCCCATGGCTTCTAAATGCATCCAGATGAGTACACATTCATAGCTGTGATATCCACAGAGCGTGATTTATGGCACTATTCCCCCAGAAGCCAGTGCAGTGGCTTGAGTGCTGGGGGAATACACGCGAACAGTGCAGCTGATGTTAGATGACAAAATTGACTTTCCCTGTGATTTTGTACTCCATCTCTCCGGCTGCAAATGAGAAAGCAGAGTAATTACTACTTGTTAATCTTTAATTAGCGGTGGTGAAACATGTGCCGTGTTTGAGATGTTTGCAGGGAAATTAGGACATATAAGGATCATGTTTGCACCCTTTTAAACAATTGTTTGAAAAATGTCTGAACTTCTACTTTCCATGTGTTGCTTTATTTCAGATTTGTGTCAGAAATGCTTCAAAAGAACGTAAGTGAATATTTGCTGCTTGAATTTGGATTGCCTTCAAGTTCATTGTAGGATTGGCTATGAAGTAGCTTATAGAGATTAGTCTTGTATATTTGGTTTATTTCTAGTATGAAATATTTTTCTTGAACCTTAAATTATTTTCGCAGTGGACCATCATCTCAGTTCATTGAGATCGGACATTTTTGCTTTCTCAATGGTTTTCCCTCTCAATACTTTGGAAGCTTTTCATTTCACAGGACTAGTATCCTGGAACAGGGCTTTGTGGGTGTAGACAAACTGGTGGCAGCTGGAGGTTGTGGCCTGGTTTGGTGTGGCCTGTGGCCCTTAGTCTGGTCTGAAACACAGGTGGTGCCCAGCCTTGGTCCACAAATGTGTGGCATGTCACATGGCCTGCAAGCCCGTAGCTCAGCACCCCCTTTCAGCTCCTCAGCACCAGGGAGCCTTTGGAAGCACTGTTGTTTCCTGTGCCCATCCCCGGCGGGCTGGTTCATGGCTCCACTGTGCAATCTCATAGATTGGAAAGGAAGATATTTCCTTCATCATCCTTAGAGTTCTAACTGGAAACCATCGGAAAGCAAGAATTTCTGTCAGTCCCATCTTGGGAGACCTATATGGAACTTAATGGATTCTGTGTACACCACTTTGAGTCCTCTTCCCCTTCTTGGTCCCTCACCTCAGGCAACATTACACCAATCCCACAGCTAAACAGACTTTGGGGAATCCATGCCCAGCATACCTCCCAAGATGGAGAAAGCGAATAGGCTACCTAGCTCAATTTTAGTCTCCCTAGCTCTCTCCTTTAAAGCTTCTCCTTTTGCCTCCAATTTTTTTTTTCTTAAGACCATCCTGTATAGGCCTCATCTGAGCCTTCTATGGATGTAGGAAATGTGATGTCTATCATTTGGGACAAATCTTCTATTGAACATATATTGTTATACAATAGACTCTTTTTCTGTTTTCAGCCATGAGTCATTTGCATGAAACCCAACACTTGATCCCACTGTAAGAATGAAGGTTTGTCCTTCCAAATGAAGGCATTTCATATGACAGGCATTTTGGAATATGCTGTGCATTCATGATATCCATTGTCTCCTTACCAATTGCTTTCCATGATTTCTAGTATTCTAGAGTGAAGCCCATCGTAACACCACGTTTTACCCTTTCTTGTTCTGAGGCTTTGTTGGGTGAACTTGGAAATATTGCAAAGACCCACGATTTGCATGTTCAGGTAGGTATTTTTCTCTCATACCTCTGTCCAAACCTCCAGAACTAAAATCCAGCAAACTCCATTCTTTCTAAGAAGATCTCATCCAAGTATAGCACCAGAGGGTTGGACAGACGTCACCTAAATCTGATTATTTTTCAAGGAAGTCACTAAGGTTCCTTTGGTTTTCTACTCATCTTCCTTGATGAGGTTTGGCAAGATGAAGACATAAGTAATGAAGCAAGATCAGTGACAGTCTGGTTACCTATTCTCCATAGGATACATTTAATGTGTTTCCTTCCTACTTGTCTTTGATTTGATAATTTCTCAGTGTTCTTGTCCTTCTTTTTTGCAGAAACTGTCTATTATTTGAAAAGCAGGAAAAGCAAAAAAGAAACTAATTTCCACCTTACAAAAATTCATTTAAAAGCCCTTTTGTTCTGCGTTTCTTAAATTAAAATCAGGAACAAAAAGTATATTTTACTTTGTCATTAAGTTGTTGCCATTTAGAAATAAAACACTTTTTAAAGCTTCCAGCTGGGTTAAAATTGGGAGTTGGAGTGCCCTTCCCCCACCCAAGCTTCATTATGCACTGCACTAAAATTTCCCCTACTGAGATTTGACTGTCTTATAAAAAGAACAATTTAGGAGAAAGGCAAAACACTGATTTTTTAAATCTTTTTGTGCATTGGAGGTATTTGTGGGTTTTTTAAAGATTTTCATTCTTAGGGCTTATTAAATATTCCCATCTCCGCTATTTTTTTGGTGGTGGTCTGTGATATTTGAATTTCTGACTCACTCTCACACAAATGTAGCGGAAGTACCTCTGTGTCCCTGATTGTCTGAAAATATAAGACTAAAAAGAGAAAAGCATATACATTTAATACTAAGTTTTACATGAAGACCTAAAGAAAAAATTAAACCTGAGTGCTTCTATGCAGGTTTGATAGCAAGTGTTCACTTGTGGAGGGATGGGGCAGATGAAGGAGCATGAGGTAAAATGGAGAAAGCTGGTGGGAATTTAGTAATCCACCAACAATACACAAAGACTTCCTTGTCTCCATATTCTGGCCAAAACATACTTTGGAGTACAGTTTTTTAAATTCATTCTTACATAGTTTGGAATTTGAAAAGACTTTGTCGAAGAACATGTTTATGATATTCACAGATTTTTAGTCATGTGTTTTTGTATATATGATATAGGTTTCAAATAATGTATATATGTATCTTTGTTGTCTTTCTATATGCTTCCTTCAGTAAGCAAATGGAAACTAGCCACACCATTTTGGGATAGGAAGCATAATTTGTAATCGTATTTTACATTAAAATTTTGAAAATACTGTTTTTTTTTTTCCTTATAGAGCCATATAAGTGAAAATCGTGATGAGGTTGAAGCCGTGAAAAACTTATACCCTAATTATAAAAACTACACAGATGTGTATGATAAAAATAACCTTCTGACGAATAAGGTAAATTGTATATAATGATATAATTTATATAAAGGCCTCCCTGATAGTCAAGAGGTTAAGTCTTAGCACTGTGAAGCTACCTGCAGCCACCGCAGCATGAGTTAGATTCTCCGCTGCCCTCTCAACCTCCATAGCTGATCCACATGGTGCAGCAGACCTCTCCTCAGCAGTGTATTTCAGTAGATCTAGCTGTTCTGCTCCCTATTCTGTCTCTGGTGAATCCTTTCATTCCCTGAACATCCTGACCAAACTCTAGCTCTTATATGCATAAATAAAATAAATCTTTAAAGGAAAAAATAGGGTATACTTATCTAAATTTTAAAATCACAGATTTCTGTGGCATGTGGGTATTTCCAAACTAGAGTGAAGCTCAGAGTGTGGGTATGCATGTGGTGCATGTGTGTAGAATTAAAAATGAGACTGAATTTTCATCCCAGTTAATAAATCTGAAGACTTCACTAAGGATGGATATGTCATTTGGTCCAAGGACATTTTGTCAGTAGCCATTAAAATAATGAATTATATGTCTTCCCTTGAGTTAGCAGATGCATTTCTAAAGATCTATTCTGAAAGGATTATGAATAGGAATGTTAATTGCATATGAAAGTTAAAAAAATGGCTATCAGCGGGGAATTGTTTAAACTATAGAACACACATCATTAGAATTTTATTCAACAGTTGCACAGAATGAAGTGTACAGGCTTACAAGTAAGGATGTCTGCAAAATGTTGCTGGATGCATATGTGTCTGTTTATGGGTATGCACACTTAGCAAAAACTGGGAGATATACATTGAATGTTAAAAGTAACTTCCTGAGGGGGCAATCACAACTTTTTACTTTCAAACATTCTTGAGATTGCTTTGAAAAAAAAAAAAGTGTGCATTACTTTTAAAATTAAACAATTTTAAGTTAATGAAAGTTACTGTGAGTCAGGAGTGGCCTCATTACAGCCATATGGCATTGGCCTTGGCCTTCCATGAAATATACTAGCTGTATGGAGAGTTTAACCACTGCAGCAAAAATAACTTGTAGGGAGTGGATGAATGGATGCTGGGTATGACTAAGGTGAAATGCTAATATGCAGCATACGTCTTGTAAATGCTACACTGAAATTTGTCCACACTTACATATATCTCCATATGATTCATAAATTAACCTTCAATTTACATGTTAATTTTATTTGCACAGAGGAGAGGAGAATTTTATTTTAATGATAATATTATGGTCATTAAACCTGCCTCCCCAGGAAAAAGCTATTTACATACAAGTTTTGTACAGATGGACAAAGAATTTTGAAAGAGTAAAGTCTTATTTGGAAAAATTCAAAGATGTTACCAACACTAAAAATTAAGAGAGCTCTTACATCTTCTACATCTTCCTGGGTCAATTTTACCTACTATATTAGTGCTTACATAATTTCTTATATTTCTAATTTTTATGAGTTGTCTAGGTGAATAAAGGCTTATTTGGTTATTTGCATGAAGACCACCAGTGCCAAAGTATAACCAGAGCAGAAATACAGACTAACTCTTTTCAGGTTTCTCCATAGCTTCCACGACTAAGCTCACTTCTAGAAAGTTCTCATTAGAATAGGAACAGTTGCACTTGTTGCTCACTGTGTAGAGAAGAAAGTGACTTGACAGAGTTTTGTAAACTGAAGGCGATAGAACCATGTTATCTTTAAACTGGATTAATTTACTATACTGTGGATCACCAGTCCTTACTATTTCATAACTCAAAAAATTAAAAAGATAATTAACAAATTTGAAGAAACTGTTATAATCCAATGTTTTTACAGGTCTCTTGTGAGGCATAACTTGTACACAGTGATTTTATACATACAGATCATCATAAATGTACTTGTGAAGATGATTAACGCCAAGTCACAGCTTCTATCTGTACTTCTATCTGTACCTGTAATAGCTGCTGGGACTGCAGACTAACTTAAGCACTTAGAAGTGGTAAATGCCACATAAAACACTCTTCTCTCCAGACAGTGATGGCACATGGCTGCTACCTCTCAGCAGAAGAACTGAACGTTTTCAGAGAACGAGGAGCGTCCATCTCACATTGTCCCAATTCTAACTTATCGTAAGTAGGCAGTAACTGGTAGATTATGGGTGTTTGGGTCGCAAATTAGCAGACAGATAGCATTGTTTTCTCAGTCATTGCTCCATTGTCTCTTTTCTGTGCTTATGTCTTGAGTCAGCAACAGATAGGTGGGCACTTTTTGTTTGAGAATATGCTTTTGGAGAACACTACAAATCTTAAAGATTTCTGAGCCGCACAAAACAGGACAAAGGAATACAACAGAAATAGTGCAAACCCAATAGCATTCAAACTGTACAAGGACTAAAAGCGCTATGCCAGCCACTAGGGTCCCTCTGCAGAGTGCCCACTCTGAGAAAGAGGGCGCTCACCTCCCACTACTTTGTGCTGTGCAAACTAAAGGAGATGCACAACTTCTTGGAAGGGGTGGGCTGCTAGAACTGAAGCCCCTACACAACAGGATGCCAAAGCCCAGCAGACCTTGTCCTATTGTAAGTCCCCACTATAAAAAAGTCTTATTTATTACTGGTTCTTAACCTTTTGAAAAGTTATAGAGGCATCAGGGAATAATTTGGCTGGTATCATCAGAAAAAAGCTAACCTATGAAAGATTTGTATCTAATTTCAAGTAATGCACCAACCCCATGGTTCTGATCCACGGGTGCTAGGTTAGGAATCATGGTTCAGCATTAAGAAAGGACCTCCCGGCCCTCCCTGGTGGCGCAGCGGGTTAAAGCACAGCACTGAGAATCTAAAGTCGCTTCCGCATGAGTTCGATTCCCGCCTGCCCGGGAGGTGACCACATGGCGTGGCAGACCTCTCCTGACCCGCCCACTGCTCCCCTCAGCAGTGTATTTCGTCGATCTGCCTGTTCTGTTCCCCACTCTGTCTGGTGAAGCCTCTCGCCGTCCCTGAGCCTCTGGCCTGTACCCCAGTTCTGTATGCACAAATAAATAAATCTTTTAAAAAAAAAAATAGAAAGAAAGAAAGGACCTCTCACTTCTGGTGCTGGTTAACCAGAAGTCCTCATCCCTAGAGGCAGGTTATTCATTCATATAGTTATTCAACAAATTTACTTAGTTTCTGCTACATTTTAAATTTTTTGTTGGTTATCCTGTACTCTTTTTTTAAAAAAATATAATAGTTTATTTTTACATCATTTTGTACTTTTTTTTTTCATCTCAATTGTAATCCCTGTGGGTTTCCCATCACTGAGTCACCCATCACCATAGTCCTGTGCACTTCCCTCCCCAAACCCCCACCTCCCACCCCCATTTTTGGTTATTCTGTACTCTCTTATTTTGAGTTTTGGAGAAGCAGATTGTCACAAGGGTTTGAAGATTTGTGTCCAAGTACTTTATTTAGGAGGTGATCATAGGAATATGCATTACCAGGGGTAATTTTACCCAAGCAGTCATCAGTCACTGGTGGAAGGCTAGTGTGTAGGGGTGAGGGGCTTTTATTCCCTGCAATGTCTGACCTTTCCCAAACAAGGGCAGAGTCACCTCTAGTAGCCAACAAGAGTTGGAGGTTCTGGCAGTTAGAAATCTAGGGACTTTATGGTAGTGGCAGTCTCAGAAAGGCATGAGAGTCACACTGGAGTGTTTTGAGTGTTTCTAGAAGCTTCTAGATTTCAGATATAAAGTAATCACAGATGACCTGCAATCTTGCTATGTACATAGAGTAGCCATAATTATAGTGACCTGATCATGGAAGGATTTAATATCCCTTAGTTACAGGGATATTATGTAGTTATTTAGTTAGTTATACTACATCTGAATTAAAACATGATCCAGCTTTGCAAATGAAATTTGAGGTTAGATTTCTTTTTTGATACATTTCTGTTTAAATGACCAGTTCTATTCATTTTATAATAACTTTGAGAGATGGATCACTTGTACTCTGGGACTTTGCACATAATAGCTGTGTACGGTTTTGAACAGAATACCTTTGACCTTTGTATCTTCTCAGACTTCTAAGAATTGCTTTAGTTTTCCTTTGTTCCTTTAGAAAGACTGCACATCTACTAACTCCAAGGTCACAAGGTAGAGAATTCAGCCCAGGAACCATCTCTCCAGGTGCTGCTGTCCTCAGAGGCAGCATTTGCACTGTCAGGTCCTGACTCAACAGCATGCCCCTCCTTTCTTTGATCTTGCAATTTAATATTTCTTTCGGGGTAATGCTGCAGACAGAGAAGAAAGCCAATGCCTTATGATCTCTACCTCCTAACACAGAAAGATGTATTGGTAAAAGTAGTTATTAAAGCCTGTTGGGACTGAGTGCAAGACTGAATTTTGCCACTTATTTTTCATTTCCAATGATCCCTTGACCTCTCCTCTGGCTCTTGCTACTTTGCACCCACCTGAGATTAACTTTAACCCAAGGATTCAAGCTCCTTTATTATCATTGTACTGCAAGAATCTGAGGGTCTGACATGATTAATACATTTGTGTCAGCATTAGAATTGTTAGCCTGGGAAACATAAATTTCAGTGATATCACCATCAGGATTCTTAGCAGAATTTTCTTTTGTTGGAGACAGAGGGATCTCTTTATTCTGTCTTCTCTCTCTCCAGGCTGAGCAGTGGCTTTCTCAATGTGGAAGAAGTCCTGAAACACCACGTGAAGATTGGACTGGGCACAGGTTAGTAGGTCGTCATTTAGAGCTATGCACTGTGGCCACTATGTGTCCCTTTCTATTGAAAAAGGTCTAGTAATAGCACTGTTTAAAAAATTAGTTCTACTATCTGGGTTGTACTATCCTGAGCTACTAAAATAGTGCGGCTGGAAACAGTGTGAAAATGAATACAAAAGAAGAAGTTTTGATCACTCTAAGCTCCTGGAAGCCATTGATCATGTTTTCTGATCACAGATTAGATTTAAAAATAAATCCTAAGTTCTTTTTTAATTTTTCCTCCCCTTTTTGTTTTTTTCCTCTGGCTAGATTTTAATGATGTGGAATTGTGTTTTTAAAAGTTTTCAATAACTGTTATCACAAAAATTGTCTGAAATGAAAATTATTTGCCCTAGCCATCTTGAGAATAAACTCCATCTATGCCAGTATTGAGAACATGAAATAAGAACTAGCTTTGCTTTTAAGCGGTATTTAACAAAATGAGATCCCAGTTCCATGGGCAGTCTGATGTTTGCTAGAGTGGGGGCCATTCTGGGAAGCTGATGAATCAGTGGTCTCATCTCCTTTTGTTCACGGCACATTGTCTTGTTTTTCAAAAGTGTGTGCAGGGCTGCTCACTTGAAAGTGTGAGTCAAGCCCAAAAGTCTCAGCAACCCCTCTGCATCTTTTTTTATTACACTGTCCAAGAACAAACTAAAGTTCTGTCAGCGAAAGGGCACATGGACATATGCATTTATTTTCCATCCTTGATACATTCAGGATACTAATGTGTTGACAATGATGATTTTATTCATTTTCTGTAATAATTCAAATATTCATTATTTTGATACCAAGCAATTAATTGGGAAAACAAACAAAAATACAAAGAGATAAATTAATATTTTAGAAGAGGTGAGCTAAGGTAGTGTTCCCCAGTTTTGCATGAATCAAAGGAATTATAGTGTTTTAAAAAAATACTAATATAAGACTTAAATCATTAAAATTGTGGTAATACCTGATCTGGTCACAGGTATGAAAGCAGGAAACCAGTTATTTGCCTTCACAGAAATGCTTTAGTAGCTAAGAAAATAAAAGAGTGTTTGTTACACATGGTCAATTAATGAAAACTAGCAGACCTGCAAAAATCAGGTAGATATTGCTTTCAAATTTTCTAGGGTTTTGGTCTCCATGATTTAAATTCATCATGTGATTTCCAGTTCTTGAACTTGAGTTTTTTTACTGGTGGCCTAAAATGTTCAGATAAAGTTCTGTCAATAATAATTGCGCTTTATAGGACTTTAAGCAAATCACTCTCATTTGCAAAGACTTTATTTCCTACTTTCTGTAACCTTCGCATGCCTGCAAGGTGGTTAGCACGTTCTTTTATACCCAGCTCTGGAGAACTGTTCATCAATAAAGATCAGCTCAAAAGTAAAAGAACAACTTTGGTGCTAGATTAACTATGAAGCATTTGCTGAGGAACTAGGAGATTTATTGTTGCATTTTACATAGTTCCTGTTGCAATAGCCATGTTATACTCCACTATTTCCAAAACACAGTCTGTATGTATCAACTTGCCCTTCACCTGTAGACAAGAGGATTGTTTCATCTCACACCCAGGGACAGGGAGCAGTTCCAAGAGTGGTTCATTTACTCTACCACTAACAAGTGTAGGGAGGCCTGGACTTGCTCCAGCACTAGGTACAGTTGTTAGCATTCATCAAACTAGACACATAAGCTCTGTGCATTTTATACTATTTTAATTATACTGTAAGAAAAACAACAAAGTACAGTAATCTATGAGAAAAACAGCCGTTGTGCAGAAAATAAAATCAGTGCAACTATGGAGAACGTAGTTGACCAACAATCAAAGGATATGCTTGAGAATAATCTACATGGAGAGCAGAAAACATGGGCTGTTCCACAGGGAGGAATGAGAACAATGGGAACCGAACTAATAATCAGCGCTTTGAAAGGTCAACTTTTTCTGAATTTATGAAAAAACTGTGTCTTATACTGAATGAATATACCGTGTCTTAACTAAATCATAACTGAACATATTGTGACAAAATATTTGAGTTATGAGGAAAAGTCCTAAAATAATGAGGCAAGAGTGAGGAAGTCAGTTATCGTTAAGACAAAAGGGTGATGTGCTGTCCCACAAAATACCAGGAGCAGGAAAAAAAAATGGAGATAAAGTGGTTTTACTGAAGAATATAAAGCCAGAATTTCCTTCATATGTTAAGACAACAAAATTCTAAGATGTAGAAAATAATGTCCCCATGAGTCCTTTGAAAAATTACTTGGAAATATACACCAGTCAATGACAAGTGAGGCAACATAACGGATATCATATAGGGAAATAATGGCTAGATGAAAAAGAAAGATAAAATCAACTATAAAATAGTAATCAGATCAAAGAATTGTGAAAGAGTTTAAAAAAATAAAAACAGAAGTCAAAAGTATATCTCTGGAGAGAAATTATAAAAAGTACTATCTGTCTTTTTAAGGTCCTAGGCCTTAAAATGCTCTAAAAACATAAAGTCTTAATAAACAACAACAACCAGCACATAAGCATTAAAAACTAATGAAAAGGGCAGCATAAATAAGGAAATGTTTCCCTCTAGTTGAGGAGAACTTCCTGAATATATGATATTTACTTTTGAAACATAATGTTAGAGACTTGAGTTTCAGTGTTGTGTATTTCCTGTGTAATTTGAACATCTTCAGTGTTTTATCATAAATTAAAAAATACGTTTTGCAAGAAAGAACTTTTCAAATACTAAAGAATTGTTCTATTTTATGATTTTATTAACAAAAAGATCAAGAAGTTGTAGTAGTATGTATGTGGTGAGGAGGAAGATGTATTTAGCAAGTGGTAGCAAAATTATAAGTATATAAAAATTCCTTGTCTCAGCAAAAAAAAGGAATTGCACATATATCTCACTTTTGACCTTGTAATAATGAAAGTATTAATGGTAGCTACTTGTAGAATTTTAAAAAATAAAATAATCGCTATCAAAA
Source organism: Condylura cristata (assembly GCF_000260355.1). Taxonomy (NCBI): domain Eukaryota; kingdom Metazoa; phylum Chordata; class Mammalia; order Eulipotyphla; family Talpidae; genus Condylura; species Condylura cristata. The sequence continues at coordinate 36,254,670 of NW_004567107.1, read as the reverse complement.
GGTGAAAAAAGCAAAGACACAAGGAAAAATAAAAAGCAGTAATCGGAAGGAAAAACCTAGAAGTATGATATGGGTTGAAATAAAATCTATGAATTCGACAAACAACATACATGGAGACAGTATCTTACTTTCTATGCTTGTTCCATTCGTCCCTTACTTGTTCCATTAGTCCCAAAGCAGCAGTTCTTTAATTAACGTAAAGACTCTAATCTAGTGATTCCATGCTTGCTCAAAATCCATTATTCCCTTCCTTGTTTAACCACTTTAGATGTCAGAGTGCATCACTATAATCATTCCCTGGGAAACTTCCTTGTTTCCTTGTCTCTCCACTTTTCTTTGCATTCTCCTTACAAAAACCCAGCTCTTGATGATCTCAGTGCCTCTTCCTCTATTACTCTTAGTGTGTAAAGCTGAGCATCTGGATGTTGCTCAAAAAAGTCCTCTAGAGAGGTTTTGTTACAGGACAGGGGAAAGAGGGGCACAACTGATCCCCCAAACCTGCCTGCTCTAAGTGGGTTCTGCCATCTGCCATGTCAAGACAAAACGTATAAAACTTTAATGAAAAGGGTCTTTAATACAATGAGTATACAATACAGAAGACAAAGAATATAATGTCTAAACCAAACACCTGAAGTTACCCATCCCCTCGTGGGCAAAAGTCAACCTAAAAGGGATTGGCCCAAAGCAAGGCCCAAAAGCCCGCCACAAGACTAAAGCAGCTTCTGGCAGGGACCCAGGGAAAAAGGTCAGAAATGGCCAGATACATCTGGAAGGAAAAGAGCAAAATCAAAATCAGTATGAACACTGCCATAGTCACCTCCCTACAGGTATCTCACCCACATCTGCCTTAACCAGTTGAGGGTCAGGAAACAAGCACAGTTTCTTCCTCACATGCTTGCTGCTCCATGTGGCTTCCTCAGGTCTCCTTCTGGCTCTCCATCCTGCTACCTTCTTTTTTTTCTCTTCTCAGCTCCCCCCTCCTTCTGGGTGGGGCAGGGAACCTGGAACTTCCCCTTTTTCCTAGGGACCACCCTGTTACAGTTTTATTTAAATTTTGCTCTCAAATTTCAAAATGGCCCATAACCATTTCGATAAATGTTTCTCTGATAAGCATGTGTCCTTACTTTAGCATGGCTGTTAAAATACTTTATTTTATTAATTTCTGCATACAAGAACTGGGGTCTAGGCCAGAGGTGTAGGGGTGGGGTATGTGTGAAAGGATTCACCAGACACAAGGTGGGGAGCAGAACAGGTATATTTATGGAAATACACTGATGAGGGGAGCAGCAGGTGAGACAGGAGAGTTCTACTATGTCATGTAGGTACCTCCCTGGCACGGGAGGTACTCATGCGTCAGTGGCTGCAGGTAGCTTAATAGTACTGAGACTTCACCCCTTCACTATCAGGGAAGTCCAGTATACCATACTTTATATAAATGATGCACCATGTGGTTCACCTCCCTAGCAGAGATCAATCACGCCGCAGTGGCTGGCCATAGCTCTGTAGCACTGAAACATTAATGCCTGTCCTATCAGGGAGGCCCATAGTGGGAAAGATTTTCAATAGAATCAGTGAGCATAGAAAAAGAAAAAAAAAAAAAAACTTTAATGTTATCCCAGTAAAATTCCCTTTTTTTTAATTAATTTATCTTTACATCATTCTTCATTTGTGCCTTTTTCCATCTCGGTTGGACTTCCCACCACCAATTCACCCGTGTGCCATCCTGTGCACCTTTCCCACCCCATTTTTTATCCCATTCCCCACTCCACCCCTGTAAAATTGGTACAGGACACCAAATCTGTTACAGGACAGGGGAAGAGAGCACCACTGAACCCCAAACCTGCCTGCTCTAAGTGGGTGCTGTCATCCGTCACATCAAGACAAAACATATAAAACTTTAAAGAAAAGGGACTTTAATGCAGTGAATATATAATATGGAAGACAATGAATATAACTTCTAAATCAAATATGTGAAGTTGCCCATCCCCTCGTGGGCAAAAGTCAACCCAAAAGGGATTGGCCCAAAGCAAGGCCCAAAAGCCCACCACAAGACTAAAGCAGCTTCTGGCAGGGACCCAGGGAAAAAGGTCAGAAATGGCCAGACAAATCTGGGAGGAAAAGAGCAAAATCAAAATCAATATAAACACTGCCTTAGTCACCTCCCTACAGGTATCTCACCCACATCTGCCTTAACTGTCAGAAAACAAGCTCGGTTTCTTCCTCACATGTCTTGCTGCTCCATGTGGCTTCCTCAAGTCTCCTTCTTGTTTTCCATCCAGCTTCCTTCTCTTCTCCCCTCTGATTCCTTTTCCTCTCTCCTTTTTCTCTGCTCAGCTCCACCCTCTTTCTGGGTGGGGCAGGGAACCTGGAACTTCCCATTTTCCTAGGGACCACCCTGTTACAAAATGTCTCTGGTATATAGTTGTTTGTTGTTTCGTTTTTTCTTTATTACTTTTTTCTTTTCCCCACCCTGGTCCCTTAAATTCCTGCTATTAGTGAAACCATCTGGTATCTTTTCTGGCTTATTTCACTAAGCATGATCCCTTCCAGCTCCATTCCCTGTGGGCAAGCAGGGTTTGATGTTCATGAGTAAGAAGCCTACCAAAGATCAACAAAGCAAAAAAAATTTCCAGGTCCACAATTTAAAAACTAGATAGATAAAATGTGGCAGTTAACTAATGTTCTTTCCTGCTCACCATGCTACTTTTTGCTCTATAGTAAAGTAGGCTTCTACTTGTACTAAATGTTTTGTAGAGGGAGGAGGAAGTCACTAGGCAGTTAAGCATTAAGAATTACTATCACAATGGAAATCCCATTAAGAATAAACTTTAAGAAAAGCTTAACTCTTGCAAAATTGATCCAGAGGAAATACCAGGATTTGTGTGGCCCAGGTTTCATTGTTTGATTCACTTTTATTGTTGTCTGTTGGAAGTGCCCCATTAACATAACAACCAGAAGACTATGAGATGATTAAATCTCTGGTAAGTCAGTAACATATTGAGTCAGTTCTCAAAATTTTTCTAATAAATTGCCTAACATTTTTTCCTGATCTATCCTTATTCTTTCTCTATGGATAGTTTTGATTAGATATAGAGAAAAAGACTAATTTCTGTCCTATTTGTAAATCCTGTTTATATAACTCCAAATATTCAAATCTCCTATAATTTATATTTATATACTGTATATATCTAGATATACTGTGCTTTTGTTGTTTTCATGTTTTCTTCCAGTTTGTGTCCACATTTTTTGAAATATAAATTCAATCTTTACATGTTTCTCTACAATAAAGTGCCATCATTCATATTCTACCTTTACATTTAACATTGCCCTTTTATAGCAATATTAAGGAATCTGTACTGAAAATGTTCCAAAGCTTATTGGGCCTTATTCCTCAATTATATTTGTTTTTGTAGTTTGATGAAATAGTAAAATAAAGATTTAATGGATGGTTACTATATGTTAAAATGGACCAGTAACTTTAGTAGATGAATAAAACTTGCCAAGGAACTAGATTATTCTCTGACAATACTGTTCTAGTTAAAGAACTATTTTTTAAAATTTATTTATGCATACAGAGCTGGGGTACAGGACAGGGGTGCCAGGGCAGTGAGAAGATTCATCAGAGGTAGAGTGGGGAGCAGAACAGGCTGACTGATATGTACACTGCTGAAGGGGGCAGTGGGCGGGTCAGCGGTCTGCTGCGCCAAGTGTGTCACCTCCCTGGCGTGGGATTAAACTCTCACTTAAGCTCCTGGGGCTAGCCTCACAGTGCTGTGCTTTAACTTGTTGTGCCACCAGGGAGGGCCCTAAAGAACATTTTCTAAAAAGATTTTTTTATACAACTTTGTCTCAAGAAATGTAAGATAGTTGAACACAAAGTTGAACAGGAATCTAGGATTATCACTTAATAGGCTATTTTAATCTTTGCAATCTATGTAGGTATTAACAATTAGATATGCATATCTAGATGTATATGTTCTTGTATAAATAAATATATGACTAGAAATGACAGAAGGAACCCTTGAAATATAAAGTATATTTTGTTAGCTAAAGATATATTTTCCTCTGATAAAACATACTATCTTATCTGACATTTCTACAAGCTTATTTAATAACTACTAACATATTCATTCTTGTCACAAGTAGTATTTCAATTTAATTATGATTAGGAACTTTATTTAAATGACTTAAAAACTCATTCCTCATTTAATGATGCTAACAATATATAAAGCTGTCTACATCAGCATGGCCCATTTATTACACTAATTTTTCAGAATATATGATTCATTCTAAAAGCTTTTCCTGAAAAGTGATCATAAAGAAGTGGCTCTTTTGACTTCCCAAAGTTCTTGTGTGATTACAGTAGATTTACAAATCTTTAGAGCATCAAACTGTGAGCTGCTTTCATTTCAAAGGAGGGTGAGTGAAGCATGTGCACCTTTCGAAGTAAGAAAAAGTACCCCCCAAATTATATACATATGTAAAAGACAAATTAATAAAAATAAATGATGTTACTTAAAATTTTCATATTATTGTTACAGGGCACCCCAATGTGAATTGGGTTGCCTGTCTGTGGGTCTTCACCCGTGCGCTTACGATTCAATCGTATTATGGACACACTCAAAAGGTTCAATAATGGATTTATTTATAAGGAGAAAGGTAAAGGAATAACCCAGGGAAAGAGGGAGAGAAACACAGGTTAACTAGGATGTCCTACCAGTTCTGCTGACTAGGACTCCACTGGCATGCTGAAAACCGATTGAGTGCCAAAACGATCAGCTGCAAACCACCAGGCCCTCATGTCCCGGCGTTCTTCTTCTTGGTACTGATGGGATTTGGAGTTCCAGCATCTGGAGTGGGGGCAGAGTCCATGAAACCTGTACCTGTTACATTATCTAAATTACCTTTATAACTACATAAGCAGTTGAATAATTTTTGTGAGCATTCAAAAGGAATACTTAAAAATAAGAATTACTTCCTTTAACTTTCTTAGCCATGTTGAATTATGCCCCCTAGAGTAGACAGTCTTCCAAAACTGTCTACTCAGTCGGTAAAGGTGACTTTACTTGGACTAAGTTCTTCATGGGAATCAAGGCAAGGATCTCACGATGCTATTCGGAATTAGGGTGGGCCCAAAATTCAATGATTAATGACCTTTTACTGGAAAAAGAAAGACACATGAAGACACAGGGGAAGAGGCTTTGAGAAAGGAGGCAGAGACTAGAGTTATATGGCTAGAAACATGGGAAGGAGCCCGGAGAGGTTTTTCCTTAAGGCTTCTTAGAGATCATGGCTTTGCCAATACTTTGGTATCAGACCTCAGGTCTCCCATTCTGTGAGAAAATAAATCTCTGCTTTTTTTTTAAGACTTATTTATTTATGCATACAGATCTGGGGTACAAGCCAGAGGTGCTGGGGAGGTGAGAGGCTTCACCTGAGACAGTGGGAAGTAGAACAGGAAGATCAAAAAACACACTGCTGAGGGGAGCAGATCTCTGGGGTGGGGATTGAACTCATGCTGAAATGGTTTTAGCTTCTTAGTGCTGTGCTTTAACCCACTGCACCACCAAGGAGGGCTCAAATCTCTGCTGTTTTTAACTGTCAGATTTGTTGCAATTTATTGCTGTGGCCCAAAGATACTATCAATAGTACAGGCATACACTTGATACGTAATGGAGATTTTGAATGTTAGTCTATGTCTAGTCTGTATTTATAGATATGATCTCTTCTTTTAGGCATATAAAGACTGATTATCTGTCACTAGAAACAAAGAAACAAAAATAACAACTTTATGTACCTAGTATTCAATTTTTCTCAGAGGCTTTATTTTATCTACCATAGATGTGGCTGGTGGCTATTCATCTTCCATGCTTGATGCAATCAGAAGAGCAGTGATGGTTTCCAATATCCTTTTAATTAATAAAGTGAATGAAAAAAGCCTCACTCTCAAGGAATTCTTCAGACTAGCTACTCTTGGAGGCAGCCAAGGTAATGATGGATTGATTTCTCTCTCCTACCTTCTTGCCAAATTGTGTTCTAGGACACTTTCTTGAAAGCAAATGATGGTGGCTTTAGCAGCCATCCAATGTCCTGTCACAGCAGAAATAGCATTTCCCAGGCTTAACAACTAAAGGAGCTGTTCAGGCCTGTGCTGGAGGCATCATTACTTCAGCAAGTTCACTGTCTTTGGCAGAAAAGCTGTTTCATACACAATTGCTTTCATGGATAATTGTATGGGTCGCTTGCATATGAGTTCTTTGAAGTAATCAGCTTTTTCTGTTTAGTCAAGTAACAGGCTTTCTATTGGCCTAAATGGTAATTATAATGATAATGATAACAATAATTCTTGCCAAAAATTACTGAATTCCTGACTGTTTGAAATGCATTCTAGGACATGTTTGTGTATGTTGTTATTTCATCCTCCCAGCCACTTGGTTAATTCTGTTTTACCAACAAGTTACCTGACTGAGGCTTACAAAATTCAAGCTACAACATGCCATGATTTGAATACAGAAAATCTGATTTCAGTACATCAGGCTCTCACCACCTTCTTCTGGGATAGCTTCCTGTACAAATCCACATTTAAACTATGCAATTCATTTATTTTGCATACTAACTACCCAAACTTTTTGAGAAGTAGTAAGATGTAAAAATATATTTGGTCCATATGCAAATGCTATTTATCAGCTTTATCCAGTTCACACATATAACCATAACCATATTTTTATTAGAAAAATAGAAATTGACAATTATCTTACTTTCAACAACTTAAAGTACAGTCTACATGAGTGATAATGAATATGGCTTGTAACTTAAGGCAGCAAATAGAAAATTAATATAAAGATATAGATAGGGAGAAATTTATGATGGGCACTCTGTCTTAGAAGAGGAAAATGATGGAGGCCAAGAGTATCCCTTGGAAAGAGAACATTCCTGTTTCTTCTTTCAGTGTTCTCGACTATGATGAATGCCACAGAGGACATTTCAAGACAAACAAGTAGAAGTCATGCTGTTTGCATGCCCTAAGTCTTGGGATTTCATGTTCTAAAGTTCTGTGTTTTAAATCACCCAAGCTTTTAACTTGTCAGCCTCTGTCCATGCCCACCTACATTGTGTTTGAGTGATTATCCTGCCAATCTTATTTTCACAGTACAAAGTTGTATTTAAATAGTGCTTTTTTTATTCTAGGCTTTCTGTGCGTTGCTTCATCAGGATCCAGTGTCTGATCAAGCCAGCCTGGGGTGCTTACCAAATCATTTCTATCTTGTTGTAGAGCTTTTAAATCTCTTTTCTGGGTCACTGGGCTTTCTTTATGGACTTTTTACTGCATAGCATGTGTCCCTAAGAGAGTCTAAGTGAAATGAGGTGCTTAGAGTGTGGCACCAGTCCAGCTTACCATAGCCTTTCCATTCACCCTCAAGAAGATCAAGATTTACACAAGTCACTTTCACAGAGTTAACGTTCACTCCAAAGGTAGCAAAATGCATTTCCTAAAATGCATTTGAGTTGCTTACCAGCCCAGCTCGTCCTCTATGCAATCATTTCGATTTAGATCAACTTATAAATTCACTGAAAGCAGTTGTCTCTGTAAGTTCATGGTTGGCCTCTTCACATTCTAACAAATAGTCCTGTTAGTTCATATATATCATCAAACATTGGTAAATGTACCTGGTTATATGGCCCATTAAACACACACAGTTTTCTGCTGAATGTAGTCATTACAAACTCCTATTTCTTGTCAAGAGCAAATAAAAAGTATAGTAAAATTGGCAAAGGAGAGAGAATTTCCAGCAATTATCTATATTGCATTCAGTCCTTCCCCTGGTGATTAGTAGAAACCACTTCACCACTTTTAACATCTCTAATTATTTTTTTTACCCATCTTTCTACCAGAATTCTTTAGCTAAACTATCTTATTCTTTTCTGAGAATAAAAGAGTTGCCCTTTAAATCTTTAAAGACCAACTAGAATTTCTAAGTCAATGCTTAGAGCATTGTCAAGCATCTTCTGAATATCTATAAGAAGTTTAATGCACCAGATAGTTTCTGCCAGGGATATGTGACCCAGTATTTTCACATGGGTCACAATAAACACGTGTCATAATTCAAGTAAATAAAGCTGTGCCTCAGTTGACTTTCCTCCTCTGCATGCTTCCACTTGATACTTCATTGTGCCCTCTGTTCAGAGTACAGGCTTTATGGTGCATAAAGCCATTGTCTCCATTGACCAGGAATTCCATACCTCCATACCTCCATTCTGAAACTAAATCACAAAAATGAGAGATGTTCTTCCTCATGTCCTGTATTCATGAAACATGAATTCTAGTATTGAATTGATAAACATTGACCAAATTCTTATTTTAGAAACTCATTTTTTTGTGGCAGTCATAAATTCTTTGCAGATACACAGAAGTTTGTCACCTTTCAGAGGTGTTAGAACTCTTGAGTTACGAAAATTTTTTTTTACTTTCAGAAGTGAATTTTTTCTATTCATCATATTTAAGGAATTTATGATAAATGTGCTTACATTAGCAAATATGCAAAAAAGAAAGTTATCTTTATTTTTTCCAGGCTTATTTCACTACCATGAAATAGATGTTAACAATTATTTTATAGAACAAAAGGAATAAAAAAGGCAGGAAAGGAGTTGGAGTGTTGGGGGTTTAGATTAGGAGGGAAAAAAAGATATGTCAATTATTATGTGTCTTAGAGGGATGAGTAAGAATCATAGACCAGCTGGACTGTGAAGTATCCTGACAGCTGAAGTAGAGAAACACCATCAGAATTGCGATCACAGTGATAAAGGCAACTCTTTTTATTCTTAGATTTTTGCTTTCTCTGTGCTTACTCTGCTTCCTCTAAGTAGAAGTCTATGACCTATTGGAATGAAAGAGCTTTTCTACTTCAGTATTAAAATACTAATTTTTTTTAGTGGCATGTTGGCAGATTCTGTCCTTTCAAACTGGGATATTTGTGTAGTCTGATGGCTTAAGATACTGACTGTTTCTTAATTGATTCCATCCTATAGCCCTGGGGCTGGACAATGATATTGGAAACTTTGAAGTGGGCAAAGAATTTGATGCCCTCTTGATCAATCCCAAAGCATCCGACTCTCCCATTGACCTGTTTTATGGGGACTTTGTTGGTGATATTTCTGAGGCAAGTAAAAATGTTAAAAGTCATTTATTTCCAGAAACAATTATAAGAGTGTCCCTGTAGGAAAAAAAAGAATGGAAACATTTTAATAGAATGCAGAAGAATCTTAAAAGGAAAGTGTTGTCCTTTTGAGTTGCTATAATTCCGTGCCAGTGATGCTTGACAAATGGTATTAACAAGATATTTGTATTTTAAATATTTTTGTATATTTGAATGTACAGCTATGAGAGTCCATACATTCTGAACACAGTATATACCAGGTGGCATGGGATGAAGTACTTTTATACATTATTTTATTTAAGCATAGGAACACTTTTCTGAGAGATAAATGCTATTAATATTACCATGTTATACGGGCCCCCCCCGGTGACACAGCAGGTTAAAGCACTGCACTAAGAAGCTTAAGCCACTTCCCCATGAGTTCGATCCCCACTTGCCCCGGAGGAGATCCACATGGCATGGCAGACCTCTCCTGACCTGCCCGCTGCTCCCCTCAGCAGTGTACTTCGTCCATCTGTCTGTTGCTCCCCACTCTGTCCCTGGTGAATCCTCTCACCCTCCGCATCTCTGGCCTGTACCCCAGTTCTGTATAAATAAATAAATAAATCTTAAAAAATAAATAAATTAATTAATTAAAAAAAATATATTGCCATGTTATGTATAGGGACAGAGATGCTTAAGGAAGGTTAAATGATTTACCTAAGGACACATGGTTAGTAGACAGAGTTTGGATTAAAGCCAGGACTTGCAGACTTCCAGAGTCTGGGCTTTTGACTACAGCACTATATTGATTTTCTTAATGATAAGAAAATGAGTTCATTACTTTGTACTTATTATAAAATGTTTTCCTATATGTAAAGCAAATGGGTTCTTCTTACTTTAGCAATTTAGCTACACAAAATATTGAGTTTTTCTAAAAAATAAAAGAAATATTACCATTTATAAATTGATTTACAATGAGAGTAAACATGATATTAAATAGACTATATGAGGTTTTTAAAAGAAAGATGTGAAATTATGGGTAATGAAGCCAACACTTCATTATTTTCATGTTACTTATTCTTTTACTACTTTATTAGAGTGAATTTCTGGAAAAAGGACCAGTCCCCATCTTTAAGTCATTTCTCTTATATTAAACACCTTGAAATTTTTGAGCTACTTTATTGAATTAATTTAAGTTAGGTAACATTTTTCCTCTGAAGATATCAAGGTTAAATACCAAAAACTTTGAGGCAGGGAATATATTTGTTAATTACCAGTATTTTAAAAAACATTTTATTTATTTGTGCATACAGAACTGGGGCAAAGGCCAGAGGTGCAGGGATGGTGAGAGGATTCACCAGAGACGGAGTGGGGAGCAGAACAGGCTGACTGAGGAAGTATACTGATGAGGGGAGCCATGGGTGGGTCAGGAGAGGTCTGAGGCACCATGTGGATCCACCTCCAGGGCCTGGATCGAACTCATGATGAAGTGGCTTTAGTTTCTTAGTACTGTTCTTTAACCTGCTGCGCCACCAGGGAGGGCCTACCAGTAATTTTTAAGTAAAAAGACCATATACTTTTTAAATTAATAGAATTAGTTTTTGCATTATAAAATAAATGTATATAGCAGGGCTTTGTCAACCACAATTGGCTGTAAATTTACTTTTCGAAAAGTTGAAAATAGTATTTCTGATTATTTTATTTTCCATTTTAGGCTGTTATCCAGAAGTTCCTCTATCTAGGTGGGTAGAGATATGTCTTTTTTTTTTTTTCTTGTTCATTCTTGGGTAACTAGCCCATCTAAGGTACAACATTTAAAGGGGCTATTTGACTTGACCTTAGTTTCCTAGAACACACAGACATAGATTTATCCTAAACTCCAGAATGGCAGAACAAAAGGAAAAAATGACCTATCTTCTTCCTACACTCATCTGTAACCTACAGTCTACCCTACTATGTGTGTAAGTCAACATGGAGTCTTAACTGGCTCCCATTCCATTCTGTTCACTCGCGAGAAGCAAATGGTGCAGAGATTCTACTCCACCAACCACTCCATACAATGAGCCAAGTCCTAAGTGACTTTGAGATTGGAGAGACACGGGTGGTATTTCTTGTAGAGTTTAGTTCTTCCAGTTCATCTCCCTTAGCGGAGTATGATTGGGGGTGTCAAGAAGTCTTCCCTTTATGACTAGACTGGACATGCAAACCACTCACTTTAGCCAAAAGCACAACTTTATAAGAAGATCTCATTCTTAGGTAAAGAATACAGAGGCCAAGTCTCAAATCAGATACAGGTTCTTCTACTGATTATGTCTCCTGTCCAGACTATACACCACCTGAGAGAAAGGAGGCCGCTTTTCATATTTCCTATTGCTAATCCCGCCTGGTGACAATCCAAATCTTATTGACACACATGCACTTTATAAACGGTTCTCTGCTTCTTTCTCTTTTTTTTTTTTCAGGAGATGATCGAAATATTGAGGAGGTTTATGTGGGCGGAAAGCAGGTGGTGCCCTTTTCCAGCTCGGTATAAAGCCCTCGGCCTCCACAAGGTCTCCCAGGATGGCATCGCTCTGCGTTTCCCTTGTGCCCAGGCAGAGTTAGAAAGTCCAAAAATAGTACCTTGTTGTTGGGATGACTATCTCTTTCTATGTCTAGTTACAGTATTCACGTGACAAATTGCTTGAAGGAAGTTGCAATAATTCTCAGCTCTCCGGAGAATTCAAAATTTCTCCCTTTTGAGCCCTTCAGAGTTACTTTAGGCTCAGACATAAGGGAGTGATAGTACTGCTGGTGTTCTAAAGAGATTTAAGTAAAATTGATTTCCTGTTCGGTAGTGAGAAAGGTTATTGCCATAGATTGATATTTTGAAGTAATGTGAAAAATCAGAAAACTGAAAATGAACCAGTGAATATATTTTTTTGAAGGCAAGACTATGACTAAATGTTGGAAAATCACTTCAGATTGTGTTTGAAAATTATATACTGAGCATACTAATTTAAAAAGAGAACTTGTTGAATTTTGAAACTGTTTCTAGATTGACCTTGTTTTCTGGAAATTTGCACTTAATGGGGTTTGCATTTCAGAGATGTGTTATTGTTGTGCTTTGCCTTTCTGGAGGATGAAATATCAGAAATGGAATGCCACATGCTTTCTTACCATAATTCTGTGCTTCAAAGTATTTGACAGAAGTTGGGTATTAAAGATTTAAAGTCTCTTAGGAATATTATTCATATAACTACATGGCATAACTAGTTGTATTTTTGTGTAGCTTAAGATCATCTTAATTTATAACTGTGCTGTTTTATCGTTGCTTTGGTTTTATTAGGAGAGAACAAATTCCACCTTTACTGTTGCTAGAGTAGAGTCTCCATAAATCAGGACAAGTTCTGGGCATCCAGGCGCGCTCAATATGAAAGGGATGTTATATTGCAGTAATCGATTCTCCCCAAGAACTATGCCATATACCATAACTATTCCAGCACTATATTTGCTGGAAATTTCTTACTCAGATGTCAGTCTGTTAGAATTTTAAAGTGAAAGCCAGATCCTATTAAAGAATTATTAAAAATTCTTATGTCCTACTGATTGAGAACATTCTATTTTTCAATTCTATTCAGTTGTCTTTCTAATGGCTAATGATTTTCAGGACATTCGAGTGTTAGGATTGTGGAAAAGATATAGCTGTCCACTCAGTGTTTATTTAATAGGGCTTAGTTTGTACTAGAAATGTACCCTCTTTCCACAAAGCAGAAAATTTTTATGCTTCCTAACATATTGTGTGCTCCTCATAATCTAGAATTAAAACCAAAGTAAGAATTTATGATAAATCCTTAAACAGTGTTGACCTGTACATTATCCAAATCCTATAATTTTTTTCATTTAATTCCAAATACTATAAGCCAGTAAGGAAAATAGATTTTTTAAAACACAACATAAATCTCATAACTAGGACTTAAGTGTGACTTGTTAATATTTTCTGATAGTAAATACTTCATGTAATATAACTAACACCACACTTACAGAACTGAAACAGTTTGCCCTCCTGTACTAAATATTTCATTTTCACATAGTCACGCTCATTTAGAAGTCACTTGCCCAATGTTTTTTCCCTAGTTGGAAATAATTTTAGATTTGTGTATACATTACACCTAATGATAGAACAAATGTTTGCTCTTATTTACAGAAAAACAACCCAGTTTTTGTTGTGGTATATTAAGCAACTCAGTTAAATTCAACTGTCAGTCTAGTTTAGTCTATGTATTGCCAATATTTCAACTTCCTGAGCCATATCAAAGATAACTTGCCAAAGGTTCCCCATTTCTCTCCAGTTCTGGTAAGTCTTTGCTATATCACTCAATCTCTGCCAAAGGAACTTAGTTACCTGGTGGCTAATCTAAAGGAGAGTTTAATCCAAATGACAAATTTGCATGAGCTGTACAAGATCCACTAAAAGGTAGCAGCTGTTCCCAGAATTTTCAAGATCCTACACTTTTATCTTCTTTAATAGTGCACATTTTGATGTTGAACATTGATTTTCATCTAGATTTAGGATTCGTCTGCAGTAAATATATCGAAGTTTAACATCAGAAGCAGGAAGAATGGCCATTTACAATCTGTCATCCATTAAACTTAGCTCTGATAGTATGTTACCTATCTTTTCTAATAAAATAGAATGTGCTGAAATGTTTACATGTACTTTGATCTCCCTGCATCACTTATAGACCTATATGTTTTATTTCTCCAAACGCAGTGTTCCTGAATGGTGCATATGCTTTTTGCAGTATACAAGTATTCACCATGTATGTGGCCAGATGCTCTGTACTTTGAAATATTGCCTCTGCCTAATGTGGGTTGACTTCTGAATTGTGGAAAGCAGTATTCCAAGCCAGTCATATTTGTCACTTTATGTTCCAATATTTTGCTCTCTGATAGGAAAGAAATAATTAAAATTTATCAGTCCTCTTACTCCCTTTTACCCTGCTCTACTATCTGTCTTGAGTTTCCTTATCAATTCTTCCTTGTGCTATACACAAGCGACATCCAGAACTGGGTGGTTCTGTAGCTTCCAGAACCTTTTTTCATTGTCTTAAAGTTGATGCTGCTGCTGGAAATGTTTATAATATTCTTCTGCTCAAAGGTGAACTAGGAAAGGTGTCATGGGCAATGATTTGAAATAATTTTCCAACTCTGTGGAATGTTGGGAATTTAAACTTTTTTGTTTTTTAAGACTTAAAGGAAGTGTTGACATTTCGGACCCAGTCACGTTAGTATGACTTTTGGACCCTGATGTTTTTAAACTCTCAAAAGGAAAAGCAGAGGGGAAAGTACACAAGTGAGTGGACACCATTTGAAAACCCTAGCATGGATCTCCAGGCATGTTTTCATGCCCACCCTGTCTCCCCTTCCCTGAGCACTGAATTTAACTCCCTCCAACTCCCTGAGAGATCAAGAGTTGGGGGTGGGGGTTTAGTTTCTGGTTCAGATAGTAAAATGCAGAAGCCAACCAGGCCAATGATGATACCAAATGTAACTCCTAAGGTGGCTTTCACAGTCCACTGGGTTGGGTTCAAGTGACTGAGTAACAAGTTCTGTGGCATTGATGTACCTGCCCATTTCCTGTTCAAAAGCCTGTCAGAAAGCATTCTTTATGGGAAAACAACTTATATTGTTAAACTCCTGACCAATGCTCTTAAAAATATGTATGTAGTCATTGGGATGTTTTTTCCTCAATATTTGTATAATTTGCTCACTGTTTTTGTGCTGAGTGAGGTCCTTTGTGCTTCAGACAAAAATAAATGAGATGTTGTGTCTACATTATTTTTTGTTGTGAGTTCATCAAGCTGACAGACCTTTTTTGTCCTTTTAACATGAATTTAAAAATAGAATGTTTAACTGTGGTCAACATATGCCTCCCATTCCGATTGTCACAAGACATAGCTTTAAAAATTAAGCCATAATGATTGTTTTCAATAATAATATGCTCATTATTTTAAAACTTGTGACAGGAAGCAGCAGTGAAATTGGTGTATAACAGCATTCTTTAGGTTCTGAGCAACTATGAAGCATTTTGTTTCTTCTAAAGAGAAATTTATTCAAAATATCGAGATGGGAATTTGCATTTTCGAGGTCTAGCCTTACTGTGTGTGTGTCTGTCCTAGCCAGGGCACACAATTTGGACACAGACACAAGCAGATTATTACATGACCCAAACTCAGGATTGAAATATAGTAAGGTTTATATATAAATATTTCCCAGAAGTAAAATAAGCTCATGATAGTGCTTTTAAGAATCCATGAAGAAATGACTCAGTTAAAGGAATGAGACTTGGGCCTCCTTGGTGGTGCAGGGGTTAAAGACAGCACTATGAAGTTATTCACAGCCACTGCAGCATGAGTTCGATCCCTGGCCAGGGAGCTAACCCACATGGTGCAGCAGACCTCTCCTGTCTCTCCCACTGCTCTCAGCAGTGAAATACAGTAGATCTACCTGCTCTGCTCCCCACTCTAGTTAATCCACACACCCTCCTTCCCATGTACCTATAATCGATAGCCCAGTTCTTGTATGCATAAATAAATAAATCTTAAAAAAAAAAGAAATGGGACTCATTAGTTTTCACTTATTCCATCTTTAAGTGGAATAAGGGAAGTGGTCGTGCTTTAAAGGGATAGAGCATTATTTTAAACTGTGGTAATTTTTCTCACTAATTCAAGCTCTTCCCTTTTTACCAAAAAGTTTTCCTAAATCATGGCAAAAACACATAGATTTTGTCATACTTGAGTTTTTCATGCTTCCATAATAGTGGATTGAGTCTGTATTTCAGGGTGGGAATTCAGATAGGTAGGTGGCCAAAGGAGCAGACAAAAACTTTTATAGGGACATTCTTCAGTGATTGCTTAGAGAAAAATAAAACATTTTGCCTCAAGGGAAAAAGTGATCAAGAAAATAGGAACAGATAATGTGGAATTTCCCAAACCACCTGGGCCTTTCTCAAATGCCCAGATTCTATACAACCCAACAGGAAATTAAATCGCCATCAACAGAAACAAAACATAAAGTCTTAAGAATTAAAATAAGAAAAAGGCCCTGGAAACACTGTTGTACAGATGATGAGAATTTTATACACTTACTTGAAAAGTGAAATTTGTAGCTTCACTGTGAAATTCATTTTTGTCCTTTTCATCTTGGGGTTTCTCCACATTGGACTTTTACTTTACTGATGTCAAAAAAAAAAAAATCCATAAATGAACAACCCAAGGAAGCAGTTTACATTTGTTTTTTTCATTTCTAAATTTGTTTCCTGGAGCACTTGAGACACTCATAACACCTTAGCATTTTGTTTTTCTCTTTCCTTCTTGCAAAAGCAGATTCCACCCCTACCTCAGTTAGGGAACAAAGGCAGAGATGGCTTTGTGCTTGTAAATACTTTGAAAACCTTGACCGTGAAGCACATAAACAGATAAAGGGATGAGAAGCTTTTTGTTATTTCAAAGGATAAATTATGAGGCTCAGAAAAAAAGAGTGCACACACTTCTTTCAATTTCTGAGCACTTTCTTCCTGGCAGCACTATGAAAGATGAATCAGGCTTGGCAAATTATGTATTCTGGATTAATTTATATAACCACAACAAACCCTGCAGCATCATAAACATGTCCTGGCACAATGAAATGCATGCTAGGTATCCAGTAAAATTGTATGGAAGTGATTTGGAAGTTTAGGTGCAAAGAAAACCTATGGTTGTTTGTGTCATTGTTTTAAGCTAAGTGATAGATCTTTTGATGTCCAGAATAATTGCATTATCTCTTGCTAGTGGATTATTAGTTGTGATTTATGGGGGGGTGGCAATCCCCTTATGTAAAAAGTTGCACAAAATTTTCATGTTCCCTTAAAACTATCTCCCAGTTAAAAAGTCAGCATCAATGCATGTAAGATCTTCACTGAATGTTATTTGTGGTATTGTAAGACCATTTAGCATGGTATAATTGAGCCCAAAACAAATGATAATTGATCAATCATGTTGCCTTGAAATGTACATAGCTGTTCTCTTATGCTTTTCAATTCTTGGTAAAATTGACTATTTAAAACAGTTAATCCAGGGTCCTCCCTGGTGGTGCAACCTGTTAAAGCTCAGCACTGTGAAGCTATCGGCAGACGCTTTGGCATGAGCTCAATCCCTGGCCATGAGCTGACCCACATGGTGTGGCAGACCTCTCCTAACCACCCCCCCACCCCGCTGCTCCCCTCAGCAGTGTATTTCAGTAGATCTGCCTGTTCTGCTCCCCACTCTGTCTCTGGTGAATCCTCTCACTGGCCCCACACCTCTTGCTTGTACCGCAGTCCTATATACATAAATAAATAAATCTTTTTTTTTTTTAAAGAAAAGAGCATAACAACAAAGACATCTATGTTAATAACAACGGTTAGTCCATACTTGTAGGAAGCATCAGAATGTCCTATTAAGTAACATTTCATTTAGGAATCTGGTAAGTTTGAAACCACATTCATTCTGATTTCTGAGAAGGGCATAGTAGCAGGAGGAACAGGCCAGCTTTGAGAAACTCACAGTCTGGGGGATGTTTGTGATGGGAGGATGAAGACAAGTCATTATATCAGTTCAGGACAGATACAGAGCAACCTAAACACACCTGGGGGAGCTGTGTGTGGTGGTGGTGGTGGGGGAGAGTGGAGAACAGAGGGCAAAAGCTGTGCATTCTCCCCGAGAAAGTGACAGTTGAGCTGGGAAGAGGACTGGGAATTTATTTTTCTTGTGAACACTTCATAAAAGATAATCCAAGTAGAGTATTGAGCATGAACAATAGCAGCCTTTAATGGAGAACTTGGCCTCTGGAGAAAGAAAGATGAGGATCAGGTAGACTATTCCAGGGACCATATGGTGCTGCTACAAAATGAAGGTTTCCAGGCCCTTCTCGGAGACGCTGCTTTAATGGTCAGGACTGTGCTCCTGAATATGTGTTAGGAACAAATACCTTGGTAAAGTCCCAAGTGGGTGATGAGAACACTCTGGCGATGCAAGCCAGGTGTGAGTACAGGTGTGAAGTGCTGAACAGAAGACGCAAGGCTTTCTGGGTTCAGAAACCCGGGGCTTCATGTGCAACAGGCTATTTTCCTATTGATCATGCAGGTCTCTTGTTAACATTACAAGGCTGCACCCCAGCTGGTAGGGGAGAGACGCCAGCAGCTGTACTCTTACCCCTAGGGGAAACCCGAGAGAGTGAACCCTGCCCATAAACACCCAAAGGCCTCTTCTTGACTGGGATTTAGGAGAGATGGTGGACCACTGAAGTGGGGTCACTCCCTGATCTCAGTGGGGATCCTAGGGCTCTCTGCCATCTTGTGGGTGACTTCAGTATCCTCTGTTGGCCCCAGTGATTTAAGCTTTGTTTCTGTAAATAGCAAATTATAGAACACAGACTAAAATCTTTTCTAGTCTCTTTTCTCACCCCTGCTATGAATAAGTTCCTTAGAAGTGGGTTATAAACTTTGAAGTGGCTATTTTCTTCTTAAGTGAATGAAAGATAAGCAAATATCACTTCATAAGGCCTGTGGCAGCCTCTCCCCCAGCCTTTCTGGAGCCTCTACCCTCTTCACCACAGGCCCCACTGTGGTGCCCAGGATCCTGGACCAGACTCCACTCATGGGTCTTCTTTTCCCTCAGGTAAAAGTACTGGGGAATGTGCACATGGCACAGCCCTGGGTGAGATTCCAGGAAAGTGAGATTTATAAATGGTGGCTGATTGTGTTGGAGAGGCACCCACAGTTCTGTGACTCTGGGCTGGAGGCCAATTGCCTTGGATGTCATGATCTTCAGGCGGCAAGTCCTAAGAGAAGTAGCATGGATCACTGGGTCACAACTGGAGAAGTGGTGCCCTGTCCAGTAATACCCAGGTTGAAAGGGCACAAATTGCCTCACAGAAAGCCCAGTGCCAACCCTTCAGTGCTGACCCTCCCCACAAATCAAGGAGCCTCCAGGAGTGGGGAAAGCCAGGCGAACTTTGTGGCTGGATCAGGCTTCCCTGCTGTCAGAGAAACCTTGAACTCGGGAGAATAAGACTCACCTGGGATGTAGGTACAGCGTCCTCTATTACAGAGTGCCCTGCTATTATGTCCAGATGTGCTCATAGGCAGAGAATGGGGTACTTTGGTGGAGGTTTCCTGAAGATCCAGGCCAAGACAGAGTGGTGAGAGATTGTTAAGGGGAAGGATGTCCTAAAGGAACTCTGCAGAGTCTTGTGGACTCCACCCCCTACTCCAGCTTTCTGGACTCGACCCCCCTACTCCAGTGATTGAAAACTACAACTCCCAGCAGTACCAGGGAGAGAACTACGAGTACCCAAGGGCAGAGCTAAGCAGGCATTCTGGGACTTTGGGGGGTAAATAGGGCATCATTTGCTATGGCTCTATCGCTTTAGAAATGGCTCTCTGGACGGCGTGACTCAAGGCTTTCAGTTAGTTTGTTACCAGAGCTCTAAGTCAACCAAGATGGTAAGTTACTCCAGTTGTTGTTACCTTTTCTTTTACCCTTTTGGTAAATAAACCCATTTTGACCCTTTTGTGTGTGCCCGCAGTACAACTGAATGTTAAGCGCGCAGGTGAGACTTTAACTGGGTGCCCTGTAACAAGGTCATGGCTGTCCTGTCACTGCAGTCAGCGTCTTCCACTTGCCCATTGCACTGGACAAACAGCATCACCTTATGTGTAAACGGGGAGCGGTTTAGACAGACTGTACTGCATTGTGGTACCTGACCCCAGCCCACTGACCCTGTCCCATTTGCCACATGCTTGTTGGTTTACAAGGGATTCTGGGGTCAGCTATAGCCCAGTATAGCCCACTATACAGGATAGTGGCAAAGACGCTGCGTGGCCCCACTGGGGTCATGGGGGACCAATGATGGTGACGGAAATGTCTGAGGGTGCTGTTCAGTTCTCTGGTGGTGTGTGAGCATTGAACTGAAGGCTGTTTGGATCTTTCGAGGAGGTACTGGCTTAGGCCTCCCAGCACTACACTATGGTGAGAAAAAGAGCAAGTAAAAGATTTTCTGCTTGGGTTGAGAAATATCATAAAGTTACTTAATATTTACCTCAGTGAGTTTCAATGGGTTTTTAAAACAATGCAAAAAACCAAAACAAAACCCCCTAAATAACAACACCCCCCTCCCAGTTAAGCTTAGTAATATTTTATTAGCTTAATCCTAAATTCTTTGTTTTTTTCAGGGGTGTTGACATTTTACCACCATTTCTTTCTTTTGTGATTTTTTTTCTTAGGCTTATTCTGTTTAGGATATTCTTGGCTGTTTAAGTATTTCTAAATTTTATGCAGCCAAAAAACTTTACATTTTAATTCCAACTTGTGTTGTCAAGATGAGAAAAAACCCAACCCCATAAGAAATCAGCCATTTCTTTGTCAGGGCATAGCTGTCTGAGGCAGAATCATAGCATTCCATCTCAAAGGTGAGTAAGGACTTTATCCAAGAACCACATGGCTACCAAGCTAGAGATGGAATGCTATTTCTTTGTCAGGGCATAGCTGTCTGAGGCGGAATCATAGCATTCCATCTCAAAGGTGAGTAACCACATGGCTACCAAGCTAGAGATGGAATGCTATGATTCCGCCTCAGAGAGCTATGCCCTGACAAAGAAATGGCTGATTTCTTATGGGGTTGGGTTTTTTCTCATCTTGACAACACAAGTTGGAATTAAAAGTCTTCATTGTGAGGGAAAATAAGTCCCTGTGACACATACAATCAAGTGGTCAGACTTCCTGATTACTATTCCTTCTGAAATACTGTTTTATCTTTAAATAGCTAGAGGGGATAGCACTATTATGTGGAACTCTAGAACTCCGTAGTCCTGGACAGCAGTCCTGGTCAGTCCCGCCGAGGTAAAAACCTCAGCCAGGTGCATCCCCATTCTGAAGAGGAGCAGGATTTCTTGATTCCTCTTCTAATTTTCTTTTTAAAAACTAAGTAAAACTAATGCTGAAGTAATAGCAATTGGTGCGTTCTTAATGCAGTCTAAATGTTGTTCCAAGAGATTTCTTGAATCAATTCATTTAATCTTCATTTAAACTAATGGCAAGGGACCAGCCATCATCACCTTAATCTCATAAAAGTGGACACAGAACCACAGAACTAACTGGGTAGGAGTCAAGACCCAGTAAAGAACTTCAGTGAGACAATTGGCAAGATTTAAATAAAATGGTAGATTGAATCAAAGGTCTGCAAATTTCTTGGTAAAGAGTCAGACAAATGCTATATATTTTTTTAAGATTTATTTATTGATACATACTGAACTGGGGTACAGGTCAGAGGTGCGGGAGGTGAGAGGATTCACCAGAGACAGAGTAGGGAGCAGAACAGGCTGATGTACTGAAATACACTGCTGAGGGGAGCAGTGGGTGGGTCAGAAGAGGTCTGGTCCGACATGTGGATCACCTCGCTGGCCAGGGGTCAGTGCTACAGTGGCTGCGGTAGCTTCATAATGCTGCGCTTTAACCCCGACACGCCACCAGGGAGGGCACAAATGCTGTACTGTAAGGTCTGCAAACCAAGCCCTGGGAGAACCCTAGATGTCTGTCACAGCTGCTCCACTCCATAACACAAAAGCAGCTACGGGCACTGTGTAAGCCAATGATCACGCCTGCCCTGCAACACTTCATTTGATTTCGCATAACTTCCACATAGTCTCAACTATTTGAACACATTTCTAGCTAGTAGCTCCCCAGATAGTGGGCATGACCTGACTCTCAGATGAAGGCTGTCCAACAATTTGGTGTTGAGAAAATGATTGGTCATTGTACTCTGTTGGTCTAAAAGAATGTCCTTGTCCTCTAAAAATAGATGTGAAAATGTTTAGCGATAAAGAATCATTTGGTTTTCAATTTGTTTCTGCCAAGTGGTTATCCAGCTGTGCCTGCCTACCTCTGTTGATGAAAAATTCATTTTAAACAGCTCATTTCATTCTAGGACAACATAAATCAATTAGAAAATTATTTACAAGCTTGAAAGACAGTATAGTTCCGTGTGAGTCAAATGCTATGAGACATATAATTATTTCACACTTAATAAAACCGGTCTTTGCTACAACATATGAAATTGGCACTTTTGAATTAATAGGTGAGATTATCAACAGTCTGTAAGTGCGGCTAACGTTTAACCAGTGCACCACCTAGTGGCCAAAGTTTGAACAAACGGCCCTGCGAAAACAACCCTGTCTCCCTCCAAAAGGTCAAGTTGCAGTGGGGAAAAAGTCTACATTTTTATCTTGATGCAGCAGATGGAAATTAATGATTGTAATGAATCTAAAACAATACAGGAAAATTTTGAAGACTATATTTCTAAGAGGAAACTGGACATTTTTCTAATATAAGGAAATTAATAATTAATTTCTTACCGTGAACCCAGACTCTATCATAGACTGGACATAAAAAAAATTACATTGTTGGCAACTCTCATGCCCACCTGTGACTATTAGAGGTGCCTCTTTTATTTTCTTTCTCCCTTTTCCTAATAAATGCCTTTAAAATGTAAAAAAAAATTATATTCTCAATGCAAATAAATAGCATTTACTTAATGTCCTTAATGAAGACAACTTCACAAGGAAAAAAATGAAACAGAATTATGAAATTCCAAGTGGCTTTCTTGAGTCACATCAATTTCTAAAAGATAAAAGGCAAAGGAATCTTCTGTGATGAGTTTCCATGGTTATTAAATTTGGCTTTAGCTATAAGAATGTAATATAAACTGGCTCATATATTCACCAGATATGAAATTCAACTGCTTATAGTTTGCACATTTATTTTAGATTCACAAAATTGGAAACAGACTCACAGAAGTAACTGGGTAGGACTGATGGTCCACTAAAGAATTTAGTAAGACAATTGACAAGATTTAAAATAAAAGTGGTCCCTTGCCATTGTTTCTATGAAGATTAAATAAGTTGATTCAAAAAATTTCTTGGAACAATAAGCATGCACCAATTGTTATTACTTGGTATTAGTTTTCCTTTTTTTTAAAGAAAAGTAGAAGCGGGATCAAGAAATCCTGCTCCTCTTCAGCATGAAGGTGCACCTGGCTGGGGTGTCAACTATTTGCTTTTCTACAGTGCCTATTTTCAGGTCCATAGGAATGTTTTCACATTTGCTAATTTGTGGATTTTTTTTTGTCCATCAAGAGAAGAGTTTGATAATATTTCCTTATTATTACAGAAATTATTTGTTGCTTTTCAAGGGTTCATACTCCTTGAGAATTTATGGGGGGGGGAGGAGCTGTGAGCAGAATGCACTGATCTATTCAGGGGGACCCTGGAGGTAGGAGGGAGGGAACTAGGTACTAAAAGTGAAGGAGCTAGAAGGTGGCCATAAGAAAGTGGGCTCAGTCCTGCTGAGAACATTGAGAAACAAGACTTTTCTGTGGCTCAGAAATTGGGGAGCAGTTTGGCTGGGCAATTCTGGTTCTGGCTTTTCATAAAATTGCTATTAGATATTCATGAGGGTCCCATTCCACTCAAAGCTGATCTAAAGCTGGAGGCTCCCCCTCCAAAATGACTCACTCTTACTTCAACAGTGCTGGCGATGGGCATTAGGTCTCAACGCTGCATGCCAGCTTCCCCACCGGGCTGCATGAGTGTCCTCACAGCATGGCAGCTGGCTAAGGATCCAAGAGAGGCCAGAATGGAATGTGTGGTGCATTCCATGATGTAACCTTGAAAATCACACGTGGTCCCTTCCTCCATATGCTACTTGTCCTGTAGAATGGCTCTGAATCAATGTAGAAGATTGTGAATTCCAGGGCCCTCCCTGGTGGCACAGTGGGTTAAAGCTCAGCACTATGAAGAGAGCTGCAGGAGTTTGAGCCCTGGTCAGAGAGGTGACCAATATATCACAGAGACCTCTCCTGACTGGTCAGCTGGTCCCCTCAGCAGTGTACTCATCAATCTGCCTTTCTGCTCACCACTTTGTCTCTGGTGAATCCTCTCAACCACCCCTGCACCTCTGGCCTGGACCCCAGTTCTGTATGCATAAATAGATAAATCTTTAAAAATAAAAAGAATGTGAATTCCAGATAGAGAGGATTATTGGGAGTCATCTTAGAGGCTGAATTCTGTTAGCCTCAGTTTCCTTATTAATGATAATAATCATAAAACTAATAGGGTTGTTGACACAATTCAATCTGACAATCAGATAATATATATCAAATTCCTAATACATTGCCCATATAGAAAACGCTCAATAATTCTTAGTGATTTTTATAATTTTGAGCCTCTTTTCCTTCTATTCCATGGGATACCATCTTCACCACAGTCATTTATTAATTTATTATCGTTACTGCATGTACTTGCGATCATTGTTGGCCATGTTTCCAAAAGATTGTTCTCTCTCTGAATTGAATAATCTGATTCAGTGGTTAAATTTTTGAAGTTACCTGAGTGCTTGAGAGCTCTCTCAGCTTGGGAGTTGGGAGTCATTATCGATGCTTTGTGTCATGATTATCATAGCTCTGTGTCTGGCTCATGCCAACTCTGCCCTCCCCTGGCATGATCTTGTCATGCTACAAACTCATCTGTGTCCATCACATGGGGAGTGGGGAGGACACGTTCCTCACTCCCTGCCCAAACACCTCGCTGCTACCTAGCTTCTTGGGAATTCGAATAACATCCTGCTGACTTCTTTGACTTGATTCCTTCTCCTTGAGGACAGCTCTTGCTATTTTATATCCCCAAAAGCTGCTCAAGCCTCACGGTCTTGAATTTTAATGTATTCTCTTTTGCCCACAGCAAAGCAGTGATGTATGAATAAAAAAACAAAATATTTGTGCAATTGCTAAAGGTACAAATACACCCCTTCTCCTGTTGTATTTTGGTGAGAACCAGATAATTCCTGTTGCTTATTTGTTGCTTTTTTTCATCCCCACCTTGTCCCATCTCCACCCCAGCTTGCTCTGCAGGACTGCATTTGCTTCCCTGTTACTTGACTGCAATCATACTGGTTTCAACATCCAGTAAAACCTGTTAACCTCAAGCTTTGCCTGTTAATTAGAATTGCCTGAGAGCTTTTCAATATCCTGAGAGCTTGACTGCACACCAGACCAATTATATAGGCTCACTGGGCATGGAACTCTGATCTCACTGTTCTTTTCAAGTTTCCTAGGTAAATTCTAATGTGCAGCAAAAGTTGAAAGCAGCAATTCTCATACATTTTAACCTTAGAACCTCATCACTTTTCAAAATTATTATTGCCCCCAGAGAATTTTTGTTGATGTGGATTATATTTATACCATTAGAAATTAAAGGAAGAAAGTATTCTTTATTAATTCATTCAAAAATAACAGTAATCAGTGTATTAATATATGTTATGTAGCCTTTTAATAAAAATAGCTTTTTTCTTCAAAAAACTTAAATTATCGGAGTGGCATTGTTTTACATTTCTTTAATGTCTGGCTCATTGGAAGAGAGTTGGAGTCTCATTCTCATATATGCTTATTTATTCAATCTGTTGTGATTTCTGCAGGTCATGTGGCTTCTGGGAATTTCAGTATGTTCATGCAAGAACAAATCTTTCTATTATTTTGAAACACCTGTGACTTGTGGGCCTCTTTGGGGACCCCGGGCCATGCTCTAAGAATGCTGGTCTAAAGGTTATAGAGTACATGACTATGAGTGGGCTTAGTAACTGCCTTCCACCATTTTACCCTCTTTCCTCCTCACCTTCAATTACCTTTTTATACTTCCTATCCTTATTACTATTGTCCTCTAGAGGGCGCGCAAGGCACTTGACTCCAGCACCAACTGGCATGAGATTGCTGACTCAAGATTAAATACGGGTATAACACTAGAGCAGGGAGATTCTGGACTATTAAAAGTAACTAAAGGTTTGACATCTTCTATCAGAATCTCTCTGCCTCTGTCTCTTAAAATTCCTGCAGCATCTTACCTTTCACGTTGTACAGCTTCCCTGTCATTCCCAGTCCCTTGGTACAGTAAGACAAGACAGCTGGAGGTCAGGATAAGGCGGAGATCAATGGTTCTCAACCACCATGTTCATCAGAATCCCAGACAACTTGTTTAAAATGCAGCTTCCTGGACCCTACCACAAAATCATTGATTTAGCAAGACCAAGGTGATATTCGCGAGTCTGTATTTTTAAACAAGCACCTCAGGTGATTTTAATGCAGGTGTGTGAGTACTTTGTTTTGAGAAACAGTGATCTGAAAGGAGAGGCAGCCTGGGCTAGAGTTCCGGCCATTGGTTGTATAAGGTCAATAATACTTATCGAGAACTTAGGGTAGATCCGGCTGGTGGTTGTTCGTGTTTAATGCTGCTGTGATCATGTTGCTGGCGGGACTCTTACATCACTGTAGCCTCTGGAATTAATCACTCATCATGGTGAAGAAATTGTCCTCAAATCTGGTTTTTCTCTCCTCTCCTAGGGTCTTTTCTTTCACAATCTTCCTGGACTCCCGCATCGTTCCCAGAGGCATGTGTGCAGTGGAATTATCTAAGCATCATGTAAAACCAAGCAGGGCAACCCAGCATCAGAGTGAAGAAATTGAAAATGTTTTAACTGGAGAATGGAAAATTAAACATAACAGCAACCATCTTAAGTGTCTGAAGGTCTGTAGACTTGTTTTAAGTGACTCTAATGGTAAAATCCAGAGATTGGTTGGATTCCTGGGAAGCAAAAGATTTTAATTCGTTCTATAGAATTTCCTAAAATCAGAGCTACCCAGTGTTGAAACAGACTCTGTTAGGTGAGCTTACTATCACTGGAAATTTCCAAGCACAGCTCAGACTGATGTGAAGTGGAATTAGTCACAGCATTAATGAAATTCCTTTAGAACCTGGGGCTCGTTTTTTTTTTTTTTTTAAGATTTATTTTATTTATGCATACACGAATTGGGGTATAGGCCAGAGATGTGAGGGGTGAGAGAAGGATTCACCAGAGACAAAGTGGGGGACAGAACAGATGGATCGACTAAAATATACACTGCTGAGGGGTGCAGCAGGAGAGACAGGAGAGATCTGCTGTACCATATAGATCACCTCCCTGGCTGGGGATTGAACTTGTGCTATAGTGGCTGCTGATAGCTTGATAGTGCTGAGACATAACCCTTTGTGCCACCAGGGAGGCCCAGAACTTGTAATTCTTGACTTATAAATGAACAAAATTGGACCCTTTTTAAGTCCCATGGTTTGTGGTCTGCCTATTTGATTGTCAATGTCTCCAGGCAAGGGACACACACAATCAAGCCAAACTGTTTCATTCACGGTGCACTTGTGGCTTGATTTGTGGGCAGTGACCCTCCGCCTTGAGAGTTCATGCCTCCCCTAGGCCTGCCGCCCTACCCAGTCCTCGCAGAGTCCTTTAGATACTTGTGCTCAATAACAGCAACATCACCTGGGTGCCTCCTTGAAAAGCAGAAATCTCAGGCCCTCTCCATACCTGCTGAATCAGCTCTGCAATTTAAACTCCATTGTTGAGTATAGAGGCAAATACATAAAGTTGTGTATCAGTGGGAAGTTCTGTTAGGAGAAGGATGGCAGTTGATTCATCTTTGATGGCCTTGCACACAGCAAACTTGCAGTGTTGTGGACTCCAGTTGGTGTGTATAACTAGGTAGAGTTCAGGAGAGCCGCACAGGCAGAGAGTACAAGCTGAGCGTCACCCTGGGGGTCTTGCAGGAGTTCTAAGCAATAGTAAGGCGCTAAAGATAGCTTTGGAAATGACTTCCTACTTGGTTTTTTTCTTGAGCACATCAGCGTCTCCATTCAAAAGGATGCCAGACCTGGCTGTCTCCCAGGTCCTGGGGGGTAAGGTCACTTTAGCAGCTTGTCTGGAGTGAACTGGATCAATAGGCACATGTGATGGGATCAGGACCTACTCCCTCTGTGCACTGGCATCTCTGCAGTACCCAGAAGCCTTCTTACCCTGGATTAGTTAGCTGTTGCTGCAAAATTACCTCATACTTCAGTGGAGTAAAACAGCAATAAACATTATCTCACACACATGCTATGGATCAGGAATCCAAGAACACTTTAGCTGAGAAATATTGGCTTGGTGTTTCTTCAAACTGTCTAACAGGATTATCATTATATTGAATGGGACCAGAGAATCAACTTTCTCTTCTTTTTTTATTGAAATAGCATTTCATTATCGTATTATGTAAGTTTTAGGTATATGTTATTAAAAGTCAATGTTTGTACATTGAGTTTACCACTGAAAGTCTAGTTTTAGCCTTTACTGTATAAGTGGTCCCTTTGCTCTATTTATCCACTCCCCTTCCCTTCTGGTAACTACTAATTAGTGTCATGGTCCAAAATTGTCTTGTCTTTTCTCTTCTTTTTTTTTTTTAGTTCATCTATCTGTTTGGTGTCTCTATATACCACATATAAGTGAAATCTTATGGTGTTTGTTTGACTAATTTAACTAAGCATAAAACCTTCTAGCTCCATACATGTAGCTACAAATGGCAGAATGTCATCCTTTAGTAAAATAGACATAGTACAGAATGTTGCAACTTCCTTCTATATCTAATTATCTCTTAATGAATCCTTAAGTTGTTTCCAGTTCTTGCCTGTATAAATGAGAACATACACTTTTTAAAAAAAGATTTATTTATTTATGCATAAGATCTGGGGTATAGGCCAGAGGTGCAGGTGGAGGGGACAAGCGGATTCACCAGACACCGTGGGGAGCAAACAGGCAGATCTACTGAAAATACACTGCTGAGGGGAGCAGCAGACGAGACAGGAGAGAGAGGTCTGTTGTTCCATGTGGGTTAGCTTTCTGCCCAAAGACTGACCTGACATGGCTGTTGGCAAGAGGCCTCATTTTCTCACCATGGGGTCATTTCCCTAAGGCTGCTGGAGTGTCTCAGTGATGCTGTTATTGGTTTTCTCAGAGCAAGGGATCACAGAAGAAGTGTGAAGCCATATGGAATTTATCTTCTCCCATCTGTTTTTTTTTTTTTTTCCACTTAGGATAGTTCCTTCCAGCTCCATTCATGTTGCTATGAATGGCATGAGTTAATTTCTTTGATTGCTGAGTAGTACTCCATTGTATACATATACCACATCTTCTTGATCCACTCTCTGTTCTGGGACATTAGGTGTGTTTCCATATCTTGACAACTGTGAATATTGCTGCTATCAACATAGGGGTGTAGGTTTCCTTTCAAATTAGTGTTTTTGAGTAGAGTCCTAGGAATAGAATTCCTGGTTCTATGGCAAATCCACTTTGAGTCTTTTGAGGAACCTCCACACTTTTTTCCAAAGGGGCCTGACCAGGCTGCACTCCCACCAGCCGTGTAAGAGGGTCCCTTATCTCTACACCTTCACCAGCACTTGTTGCTTCTGGGTTTTATTTGTTTGTTTGTTTGTTTGTTTGTTTAATATGGACATTCTCACAGGTGTGAGATGGTATCTCATCATGATTTTGGTTTGTTGTACTCTGATGATAAGTGATGAACACTTTTTCACCCTTTTCCATTGACTAGTTATGTACCCTTTTCACAAATCAATTGGCCATAACGTTAATACTTTATATCAGGTATAAAAGTTTATATCTGGATTCTCAATTCTATTCCATTGATCTTTCTGTCTATATATACCATCTTCATTACTATAGAGCTTTTAAGTAGGTTTTGAAACCACAAGTTTTCCACTTTGTTCTTTTGCAAGATTTGAATCCCTTAAACTTCCATTGAAGTCTTAGCATCAGTTTGTCAATTTTTGCTAAAAAAAAAAAAAGGCAGCTAAGATGTCTATGTGAATTAAATTAAACCTGTAGCTCACTTTAGAAAGTATTGACTTCTTATCAATATTACATTTTTCAATGTGTGAACATGTTTAATTTATTTCTATATACTTTATTCGTTTTGGTACTATTGTTAATAGAATTATTTTCTTAGTTTCTTTTCTATGTACTAGCATAATACATAGTTACAACCACATTGCATGTTGGTCTTGTGAAACCTTGATGAACTGCTTGACTTGTTCTAATAATATTTTGTGTATGTTTATTCTTTAGGACTTTTTTTTTATGAGATTATACCTTTGGCAAAATAAGATATTTTTCCTTTCTAACATGGATGAATGCATTTTATTTCTTGCCTAATTACACAGAAATGAAAACATCTAATCCTCTTTAAGACAGTATGATTAAGTTTAAAGAATAGATGACATCTGAGTCATAAGAGACTTCAAAGAGATTGCCAGCTAAAGGGTAGGGTAAAGAAACATACTTTTCAATTTTTATGCTACTATGCTTTCTAAGTTATATTGAAAATTTTTTAAGAAGCAAATTATTTTTATTTACTTGTAAAATATCCTTAAGTAACCGATGACTAAAAATTCTCTTGCCTAGGATGGAATTGTATATATATGGAGAACTCAATAGTGTTCTTATTCTCAATCTCTTGTAACAGAGTTTGTGATTGAAACAAATGTTACCAGGTAGCAAGATCTATAATTTTAAGTGTCTTTAAATAATAGTAAAATCGTCTGGGTGTCAGATGGCCTTTTTTTTTTTTTTAAAGATTTATTTATTTGTACATACAGAACTAAGGTACAGGCCAGAGGCTGAGGGGTGGTGAGAGGCTTCACCAGAGACAGTGGGGAGCAGAACAGGCAAATCGACGAAGCACACTGCTGAGGGGAGCAGCGGGTGGGTCAGGAGAGGTCTGCCATGCCATGTGGTCACCTCCCGGGCAGGCGGGAATTGAACTCATGCGGAAGTGGCTTTAGCTTCTCAGTGCAGTGCTTTAACCTGCTGCGCCACTACGGAGGGCCCAGATGGCCTTTTAATGCAACTATACAGTTCTTTCCAACTTTATTTCCAACTGTCTTTTTACTACTATCCCAGTAGAGGGCATACCTATAAAATTAATTTCCTTCACAAGTAAGATCCCTATCATTGTGACTTTGGGATCATGGGCTTTAATCTTTGTGTGTTAAACACTACTGTAATTTGCTTTGGGTTTTGGCAATGGGAATTATTTAAAATAAGATTAATTTTTTAATCATAAACAACAAGAAATCAGGAAATGTTTCTCCCAAAGGACTGCAAGTATTTGGTAACGAGGCCTTAGCTTTCAGGAACCAACAACAAACTGGGTGAAGCACACAGTTTAAAGTGAAGAAGGGTCAACTGTCCTTAAGGCTGTAGGAAAAAATTAAAAGGCTTTTGAAGCATTTTGGGGAATATTTCTGTTTGATTGAGGGTGCTTTGACTGAGTCCAAATAATTATTTAAATTTGGGTATTTTTGCCTTTAGACCTCTTCCCTTTGATAAGACAACTAATGGACAAACTTAAATCTGACCCCATGCCTGTGTCATGGTCTGCTAAGGAGGCCATTAGACAGGGACTCAAGGGACACAGCTATTATTTTTATCTCCCCCTTACTAGTCTTTAATCACTTTCCTTCTCCAGGTCCCCTTTTTCTCAAACACAAAATGGAGATAGTATCATTTGCCTACTTCACTATGTTGTAGAGCTAATCAAGTGAGATAACACATACAAAAGAGTCTTTTTTAAAAATTAAGCTGCATGCATGCAAGATTTTTAAAACAAGAAGTGTTTTGTCTTTCAACTCTCCTGCTGATGGAGACCATATACCCAAAGGCCAGAAGTCTGTGGATTTCATAGCCTCTTCTTTGGAGGGAGACCAGCTTACTGTAAAGCTATAATGTAAAAACCTTAACCATCAAGGCTCAGAGTCTTACTCTAACAAAGGAACTTTTCTCAGTGGAGCAAAAAAGGCCAAGCAAAAAAAAAAAAAAAATGGGCTCACTAGGGTTTCTCTGAAAGTAAGTTTTCTGTGGAAATTAGTCTTTAAATTACAGCAACAATCTAGTTGCACATATCAACTCATTTTATTCAACAAATATTTATTGAGAACTTGCTCTGTGCCAGACACTGGGTTTAGATACAGGAAATATGAATAAAAGACAAAAATGTGAATAAAATATGCAGAATCTCTGCATGCTGAGTTGCCATTTTTGTGTGAGACAATTGTTACAGAGGTTTTTTTTTTTTTTTATTTGTTTCTGTAACAGGATGTAGAAACACTCTAAGGAAGTTTGCACTTTCTCCACTTATATATTTACCTAGAAATGATGAGCAAATTTCTGGGTCCTTAAGTAAAAATATTGATTTTATTTTTATTTCATTTCACTCTTGGGGGAAATTTCATTAAGAATTCAGCTTCATCAATGATCAAAACTATTTATTCAGCACCTATCCCAGACAGAGAGTCTAACATGTAGACAGTAAATACTTACGGTGGTTTCTGGTAGTAGTCTGTGTCTTCATCATTTTTCCTATTTATATTACTCTTTTCCTGAAAGTTCTTACTTATTTCCTTCTTGCAAAGACATAAGAATGAATGACCATGTAAAAATAACTTGTATTTTTACCGTGCTTTTTGATTTACCAATTCCTTTTTTTTTTTTTAAAGATTTTATTTATTTATTTATTCATACAGAACTGGGGTACAGGCCAGAGTTACAGGGCAGTGAGAGATTCACCAGAGACAGAGTGGGGAGCAGAACAGGCCAACTGATGAAGTACACTGCTGAGGGGAGCAGTGGGTGGGTCAGGAGAGGTCTGCCTCGCAAAGTGGATCACCTCCGGGGCAGGTGGGGATCAAATTCATGTTAAAGTGGCTTTCGCTTCTTAGTGCTGTGCTTTAACCCACTGCACCACCAGGGAGGGCCTGATTTACCAATTATTTCATCATACTAATCTCTTTTTAAAAATGTATTTATTTAGGCCCTCCCTAGTGGCGCAGCGGGTTAAAGCACAGCACTGAGAATCTAAAGCCGCTTCCGCATGAGTTCGATTCCCGCCTGCCCCGGAGGTGACCACATGGCGTGGCAGACCTCTCCTGACCCGCCCGCTGCTCCCCTCAGCAGTGTACTTCTTCGATCTGCCTGTTCTGCTCCTTACTCTGTCTCTGGTGAATCCTCTCACCCTCCGCGTCTCTGGCCTGTACCCCAGTTCTGTATGTACAAATAAATAAATCTTTAAAAAAAAATGTATTTATTTATTCATACAAGAACTGGGTATAGGCCAGAGGCCCAAGGGGTGAGAGGATTCATCAGAGACAGTGGGAAATAGAACAGGTGGTCTGACTGAAATACACTGCTGAGGGGAGCAGTGGGCAAGACAGGAGACGTCTGCTGTACCATGTTGGTCAGCTCCCCAGCTGGGGATCAAATTCATGAGGCAGTATCTGCGGAGAGCTTCATAGTGCTACAAATTAACCCCTTGCTCCACTAGAGAGGGCCCATACTAATCTCTTGAGACAACCAGCATCCAGTCCATAGATGCTATTTTCACTTTTATAAACATGGGGAAATTAAGATTCAAGACAGAAATTAACCGATTTACTGTAAGAAAAGTGCTGATCGTTCCTTTAAAAAAAAAAAAGAGCATCCTTAGTATTCTAAAATATTAAGATTGGCAAACTTTAGGAAAAGAGCAGAGGAAAAAGCATGAGTTCATTTAGAATGTAAGGTAGAGCTGGGCATGCATCCATTCACCACGGCGTCTGGGCCATTGGGGAAGTAACTCATTTTTGTAATTTAGAGTGATTGTGTTTTATCTTATGCTGGTGACCACATAAGTAATGTCCAAGGTGGATATTGGCTGGTTGTCCAGTCTGCAAGGAGAAAATCAGACACCAAGAAGCACAAGAAAGAATAGAAAGAAGAAAGAAAACAGACAGCCCTGGGTTGCTGGTACACACAGCACCTAGGGGCCCCCATATATGCCATGGCTTCCTAGCCCTTTCTGTCAGTTTCTTTCTTATTTGTACCTTGGGTCCACCACAAACCTTTGTGGGGCCATGTATGTATTACAAAGGAGAGCCATCTACACAGTTTATGTCTAAATATTTAAAATGATAAATTAGTCTGGCCACCAAGAAATGGTTTTGACAAAAGTACCTTTATAGTGACCTTAATTTGAACTTGGACTCACCAGACTCCCCCAAGTTTCATGTTGGACATGCAGGCATTGGAGGAAGTGGGTCCTGACACTCACCCATCCCCCCCACCACACCTTAGCTCCCACTTATCTTGTCACTTGGCTCTGTCCTAAACCCTACACAGGTGCAATAGACACCCCAGATTGCCACAAATGAGTCTTTCCTGTCCACACGACACAGGCAGCAGGTTATCTCTCATCTGTAGTCCTGTGGCGATGGAGTTTCCCACCAGAACCCTCTCTAAAGGTTAGCCTTGGGGACAAGGCCTGGTACATGGCCACCAGACATTTGGTCAGGTGGAGAAGAACATGCTGGATTCCAGGCAGACACCTCTTTGGATACCATGGGTTCCTTGTCCCTTAAGGGGGGATGTTTGTGGAACATTACATCAGGACCACCATATTTTGTTGAGCAGAGTGTCCCTCTGCTAGACAACAATTTGGTCCCCTGCCCACTCCAATTCTCTACTCATGCAAAAAGCACAGACTGTTCTCTTTTAAATTGCAGTAAAGGCAGGAGATGATGCGTTGCCTCCCCAAAAGTGCAATCATGTATGTTCCATCTTGCTGTTTCAGGTACACACTGCTAATGAAGCATTTATTTTATAAATAAAATCCCAGCTCCGTGGCTTCTGTGTCACAGACCTCACAAAACTATATTGGTTCATTGTTATTATTTGACTTTGCTTGTTTGAATGTTTAAACTCAAGAACCACTAAGTGTTAATGCGTTTCCATCCTTCAAGGCTGCTTTTCTTTCTTCTCTCCCATTTTTAACACTTCGTTGCTAACCACTAGTTGCACTAGTGGGTTCATGTTAAATGAATGGGAGTTTTTGTTTTGGTAACATGTAGCTTGTTTACTACATGTTTGTAGACTCATTCAGGTTATAATTATGTAAAAACACACCGAGACACTTCAGAACATTTCTTTTCTGTTTAAGAGTTTGGAACAGGAGTTAGAACAATGATACTAATTCCCTTCAGGCCTCAGACAGCAGGTGAGGTTTGGGTTGATTGGAAGCCCACAGTAGTGCCTACTGCTTTCTGGAAGCCTTATTCTCATACCTCAATGCACTATCAATATCTTCCCATATTCTACATCTGTCCTGAAGTTAAAGAGGTTAGCAAACTTTGTTAAAGTAGTTTTGCTATAAGTGTATCTGGGAATACATGTTTTTAGGGCCACTCTAAATTACTAATCTAAACAATATGGCTGTTTTCTCCCATTTAGCAGCTAATTTGCTCACCTCAATCTTCTGAACTGTCTTATGTTGCTCCTCTCAAGTTCTCTTGGTTACTTTAAAAAAATATTTATTTATGGCCCTCTCTGGTGGTGCAACAGGTTAGGATGAAGCACTGTGAGCAGCAGCCATTTCAGTGTGAATTCGATCCCCTGCCCCAGAGTTGATCCACATGGTGCCGCAGACCTCTCCTGTCTCTCCTGTAGCTCCCTTCACCAGTGTACTTCATCCATCTGCCTGTTCTGTTTTCCACTCTGTCACTGGTGAATCCTCTCACCATTCAGCATACAAGAACTGGGGGACAGGCTAGAGATGTGGCAGGGGTGCAGCGGTTGGTGAGGATTCATCAGAAGGCAGAGTGGGGAGCAGAACAAGTGGACTGACTGAAATACATTGCTGAGGGGAGAAGCAGGTGGGTCAGGAGAGGTCTGTTGCACAATGTGGGTCAGCTCTTGGCTCAAACTCATTCTGCAGTGGCTGCAGAGCTGTACAGTGTTCCACTTTAACCCCTTGTGCCACCAGGGAGGCCCCATGGATTAAACTCTCATTACAATCCCATGAGACACCTGTTTCATAGATCAGTAAGGTGAGACTTAAGCTAGGTGTCCAGACTAAGGTCACAGAACAGGATTTAAGTCAGGTGCTATCCCTATGAACACACCTGAAGCACTATAGATACTAAGTGGTACTGAGAGCACTGTCTTTAACTTATGCCATTGTCGCCTTCAAGTAACCTGTCAAAGAAACATGTTTGGAAAATGCAAGAGTTTATATATAAAGGAGCCCTGTCCTAAACTGGAAACGAGATTCTCATCTGTCTAAGCATGTGAACTGCCTGGAGTGGGTGGGGCAGGGTGTGAAGTGTGTGGGTTACCAGACATAGCTGTTAACGAGGGTTTGGCTGACCCTGAAATGGGGAGGAGTGTGGTGTCCTTGTTGAGAGACAAGGGTAGGGAGCAGAGCATGGCATTTGGTTCTACACTGTCTGAGACCTTTAGGGCATGGGGCTGCTGACAGGTAATGAAACAGCTGTTTTTGTTACAGGGCAAACCAATGTCAACTGGGTTGCCTGTCTGTGGATCCTCACCAATGTGTTTAAGATTCAATTGTACTGCAGGCACACACAAAAAGGGTCAATAATGGGCTTATTTACAAAGAGGAAAGAAAAAGGAACAACCCAGGGAAAGTGCAAAAGAGAGATACAAGTTAGCTAGTGCATCCTATCAGTTCCACTGACTTGGGACTTCAATAACACTGAAAGCTGATCAGAACCAAGCCACCAGCCATGAGTCACAAGGCCAATAGAGAAAGAAAGAATGCCTCAGCTCAACACGTCTCCTGTATATGTCCCAAAAGTCCCAAAATGGCTGCTTAGCTCCACCCTTGGGTCCTGACAATCCTCCCTTTGGTATTGCTGGGAGTTGTAGTTTCAGTGACTAGAGTAGGCGGTAGAGTTGGAGTTTCAATCACTGGAGTAGGTTGTGGAGTCCATAAAACCTGTATCTGCAGAGTTCATTCAGGACATCCTTTCCCCCTAGCATTTTCAGGGGACACACTGAGATGCATAGGTACCAGAAGCTTGGGGAGAGGTCCAGTGACAATCTGTCATACAGAGTGACAAGTGGTATCCTCACTGCATAGGCCTGGCTGCTGTGCAGGCTGTAAAGGGCACTGCACTGCTGGGCATACTTGGCTCTAGGCAGGAGCCCTGGGCACAGACATCAGTGTCCTTACTCAGGGTTCAGACAGGAGTATGATGTATTGGGACCCCCATGTGACTTCCTGAGCAGAGCAAGAGTGGGAGGACTTGAAGGACATGAGCACCTGTAAGATAGCTTTGGGGATTCATGTTGATCTGTGGTCCTGCATTCTGCAGATAAATGCAAAACAGGGATATCTAGGTTGTTATCTTTTATGGTTTAATTACGTCCCCCCAAATTCACACATTCAAGTTCAATTCCATTATCCTAGGATTTGAGGGTAAGACCTTCCAAGAGGTGACTAAGTTAAAAATGAAATCATATTAAACATGATTCTCCTCACACAAAGAGGGGTTCGTGTGCACACAGGGCCATTAAATGAAGCAATAGCAAAAAGACAGCCATCTGCAAGGCAAGGAGTGTGGCCACAGAGGAACCCACCATGCAGGCACCTTCATCATGGACTTCTAGCCTCCTAAACTGAGCAAACACATTTCTATTGTTGAAGCTGCCCAGCCTGTAGTGTTCTGTCATGGCAGCTTTAGCAGACTAATACATTGTTCCTTGGAAAATCAGCCTCACGCCCCCAGACTGATGAAACCTGGGCAACTTTAAGTGGACCCACATTCTTACTATATGAGTTTTTGGTTATATCACTTTGTGGAGTAGGAAACCAAGGTCAAGAGACAGTAAATAGCCTACCTTAGAGGAGGTTAACTTCTTAGAGATGGATACTGGATTGCAATCCAGATCATTGTGATTCCCTAACTCACACTGGGAGTGATATGGCCTTTTTCCTCCCATTCTGTCACTACTGCTAACGTTTTTACCTACATGCTAATTCTTAAGTGATTGACAGTCTCTTATTGCCTAATGATAAGAAGAAAATTGGCTCTTCATTTGTGAATTTACTATGAGCAGTAACAGAATCCAAAGTATGTGCTAGCAAAGGACATGAAACAGAAAAGGACTACGGACATCTTAAAAACATTTAAAACTATTCCTAAATATTTGTTGCTCAACAATAAAATAATCTTGACACCAGGGTCTCAGAGCATGGACTGCAAGGCAAGACTGGTAGTTTTCAGTTTTATCCTCACCTCCAAGCAGCGCCAGGTAGTGGAATAAACATGGGATGGTCCTGCCCACCGACCCATGCACCCATGTGCCCATGCCTAAAGCTGGGTGGGTGGTCCCTTGGAAAAGGAGAAGTTCCAGGTTCCTGTGGGCAGCCCCTCCCTCAGGCCAGGTGGGTTAAAATGGTCCAATCAGGCAGATGTCCACTCTGAAGGGGAACTAAGGCAGGTCAGGAACCATCTCAAGGCTCCCAGACTCCTCCCACTCTGTTCCAGCCCTCTGAAGAAAAAGTGTTACAGGGCAGGGAGAGAGGGGCACCGCTGCAACCCCAAACCTGCCTGCTCCAAATCGGTTCTGCCATCTGCCGCATGAAGACAAACATACAAAACTTAAATGAAAAGGGACTTTAATACAGTGAATATACAATACATAATACAAAGAATATAATTTCTAAATCAAACACCTGAAGTTACCCATCCCCTTGTGGGCAAAAGTCAACCCAAAAGGGATTGGCCTAAAGCAAGGCCTGAAAGCCCACCACGAGCCTAGAGTACCTTCTGGCCGGGACCCTTAGATAAGGGTCAGAAATGGCCAGACAAGTCTGGGAGGAAAAGAGCACAATCAAAATCAATATAAGCACTGCCATAGTCACCTCCCTACAGGTATCTCGCCCACATCTGCCTTAACCAGTCCAAGGTCAAGAAATAAGCATGGTTTCTTCCTCACATGCTTGCTGTTCCATGTAGCTTCCTCAGCTCTTCTTCTGGCTCTTCATCCTGCTGCCTTCTTCCCAGATTCCTTCTCTTTTTCTCCTTTTCTCTCTTCAGCTCCACCCTCCTTCTGGGTGGGGCAGGGAACCTGGAACTTCCCCTTTTCCAAGGGACCACCCACCCAGTTACAAAAGGAGAAAGGAACAAAGAAGAAACAAGAAGCCTCCAGCAACCCACCCCGGAAAAGAGAAGTTAAAGAGCTTTGCAATGACTGGGAGGCTGCACCTGCCTTGTACCTGCCATTGCCAGCACCTGAAAGGAGTACCAAAGGCCCAGGCTCAAACTGGCGGCGGCGGTGGTGGTGGGGTGGTGTGTCTGACTGTCGGGCACTGTGCTGCTGCCTCCCTTGTTGTCTGGCCTAGCTTTGGGTGCTGTCCTTCTGACCTTTAGAGGGTGGCTGCCATGTCACCTCAGCCACCAGCTGCGGTGAGTTGGATCCTGGCCCTCAGGGCCCTCAGGGCCCCACCCAGATAGCTTTATATACTGATTCAGGAACTGGAAGCATCCCTTCTAGCAGTTAGAAAAGCTCTGCAAGGGGTTGTGGATGCTTTTGTAGCTTTCAGGTGGGTGGGGTAAGGTTATTAGCAAGAGAAAAGAAAGATTATTTCAGGCATAGTCACCTGCCCTCAGTGGAAAGTAGGGGAGTTTTGTCATGCAGATACCTCACTTAGTTGACCAAGAAACTCCCGAAGGTTGGTTTAAATTGTGACTTTGGGGAGAGCTGAAGCTGTAATTAGGTTAGCTATTAAGTCTGGGTGAAACCCAGCAGGAGGGGTTTCATTTTGGGCTGTTTTAAAATTTCATTTTTAATAGTCCTTACCATTGTGATCTCCCCCTGTGTCTTATAGAGCTTAGGATACATGGACTTTTAATGTATTGCTTGATGATTGACCAGCTGCACAAACAAGTTCTGTCGTCTAAGAGGACTAAAGTGTAGAAGAAAATTTTAGGCCTCATCTGTGACCTAAATTTGTCATAGTAGTCTG
Organism: Condylura cristata; assembly: GCF_000260355.1. NCBI lineage: Eukaryota > Metazoa > Chordata > Mammalia > Eulipotyphla > Talpidae > Condylura > Condylura cristata. The sequence continues at coordinate 36,214,753 of NW_004567107.1, read as the reverse complement.
GGTTTTTCCTCATTTACTTTCTGTTTCATTTAATCAAATGAGGTGGAACAGAAAAGGAAGTAACGTCTGAATTGAAGAACTAAGCCGTAGGCCAAAGAAGGGCAATAAAGGTGTATTTGAGTAATATTAATAAAAATGTGTCTCCTTTTCACCCTTTATTGTCATTATAGAAATCAGCTTCACCCCACTGCCTCAGGTGAACTCTGAATGCGGAATGCATTTGCCTCAGACAGGTGCTCTTGGTCTACAATCAGGGACACCAGAGACTCAAGCTGGATGGAATACAACAGGTAAATATAGGCTACAGTCACCCAAATCTTGTGAGCCAGATCGAATTTTCTCAGGCTGATTACTTTTGAGCTATCTTCATAATGTGTGTTAGTTTAATGACGCTAAAAATAATTACCTCATAGAGCACAGGATTTTTAGGGCAATAAAACTATTCTGTATTGTATTGTAATGGTTGATACTCATCAATATACATTTGTCTAAACCCACACAAGGCACAAGAAGAGTGATCCAAATGTAAACTATGGACTTCAGGTAGTTATGGTGTGTTAATGTAGTTTCTTTACCTGTATGAATGTGGTACTCAGGTGTGGAATGTAGGTAATGGATACAGGGCTATATGGGAAATATCTCTTCCTCCTCAAATTTGCTTAAAACTTCTCTAAAGCATATAAGGGCTACTTAAAATGTCTACTGAAAAATAAGCAAAAGATGGCCCTCCCTGGTGGCGCAGCGGGTTAAGTCACAGCGCTGAGAAGCTAAAGCCACATCCACATGAGTTCGATTCCCGCCTGCCCCAGAGGTGACCACATGGCGTGGCAGACCTCTCCTGACCCACCCGCTGCTCCCCTCAGCAGTGTACTT
>NW_004567107.1:36170850-36213780 GCF_000260355.1 Condylura cristata | reverse complement strand
AAAAAAAAAAAAAAAAAGCAAAAGATTCCCTCTTCCATCACAATCAGAAATAGTGACTAACAATATTATGAACAAGGCAAAGCAATACTTGAGATACTGTTCCAAAAGCAACACTATACACTAGTGTCTGTTAGTATAAGGAGATATAAAGTTTTCTAACATTCAACTCCTATTTTGATAAAGTGTTACAGGAGAAGCAACGTATTTTCTCATACTACCATAGATACTACTTACCTGTTAGTATGAAGAATATAATAAATTAGGGTGATTTTCCTTATGTTGATGACCTTTAGTGTTTCCTTGGGGACAGAGGGGTTTGAAACAGCTGAATAACTTTAATAAATAATTTTCCGTTCCTTTTTCTAATATCCTCACCAAATTATTAATTTCTTTATCTAGGGAAATTTTGATTGGTTTTCAATTACAATGTTTGTATTTAACTAGCAAATGAAAGATCCCTCCATCCTACTATCTGCTATTATTGTAAACACAGCTTGCAGTCTGAGCAATCCAGTGGTGATTAGGGGTTTTTAGCATTAAGCATTGGTCTCATTTCTAAAGTTTAACAAATACCACAATACATAATTCACTGGCATGTCCAATCTTTTCATGTCATGCAGTTGAAGATTCCTCTACTCACGTGACAAGCAACAGCATACATACTATAATCAAGTGAGCAGGCTATGATTAACTTTGCACAGAGCTGTCCCTAGACTGCCTACAAACTCCATAGTGGTTTTTAAATTAAAAAATATGGCAAGGTATAGTTCTCTAATGAAGAGAAAATTCCCAATTAAGAACAACTGATACTCTTACTTTTTAGCTGATTATGAATTGAACTATGCTACAATTGTTTATTTTCACTTATGCTACACAAAACCAATCATTTCTGAGATGCTGACCATTAGATAATGAGTTAATTGAGCAATAACCCAGAAATCCCATTCCCATTATCCCATGAAATGAGGCATGATCGAGCCATGTTGTTCACCAACAATGCATCAGTAGGCGCAGCAGATATTTCTGTCTCCTGAGTATCTACACGTAGTCCTAAGAATGAAAGATGGAATTTAGATTTTTTTTCTATTTTAAAGAAGAATACTTAGGATAGCATAACTTTACCTTTGAGATTTCTCACAGAATATTCTTGACAGGACAGTATCATCAGGTTCTTGAGAGAAAATTTCATCATTTCCTTCTTGTTATAGGCAAAGAAAGACTTCACTTTACTGTGCTGTGTCCCTACCAGAGCATTAATAATGCACTTGAAAATATGTTGTGAAATTTAGAAGTGGTAGCTAACAGCTCTAGATTCAATGCATCTCCACAAACTTAGTTACTTGCTCTCTTCCTTGGCACTGCTGTTTAAGTTGCAAAGACAGCAGGTCCTCAGAAAACATTATTTAATGCAATGGGTTTTCATTAGAACATCAATGAGGAAAAAACCAACCAGACCAAGGGCCCTCTGTGTGGAATAGGTACATTCTCCCCAGGTCTCTGTGGCTTTTCTTGATATAGGTTCTATCTACAACCCACTGCACTCCAAGGTTAAAACTGGTTGAGAAGACTCTTACTAGCAAGTAGTGTTATGGTCAATCCAATGTGGGAGTAGAATGAACCATAGTTGGCTAGGCTTACCCTGTCCTTTAAAAGCTAGAGAAGATAAGCTCAATTCTTCACCCCATGACTTATGGCAAGACCAAAGCATTCCTCAATAATTGAGTGTTCAGGGACCTTACATTCTCATGAGCAGCCTAGATTCCATTCAGCATATATCTGCTGAACTTGTTGAATTCAGGGATTTTTTCTTAACCAGTTCCTGTTTTTCTAATTTTGTTCCATATCAATACAATGTAGAACCCAGTCTACCTTCCTCAACTGCATCTCCCTACCACATATAAACATACACCATTCATGTAGGATATCATATGTAGTCAATTTACTAGTGTTTTGGGAAGATGAAAATTCTATTAGCATGGAAAAAAAACCCATATTCGTCATCCTTGGACTTAGAAAACAAGTCTTTCCTGCTTTTCTGCCATAACACATGTTTCAGTCTCTCTTCATTTTCCCATCCCCTTAGTCCCCACTCTCATATAAGAGAAGAAAAAATTCCTTCATTCTGTCACAGAGAATAATTTAGCTCTAGACACTTACTAGGTCATTTGTACTGCCTGTGCCAGAAAACTCAAATCCAAGGGACTCACACTAGAGAATCCTTAAATTTTATAATGTAAAAGCTGAGGGCTAGATCTGATTTCAGGGATGGGTGGATATGGAACTCTGACTTGTATTCAATTCAGTTTTCATTCTCTAGGTGTGTCTCCTTGTCATTGGCTCCTTCTCAGATGCCTTTTGCTCACTGTTGTGAGTTGGTTGTACTAACTCTGTTGTACTAACTCTATAAATAGTACCTCAGAGGTCTCAGCAGTCTCGTTGCTTGTCCTATCCACCCAATTCAGAGTGTTGAAAAGGCCATCTTTTTCTATCCATTAACAGTTTAGAGTGGGAAAGATCATTTTCATACTCCAAAATGCCCTGAAGTTGCCAGAAATGTTTCTTATCTTAGAGTCATAGACTTGAATTCACATGTATGTAAAAGTTCATTAAGCTATACGCTTAAAGTGTATGTATTTTAATGTATGTGTTTTTATACTTTCATTAATTTTACATTTTATTTCCTGAAAGATAACTGGCAAATGTCTATGTGATGTTGAGTACAATCATTAAGACTATCAATCAAGATATGCTATATTCAGTTTGCTTTTATTTACCCATAGGTGAAGCTATAACCTAAGTGAGGTCACAAGGCTAGGGAACCCAAAATGAATTTGGAGTCAGGTTCTAATTGGTATTAGTAAGGATAGTTTGCCTGGCATCTCTTCTGGTATATATCTATCCCTCAGAAACTTAGCATACTGATAGAACTAATCTGAACTTCATTGTCTATCATTAAATATTCTAAATCCTCCTCTAAATTGTTCAGGTGATCATACTGAATGCAGACAGATTGTTCTTTCTATCATAAAAATAGCACTAATCAAAGTTATTCATCCTCAGTGAAACAAGCACATTCGATGTTTCTTCAGGGTAGGCTCTAATGGACTTAGAATCACCATGTTCATGTCCTGGACTCCTCCTTTGCTGGCTGTGTGACGTGGAGCAAGCCATTTAACTGAGCTAGAGCTTCAGTTCCACATCTTTAAAATCATGATAATTCAGGAGTTTTTCATCTTTCAGTGCCACTGTGAGAAACAGAAATGACATGCACAAAAGGTCTTTGTAGAGCCTCATTATTATTCTGGTTCCCCCTGCCCATTGCCTTTGATAGGATTAACTTTTTTTTTTTTTTCACTGCCTCTTTTGAACTTATCTTCTTCGGCATTGTCTGGAAAGGATTTTTCTTTTCATAGTTACTTCTCTGGTTAAGTGATTTTCTGGAGTTGGTCAGGCAGCACCTTCCATTTTGCCAACACATCAGAACACTTTGTGTGAATTTCATCTTATATAGCTCAGATGCAGAAGCCAAAGAGCTTCTTTTTGTTGTTCAGGACCTTTTGCACTTGCTCCCCTAATTACTCAGCTTAAAATAATAAGCAGGCTCCTGCTTGAAACCTCATGACCAGCTATGGCCAATATGAGTAAGGACAGAATTTCTTGATTTTAGTTTTCTGTTCCAATTATTGCATCCTTCTTTGGCTATACAAGGAAGATGAACAAGGAATAATTATTGATGATGCGTTAGAGAAAGTAGCAATTTTCTTTTTGAAAGGTGGTATTATTAGAGAAAGAAAAGTGTATTGTTTTTCATAAACTGGAGAGGATGATGAGAGAGATTTAATGAGAGTTGTTAGAATACTTGAGAGGTTAGCTAATGATCTCTGTGTAGAGAAACTACCAAGGGAAGGCATTGTTTTGTGTACTTATGCTTTTTATTTAATCTCTATCACCATTCTGAAATTAGCTTTTTTCTCTTACACAAGTTGAAACTAAAGTTATCTCACCTAAATTTACACGGCAGGAAGAAAGAGAATAAAGATGCATGTAAACCCAAAGATATGCTTTTTCCGAATTATGTTCTTCCGTTGCTTGTATACCGTCTGCTAGTTCTCTAATCAGGTTAAAATAAGAGATGAACTTTGGTAATAGAATACTCACTGGCTAGCCATGTGACATGTCTAGGATCTATGTTTCCTTTTAACAAGAGTTCAAATCAGGAAGGAAGGAACAAAGGAAGAATAATGGTAATGTTTCTCTGCTTCTCTAGAGCAATGCTCAAGAATAGTACTTTTTAAAATGCCACTCTTGTTACTTCAATACAATTCTACTGCTGTTAAAGAGAATACTCCAGAAAATGGGTTATTTGGTGTAAGCCTTTGACACCAAACATTTAATAGAATTAACCTTAGTGCAAACTACAATATGTAAGCTCCTCCTAAGGCAAATAATTGCTACCTTCTAAATCAATAGGGATCTGGACTTAAAAGTCTTTTGGGAAGCTATATTATAATGCAATTACTTCTTTTAACATTAATTAAAATGTATTCAAATGGAAAAAATTTGAAAGGGCCATCTAAGTATGTCCTCATAGGATATATCTATTTCATAAGTTTACAAACCCAAATAGCTACATGGCACAGTTCTCAATGTTTAAATATGTTAACATGAACATAATTAATATTATTGTTGAACAACACACAAATAGTTATCTTAAATTAGCATATCACTAGGAAAAAAATTAGAAAGTGTTTCACTTTCTTTCTTTTGGAAAAGTAGATATTGTTATCCACAATAATTCACTACAAATTCACAGAAAATCCTTTTCCTTTAGGAGTATTGCTAGGACAGGGAGTGACTCAGATGAATGGTTCAAACAAGTTCCTCTTCTAATGGCTCTATACATCAGCTTTCTTGTCCCTGTTGCTAATCATTTCTGGGAACTTTTTTTTTTTTTTAAAGATTTATTTATTTGTGCATACAGAACTGGGGTACAGGCCAGAGGCTCAGGGGCGGTGAGAGGCTTCACCAGAGACAGAGTGGGGAGCAGAACAGGCAGATCGACGAAGTATACTGCTGAGGGGAGCAGCGGGTGAGTCAGGAGAGGTCTGCCATGCCATGTGGTCACCTCCGGGGCAGGCAATAATTGAACTCATGAGGAAGCGGCTTTAGATTCTCAGTGCTGTGCTTTAACCCGCTGCACCACCAGGGAGGGCGTCCGGGAAATTTTTTTAACCATACATCTCTAGGACCTTTTTTTTAGTGCCTCTTACTTATGTCTCCATAAATCCATTGCTCAAAATTAACAAAATATAACACACAAGGATCAAAGGTCAGTTTTGAAATATAAAAGCATTATGTCTAAATGTTAAGAACAAGGTCAGCAATAGGTCATGTTGGAAAGATGCAGAATGTCATAATTCACAGCATGGAACTCCCCTATTCTAAAAAAAAAAAAAAAAAAAAAATTAGCCAAAAGCAAAATAACAACAAATAATGTAGGTTAGAGAGCTGAGGTTTGTAATAAAAAGGTCAGAAGTTTTCAAAGGGTTCAGAGGAAAATGCAAAAGGCAAAGGTACAAGTTTAGACAAACTAACTAGCTATCATGCAGTGTTTAGTTGCTGTTTACTGGTTTTTATCCTGGTAATTATCACACTTACAATAGCTAGACTTTTTGTTTGTTTATTCCTGGAAGTCACTTTAGGAAGTATGACATCACACATTAAGAGAGAGGACCCTAAGAATATAATCTCAGACATTTAATTAAAGATTCCTCTAGTATTTTAGAAGCAAAATACTGAAACTCTTAGAGTAGATAAGACAAGATATTGGTTTCTGCTGGTATTATAGGTCATGCTGTAATCATATAGACTTTTTCAGTATGATAGAGAATCACTTACACAAAAAATAAGGCTGGCTTTTTCCTATATTGGAGACAAGCTATCAATACTACCGCAAATCTTACTGTCTTTCATTTGACCAGCTTTCTTGGTCAACCACAAAGTCAATGATTTAAAACTACTTATAACTGTGCATCTTATTTTTCTTGCAATGAAGTTTAATTACAATATGTTAATACTTATGATTCACATTGAAGTTCTCAGATGACTGAACTGATAAGCAAGTAAATAAATATGATACAAGTAAGTAATTATACAAACAATTTCTCTCAAATTGTGGATTGTAAATTGGAAAGCTTTAATTTCTCTATAGGACCTAGATCCATAGACAATATGTGAAAGTGATGCTGTTAAGAATGAGATCAGATCCTCTCTGACTTTGAGATCAAGTGAAGGAAAGAAGAAAATAAGATTACAATTGGCCTGCATTTTCTACTGAATTACACAGTGTCAGTTCAGAATAATTGAACAAGATAGTTGATATGATCTTCAATTATATATTTATTTGTAGTCCGTGCATGAAAATAACTTTCAAATAAATTTAAAATATTTATTTATTAATTGATGCATATAAGAACTGGGGTACAGGCCAGAGGTGAAGGGGGGTGAGAGGATTCACTAAAGACAGAGGGGGGAACAGAACATGCAGATTGAAACACAGTGCTGAGGGGAGCTGAGGAGAACAGCAGAGTCTGCTGTGCCATGTGGGTCACCTTGCTGGCTGGGGATGAACTCAGTTCTGCAGTGGTTGTGGATAACTTCATAGTGTTGCTCTTTAATCCTTTTTGTCACCAGGGATTAAGATATTTTTAATAATTAGCTAAATATTAGATGCTCCAGATTTAAAATATTTAATAGCCAGTATAGTGAGAAGAACTTGAGGGTTTACTTAATCTTTGGCTCACATTCAGATGAGATGTAATTGTTAATTATTGCAAATCTCCAAATGAGATTATAGAAAACGTGATTTGTCTAATTTTCTTTATTTAGGTATAATATTTTAATCTTCTGTAGATCTTTTGATCTTTTGCAGTTTTGTAGAGAACATCAATGTGAACCATAAAGTTTCCTTTCAGTAAAAGGAAAATAGAGAAAAAAGGGAGCAGGAAATCATATTTCTAGTGTTTCTAATCCACAGCTTTGGAAACGTGAGATTCCAAATTTATTTTGGGATATTAAAGAAGGGGAGAATCTAGCTTGCCATTAGTATTTGGGAACATCATTGGCTTACTTTTCCTCTATTCAACAATTCTTTGGAGACTCATTTGTAACAATTAAGAGCAGGAGAAATTTTCTTTTTACTCTCTTGACTGCTTTAATATGACATAAAATAACACCAAATTGCCCTGCATCAGAAGGGTTTTTCTTTGTAGTTCTTCACTAAAATAACTGCGCAGGTATTATTCAAACCCAAATAAGCTTTGAATCTGGGCCCAGATTAAACATTAAGAAATTCAACCCTGTTTTATTAGTTATACTCTTCAGTATCTTCTCTATTTTCTGTAATGTGCATATATCACTTTTATAATTAAAAATACAGAAAAAACTTTAGTGGAGTTCAAAAATTGGTTCAGACCAACAGAAAAGAGTGGTCCTTGGGCCTCCCTGGTGACACAAGGGTAAAAGTCTCAGCACTATCAAGTTATCCGCCAGCCACTGTGGCATGAGTTCAATCCCAGGCCAGTGAGGTGACTCACATGGGGCAGCAGACCTCTCCCGTCTCTTCCCTCAGCAGTGTATTTCAGTCAATCTGCCGATTCTGCTCCCCACTATGTCTTGGTGAATCCTCTGACCCCCTGCACCTCTAGCCTACACTCCAGATCTTGGATGCATGAATAAATAAAAAATAAATCTTTAAAAAAAGAAAAAGAAAAGAGTGGTCAGTCTAGGCCAGAGAAGTCAGGGGAAGTTCCATCCGCAGCACTGCCCACATCAGTGAGTGACTAACAATATTGCTTATGTTTAGTAGCAAATATTCCAGATGATGTAAATGTATACTATTACTTCTCTCCCCTCCGCCCACCATGAGCCCTGAAGGTGACATGCACTTACATAATTTTCCTTTGCATGGAGGTTAAGAAATAAATTATCCAGCAGCTTTACAAACAATGTGAAGTCTGCTTTAAATAAATCTGAAGCTGAGTTTGCTCTGGACAGCATTAAGCCATGTTAAGATTTTTCTTACAGGGAGACTAACAAGCCCATCAAAGTGAACAAAGATGAACTCCTAAACTGAAAGTTATTTTCAGTCTTAAGAGAGGCAACGCATTTACAAAAAAAATTGGAAAGATCAAAACACCTTATACAGGAGGCGTTAGTGCTCCCGTGCTCTGTGACTCTGGGCCACTTACTTACCCTCTCTGAGCCTCTGCTTTCACTTATAAAATGGTATGGTAATAAAAGTGCCTATTTGAGGATCAGTAGAAGGATTAAACTAGTAATTGCTTATCGGGTATTTTGTACACATGAAGGGACTTAAATGAATGTTAACTCTTAAACTTATACAGTCTTCCCCACTTAGATGACAGTGGTGTTAAAATGTTTTAAAATATATTACACAGTAGACTAAGTTGGACTCATCTCCTTTTCCTTTGTGTTACGGGCATTATTTGTGATTAAACTCTTCAACTAGGCCCTAAAATGATGCCACCTCCATCATTGCTCATCCTGCAGGTGGCACTGGAAGTTCCTTGTACAAAAGTGGACAGCCTGTTAGCACTGTTCTTTCTAAAAGAAAATCATATTCTATTGAGGGACAAAAATCTGTGTATAATATGAATAGCAATCCAATCCAAAACATTTTCTTGGAGTGAGAGAGTGACTTGCTAACAATTTTCTCCATGTTGATTTTCACCACCACCCTGTCCTGCATGTATTGTCTTAATCCCTACAGAAAACTGAAGCTCAGAGAGGTTAAGTAATGTGCTCACTGGCACACAATGAATAAACGGACACTGGAAACTCCACTGTCTAACCATAAATGGGAACATCCACTTAACTGAAGAAGAAAACATGTTAGCCTCCCTGCTTGTTACAATGATTGGGGGAAAACTCACACAAGGGACAGAAGGAGGTGGGAAAATTCTGTCAGTGATTTCCTGCCTGGAAGTCAGAGGAACACCAAATGCCCCTGAAGCAAAGCAGAGCTGCTGGACACGAGTGAAAATACAGTCTAAGGAGCAATTGTGCTTTCAAAAGGTGTAAGCCTGAGAGACACTCCCTCCTACCCCCAACTTGTTTGTCACTGGGAAATGAGATAGTTTTGGTTTGCAAGCTGTCGCCAGGGAGAGGAGCAAGACTTTGTGTAATAAACAAGAGCAAGTGCCAGAGTCCCTGGCGAGCCTCGCCAAGGCCAGACTGCCAAGGAAACCTGGCCTGGTGACAGCAAGGTCCATTCAGCAAGGCCAGTGGTCACTGAATGCTGGGGAAGACAGCAGGTGGGGTGCCCCGCTCACTTTGGAGAACAGTGTAACCCCCATACAGGATTTGTGTAGGTTCTTAAAATTCCTCCAGCCTGAGTGTTTCCAGAAATAAGTAAAATGTGTGTTTGTGAGGATATGTGCTTGTACATAAACACACTTTTGTAGAGAAAAGGTCCCAAGCTTTCAGCAAATTTCTAGGAGTTCATGGTCCTCAAGGGAAGAACCACATTCAGGAGAAGCACATTCTCTGATTTTCCAGAAAAAGCACCAGGCTCACCACTTTTATTTCTGGAGCAACAGAGCCCAGGCTGTCAGCCCACTTTCCTCTTATAAATCCCTGAGGCACTTAAGAGAGGCCACAAGGGGAAAAAAAAATAACTCAACCCCTTTCCTAATCTAAACCTAATCCTCCTTAAACCTCGCCTGACCCAGGCTACCAGGAATCCTGCCAGTGCCCAATGATATGATGTTTATTCAGCTCAGGTCTTAGTCCTTTGTCCCCGAGTCACAAAATCAAAGGTGAATGGCTCAGTCACCACCTGCTGGTGAGTGGGGAAACAAGGGACCAAGAGGAGGTCAAGAAAGAGGAGGACCAGTGTTTGAGGCCAAGGCCTTTGTGTAGCTCCAGCCTAGAGAAAGGCCCAGCTCCCAAGGAGCAGGCGTGACACTTGCACAGATGTCGTGCCAGGTAGGTCAGGAGCTGGGGTACAGCTGTTCCTTTGCTCTCGCCTGCCCCTCCAACCACAGTGGCAGGCCGTGACACAGAGCCCCCTTTCTGGGAGAAGTTGGCAAATTTACGGTTTGTCAACTGGTTGGATTTGTGTTTATAGAGTGTTTTCCACATTACTCTCTCTGAGAAGCCTCAGATCCATGAGGGGTATATAGAGCTCAGAACACATGCCTTGACCCTTGTTTCACTAGAGCAGCTGTTTTGATCTGTTTTATATCTGGAGCATCTGTTCAAGGCTTCCAAGGGGTAGGGGGTGGCGGGGAGGGTAGGAGGAGGAGTTTTGGTTAAAAAAAAAAAAAAATGAACAGGGTCTTGTAATAACAGACTTGGAACATCCAGAAGATTTTAATGAAAAATAACTTATAGATCCTGAGAAGTGGTGAGTTGGGTCCATTCTCAATTTTTTTCTATTTCTATTTCTATAAAACTAAAAAGTTCCTAAAACTCTGTGTGGGTTTTGAGCAGCATTGACCTCTAAATAGTAATCACCATGAGAAGAATAGCTCACATTTACCTTGGGCCTGTAGTGCTCCAGGCTGCGTGCTGGGCATGGGCGGCTATCCCACTGGACTCTGCCGTGGCCCTCTGGGTGGACAACACTCTCCTGGGACCTTAGGTGAGAGCACTGAGACAGAAACCCAACAGTGACAGCACTAGCAACAACACCTGCAACAGCTGATTGCCTCAGGTATGTTCCATGCTCTTATATGATAGACCAGACTGTAAGGGACTCAGCAAGTTCTCACTCACTGTATAATGTCACCTCTAACGTTTACTGAGCAAGAGAGGTGTGCTTGTGTGTGTGTGTGTATGTGTAAATGAGATGTAAATTATTTTTTGAACTAAAAAAATCTGCTCATTAGAGAAAGTCTGAACCTAAAAATAGGAAAGGAGAAAAGCACCTGTTATTACACTATTCCTAGACCACCAATTGTATATTTCCCCCCACTATTCTTTTATGGCATATTTGGGCATATTTCCTTCCAGTAAACTTTTATGCATAATTTTTTGTTCTGCATATGTACAACAGCTGTGATTGTGTACACATGCTTTATTTTGCTTTTGTTACTTAATGTGCTACTATAATGATGTTTTCAATAACATTTTAAATAATCATTTTTACTGGCTAAATAATAGTCTCTTTGGTGGAGCAATTCAGTTTAACAAACAATTGTTTAGCACATAATATTCCCCAGGCCCCATGCTAGGCCCTGTGAATACTCCTCTTCAAGGAACTAGTGGTCTAATATAGGGCAAAAAACGTAAACAGATAACTGTGTAGTTATAACAATGACTAACACTATCCCAGGCACCATTCACATGAATAAACTCAATGATTTCTCATAGCAGTTGTATTAAATGGGGATGATAACACTACCTTTGTATTAGATGGCAAGCCTAAGGCACATCATGCTGATAAGATGGCCTTCCCAGCTGTGGTAGAGAGAATAACAGTTCCCCAAAGGTGTCCAGTTCCTAATTCCTGGACTTCTAAATATTATTCTTTGTGGAAATTATCTCTAAGGTAAAATAGTAAAATTAACGGTTACCTTAGTGAAGAAAGGGACTTTGCAGATGTATATAAGTAATGAATCTTGAGGTGGTGGTTATCTTGGATTATTTGTGTGTATCCAATATCACCAGGGACCTCCAGAGAGAGAGAGAGAGACAGAGACAGAGTCAGAGGAGGTGACTGTGAAATCAGAGGTGTGTGTGGGAGGGAGAGAGAGTATGCAGGAATGTAGGAGGTCTCTAGAAGCTAAAAAGTCAAGAAAGCAGATTGTTCCCTGAAAAGTATAGAGGAAACACAGTTCTACCAACATGGTAGATTTCAGAAATTGTTATTAACCTCCAGAACTCTATGGCAATAACTTTGTAAGTCACCAAGCTTGCAAAGAGTTCGCTCTAAGAAATGAGTGCAAGTTTCAAACCCCAGTAATGCACCTCCAGAGCCATCACCCTTCACCACGAACATCTATGTTGGGGTTGGTGACTGACTGCCTGAGGCACTGTGAGAGCCTCTATAAGGGACATGCTGCAGAGTTAGGGTAGGAGAGGTGTAGCAGATCACTAACTCTTTAAAAAGGTAGTGAAAGGAAGAATGAGAAACTGAATGAATGTAGGATGATATCTCTGATATCATCAGTGAAAAAATTCTAATATTTCTGGTTAAAAATATTTATGAGCGCATTGACATTTATAATCACTGATTGAAAACACTGTTGTGGGGAGCAGCAGGTGGGACAGGAGAGGTCTGCTGTAGGTGACCATGTAGGTCACTGCTCTGGCTGGGGATAGAACTTGTGGTGTAGTGTCTGTGAATAGCTTCATAGTGCTGCACTTTAACCCCTTGTGCCACCAGGGAGGCCCCATTTCCTTGACATTTTCAGCTTTTTGTTGCCACCTATATTCCCTGACTATTGGTTCTTCTTTGCAACTGTAAAATGCACAACAGCCAGTCTCTTCTGTCATCACATCACTTTCTCCTCTACTCTGACACTTCAACCTTTCTCTTTTACTGACCCTCGGTTTTTGTCAGGCAATGTAGACAATCCATATGAATCTCCTCATCTCAAAATCTTTAACTTAGTTTCATCTACAAAGTCTCCTTGATCATTTAGGGTACTCTTCATGGGTTCAGGGTGTTGAACATGACCATATCTAGAAGTCCACTATTCAGCCTACCACAGGGACAAAGTTACCACAGATTGAGAATTAGTGTCTAAAGAATGGTTTGACGGTCATAGTACATCCAATCTACTAGCTGTGTGCCATTAGTTTAAGTATCTATAAAATGGCACGAATACTAGTTCTTACCCTATGGAAAGTAAGAGAAATAAATAAACATAAAGCTTTACAGGTCTTGGCACATGGTATTCAACACATTACTAAAAGCAAAAGTAAGGCTGAATCTTAGATATGTAAGTGTGAAAGTCACTTTCATAGGCAAATACAGAACATAAGAGTGATCTCTAAAGGATAGTCTGGCTAAATTGGAGAAGGTAGTATAATCATAACTTGTCTAAATGTGAGCATTTTCTAACTAAAGTTTTATGAGATATGTGAGGTCACACAGAATTTTTAATAAATGTTTGTATTTGTTGAAATGTATTATAGTCTGGACACTGTTCTGTGTCCTTTACATACAGTAGTTTATTTAATATTCACAACTACTGTAAGACATAGGTAATTTTATCCCCATTTTATAGGTAAAGAAACTAGGGTACAGAGAGATTCAGGATTTTATCCAAGCATGAAATCTTCCCTGACAAGTAAGACTTAGGTCAAGCAATCTCTCTCCAGAGTCCCCCTCTTAACCTCCATTCTTCATAGTTTTTAATTCATTCACACTTTTGTTTGGTTTTCAATTGTGAAAAATCTATGCATTTTAAAAAGTGTTCTGTGTGTTGTTGTTGACTATACACACAATATAGTAGAGCAGAGCTCTAGAACACTTCAGTCTTATATAACTGAAACACTATACCCCTTGAACTGTAATTATCCCTTCTCTGCCACAGTCTTTGGCAACTACCATTCTACTGTGCTTCTATGAGGTTGAGTACTTTAGATACCTCAAAGGAGTAAAATTATGTAGAACTTGTTTTTCTGTGATTAGCTCATTTCCCTTAGCATATGTTCTCTGTGATAATCTTGTTATCACATATGGCAGTATACCCCTCTTTTCAAGGCTGAATGATATTCCACCCCAAGCATCACCACCTTCAAAAAACACAGTCTCTTTCAAATCAAATTATTTCTTATTTTGACTAGGGTTCATTCATGTTTACTCTCTGGGAATAAAATTAGTTAAACAAAATCAGAAAAAAAAATTTCAAAATGATGTCCCTCTGTGATTACATTGATCATAACTACAACACCTTAGGACTCATTGCAACAAGTAAGGAACAAAATATAATATAGAGACTTCTTTCAGGGATGCAATTTGAGTATTTCATTTCTCTCACCTCTTTTTTTTTTTTTTAAAGATTTATTTATTTATGCATATAGAACTGGGGTACAGGCCAGAGGTGCGAGGGGTGAGAGGATTCACCAGAGACAGAGTGGGGAGCAGAACAGGCAGATCTACTTGACTACACTGCTGAGGGGAGCAGTGGCAGGTCAGGATAGGTCTGCCATGCCATGTAGGGCACCTCCCTGGCTGGGGATCGAACTTGTGCTGAGGTAGCTTCACAGTGCTGCGCTTTAACCTGTTGTGTTACCAGCCCTCTCTCACCTCTTTAACTCTCCTTCAGAGTCCTGAATTCCACTGAAGTCCCACAGACTCTGAAGGAGAGAATCTGCATTTTAACAGGCTCCCCTGGCAATTTCCCCTGCATTACACACATCCAGTGTTTCTAATCTAAGCCTTAATTCATCAGGGAGCTGTTTTCTCCTTCCTGGAAAAATTGCCATCTTACTGATCACTACCCAGGGCTACCTTATTAACTAAAGGGGACAGAAACTCAACTCATTGTTTGGCAATTATAACAAAGTAATTCCTGCAAATTTTGCCTCCACCCCAGGGGTAATTTAGCAGCAAATGGTATACTATTAATTTAACTAACAAAAAGAAAGTAGAAATAACAACCAATGAAATTGATTTTGGTTGGTCAAAGAATTGGCTGCCTAGATGGTACCTGAGCAAGGTTGAAGAAAGGCTTACCTCTTCGAATCTCTTGTCCACCAGTCTGCCAAGTAGGCAAGCCTGTGGTTTGGGTTCTTCTAAATTCCAAACAGGTTCCCTATTATTAAACTAATGAAGTTTGAAGAGCATCGCATAATTAGTTATTAGGTAATTTAGTTAAACCAAACAAGGCCTTAAAAAACTGAGATTTGAAACAGGTAAATTTAGATGGATAGAAAAAAACTTGGCAAACTCAAGAACATGGGCAATTACTAAGGATTCAGTGGGCACATAGAACCAGTATATCTTTTTCCACTATTATCCTTTATGCCTCTTACACTTCTCTCATAGGACAAAGCAAGTCTTTTCTGTGAAGGGTTAGAGGGTAAATATTTTAGGTTCTTCAGCTCCCAATCTCTGTGTAATACCACTTTTATACTACAGTAGCCATAGATCATTTGTATATTAATGAGTGCATTGTTTCAGTAAAGGTTAGTTATGAATCCTGATATTTGAGTTTTACATAATTTCTATATACTACAAAATTTTCCCCATCTTTTTGTTTTTTCTGAGTCATTAAAAAGTCTAAAAGTCATGGCCCTCCCTGGTGGCGCAGCGGGTTAAAGCACTGCACTAAGAAGCTGAAACCACTTCTGTATGAGTTCGATTCCTGCCTGCCCCAAAGGTGACCACATGGCGCGGCAGACCTCTCCTGACCCGCCCGCTGCTCCTCTCAGCAGTATACTTCGTAGATCTGCCTGTTCTGCTCCCCACTGTCTCTGGTGAAGCCTCTTGCCATCCCTCAGCCTCTGGCCCATACCCCAGTTCTGTATGAATAAATAAATAAATCTTAAAAAAAAAAAAAAGACAGAGAGAAGACAACACTAACTGGAGCAGGCTAACTAAGGACAAGACAGAGACAGGAGCAACAAAGCCATAGAGGTTGCCCAGAGCCATCAGAAATTGGAAGTGGTAAGGAAGGATTCTCTCTCAGAATATCTCCTTGATTTTGAATTTCTGGATTCTAGAAATGTAAAGTAATACAGTATAGCTAATGTTAATTTCATAATTTGTTATGTAAGTTTAAATAGATTATTAAACTTTATCATTGTATGAATTTGGCACTGTTACCTCTTGTGAAGTTAAGGAAACTTATTCAAACAAGTTAAATAGAATGTGCCAAACTCCACTCAGTTGGTAAGTGATGGAATTAGAATTAAACCCAGGTAAGTTACCTTCAGAGTCTTGTCTTAACCACAGTTAGCATCTTCTTAACTATTTGTTGAACACTTCATATATCCTAAAAGAGGTGGGGACATGTTGGGGAATGGTTGTTTATTTGATGAATTTCCCTGAACTAGATTTCTGCCAGCCCAGCAGCCTATTCTTAATGAATGAGGAGACAACAGTTAGTATGTTGCTCAGGGAAAGACAATAGATTTCTCCTCTTCCTCTCCTCTTCTCCCTCCTCCTCCTCCTCCACTACTATCATCACCTTGTTCTCAGTCTCTTTTTCAGGGGAAAAGGTTTCTGATTGTTTTTTTTTTTTTTAAGAGATACAGCCTTTACAAAAGTCTGTTTCTCAGAACAATTCTATTTGAATGCATTTAACTTTCGCTTCAAGTTTCCATTAAGGAAAATAAACGAGGAATCAACATACTTGAGGGAGCATTTGGAAGGTGCCAGCAATAGAAATGTCAGCCCATCGCTGAAGGGTCAGAGCCCCACTGTCACTGAAACCTTTCTGTTGAAAAGGTTTTGTGGGCTAAATGTTAGTGATAGCCTGCCCCCTGGGCCAGGCAGCTCTGTGTTTCATAGCATGGATATGCTCAAGTCCAGGTTTGCTAGTCCTGACACTGCCTCCTCCTAGCTTCATGGCCAAGTTTAACTTCCTTGAATCTTAGTTCTTTCACCAACAAAGTGACAATGGTAATAGTATCTACATTATAAGTACTATTCCTGTAAAACTTGTAAACACTCATTATTATCAAAGTGTTAGTGATTACATTGCTTACATGCAAGTCTTGACCAGAGCAAAGGGTATCTCAACTCACTCTTACCTTTCACTACCCCCAACAATGATTTTTTCCCAACAAATAATTTCTCTTTTACTAGGTCTAAATTGTAAGTAGCTATCTGAAGGTCAAACATAAATTGGAAAGAATAAAAATGCCCAAAGTTCATATGATCTCTCCTTTAAAAAATTAATATGACATAAGAGATGCTTTCAGATATTAAGAGACTTAACATAACCAAAATTGCATTCTAATCTACTAGTTCAGATTATTTCATAGCTCTATTACAAGAAAATCTAGTTAGGGCATGTTCATCACTTTATTCCTCTCACTCCCCTGTTGGCAGCCTACTAGAAGCATTATCTCAAGCTAATTTTACTGATTATTAAGGCATTATTATTCTGCTACTTCTACTGTGACCTCTTCATTCCTGAAATCACTCCTTTGCTGCAAAGATGACACACAGGCAAGAATACTAATTTTTGCCTATGCCTGTATTAACCAGGTCCCATAGCCCCCACATTGGAAATTTAAAAAGCCAGAATGTATAATGTCATTAGTAGAAAGTAGCACACAACACTAGCTACTGTATACTCATTTTCCTATAATACTTAGCACTTCCTTACCACTGACTTTTTATCACTCTTAGTTTCAAAGCATTTTCTTAATTGAATAAGATTGAATAAGATTGTGTATGTATGTATTACTACACACATATGTTTCTTATGTGTATAATGATTATGGAATATAGAACTCTATATTCTCTATAGAATATTCTTTGTAGTTGGTATTATTTGTTTGTGGATCATGCCCCAGGGAGAGTTAATTAGACTGGTTCAGTGAATTCATTGCAGAACTATAAATACAGAATCTAGATTTTGATTCTCCAGAAATTTATGCATTCTTGAGGTGATGGTATAACTACATGCCTTAGTCCTTCCAACCAACATTTAAATACAGTGGGTCTTTATATACTTACCATAGTTATTATGGCTCCTTAGGTGGCTTCACTCTAAAAATTTTTACTGCATTCTAAACATTTTTATCTAGATCTGCTCTGTTACTTTGTCCTTCCTGCAAAATTTCCCTTCATGGCACTCTCCCTGGTGGTACAATGGGTTAAAGCACAACACTATGAAACTCTCTGCAGCCACTACAGCATGAGTTTGATCCCCTGCCAGGGAGCTGCCCCTCATGGCACAGCAGACCTCTCCTGACCTGCCCACTGTTCCCCTTAGCACTGTATTTCAGTAAATCTGCCTGTTCTGCTCCCCACTCTGTCTCTGGTGAATCCTCTCACAGCCTCACACCTCTGGCCTGTACCCCAGTTCTTGTATACATGAATGAATAGAACATTAAAAATAAAAGTTCCCTTCATGCCTTCATTCTTTCCTTTAGCTCACCGGAATCTCATTGCAACCTCAACCATTCTGCTGGCTTTTGTTATGTCCTGGGTCACTGATGAACCTGTCAGGTTTAGAGGTGCTTTCTCAGTCTTGATTCTCTCTCACCTGAGATGAGAGAGCATAGTTACTTACTCCAAATTGTACTCTCCTAATATTTGACCAAACGCAACATTCTGGGCACTCTCTTAAGACTCATTTTTGCTAGTGAAGATTTACTGAGAATTTATTTTGAAATAGTCATCATGTTAAACATATAACATCAGTAACTCCTATCTCAAAAATCGTCTTCCTGCAATTTATTTTTTGGGATATATGTATGTGACATGTTCAGTCCTAAGTTAGACTTTTCTGCTGATCACTTCATTTTCATCAGCAGCACCTAAAGTCTGAGTACAGATGGTCATATTTTGGTGAGTTCTAAAATTCGTAAATCAGTAATTTGGAGGTTTTAAATTTTTACTAAGGGGGTGAGTGGGGAGTGGGAAATGATAGCGAAGGCCTTTTCAAAGACCACTAAAGGTAATTTCACCCATAGTAATCAATAAATAATATTACAGATTCCTACTACCATTTATAATGTGTTCTCCAAGAATTAATTTAAAAGATCTGAAGGATGCGGGGATGATTATGTAGTTGATTTTTACATGTTAAGATATTGTCCTTCATTGTTTATTCCTAGAATAGAGACAGGAACAAAAAACACCCCCAAATCTCATACTTAACAGGGATCTATGTAGTGAGAACTTAGGTAGGAGCTTGAGTGTTTGTAGTTGTGGTTCCTTACCCAAGAAGAGAGTATCAGAAAGCCTCTGGGGTTGGGGTGCTCATTCTATTGGAGTCTGTTGGAGAAGATTTCATTCCTTAGGCCTTATAGCCCCTCTTACTTCCCCCTATTCCTGCCTTTTCATTCTTTGCTACCTCAGTACCAGTCCTCTAGAACAGTAATTCCAGTATTCCTGGAGTTGGGGTACATGTCTGTTCCTCTGAAATAGAACACTTACTCCACAGAAATGACATTGGTGTGTGAGAGCCAGGTTTAAACATCAGTCTCCTCTCCTTCCAAGTTCTCCACCCCCTCATTCCTTACAAAGGAGTTAGTCTTGCTCCTCAATGTCTCTGCAATCAGATTTTCAGTATAGGAGGGCAGCTCAGGGGAGATTGCTCATGAGTGTGGGAATGACTCGCCTAGTTTAGGATCCGAATACAATCCAGGTCTTCCTATACTGCTTGAGATGGATATGTATCCTCCTTCATTACCATTATGTGAAGCTATGTGAAGGGGAAGGAGTGTCACTGTGATGCAAACCCATGGAAAGATCTATTCTCCTTTATGTGGTCTTGCAATCATTTACAGTTTTCCTCTCAAGCCTAAATGTGAATACTTTTACCTAAGTCTGTTGTGACAGTCCAGTCTCAGGTTAAATTTTTACTTCCCTCAACTTTCCCTTCACTCTGAACTAACCATCTGTCTCCTTTCATAATTGATTTCATCCTCACTCTCATTTTTCTTAAATGATTGATTTTGTCCTATTGATCATTTGTCTTTTGGCTCCTTTGTCACTTATTGATTAAGCTTGGGAGCTCTTAGGCTCAATGATATTCTCTCTAACACCTAATTTAAGTCCTCTTCACTCATTAAATGATAACTCCCTTTGTCTGACCTTGTTCACAGGATAAAAGAAGTGCTTCATTTGGATGTAAGCCTGTGATATTTTAGCCAATATGAGATTTAAAAGACTTTTTTTCCCCCTGCTCATATGTATAGTCCCTGATTATCAACCTTAAAAAATTAATTGCAGTATTATATGTTAGTCTTCCTTTCTCTATTATTCCACAAATAATGCTGGAAGATAGATTTTCTTGGGCTTGTTTATTCTATTATCATTAATAGCCACTTTTTCTTATTTATTGCTGAGACTCAAGCACATCAAATCATCATTAGTAAAAATCTTCGAACACCCACAGAAACATAAATAAAAGAAGATGAAGAGGGCAGCCTCACCTTAGTACTTTGGGAGGTGGATTAGATTAAAAGGAAAGGAATGTTCTCTATCTCCAAAGTCAGAAAGATGCTTTTTCTACTGAGTGAAAACAAGGAAACATAAAGCCATTGATTTTTCAAGAGAAAGGTCTTTTACAAGCCCCTATGAGGGTTGACTTTATGACAAAATGAAAGATTATCTTCTACCATCTGTTACTGAAACCTAGGCTCCATTCTATCGCTAAGTGTCAGAGCAGAGAGGGAGTAAGGGAAATTGAGAGACCGAAATGTTCTGGGAGCTGTTTCACGTTTCTTTCTCATTTGTCTTCATCGGGAGAATTTCAAGATTGGGCCACTTAATAGACCACTTACTGACAGCTAATGGGAAGCCTAGTGATCAAGCAGTGGAGATATTGGGAAAAGGGATATTGTGCCATGGGACTTGATGGGAAAACGAGGCAGAGCTAGAACTCTGAAGCTGAAAAGAAGGGGAAGGACAACAGGGGACTCTGCTGCATAGTGGAGCAGTGTCCTGTGTTTCTTAGGGAAATGCAGCAGCCCTCGTCAAACATATGTGGGAAGCCAAGTGGTGTTCTTCAGAAGTCAATTACAAGAGGCTTCTTACATTTTAGGGTCTCAGCTCTGTCAGAAGGGAGAAAACACTTATCAGTAAAATAAAGTCTTGGTCTTGATGAAGAAACTGGGTATTCAGAACATGATTCTTCTGGTTCTGCCCTAATTATTCACCAGAAGTTCATTTTAGTGTGTTTTCTAGCGTCACGGAATCCAGGCCTTCCTACGGAATTCAGTAAGAAAGTGATATTTTGCTTTTGTAATTCATAGTGTGCTAATGAGAAGGTGAGGTGGTTGATTTCACATATGAGCATTGTCACTTTTTCCCCTCCCCCCCCGTCTTGTTTAGTTTTCTGATTCAATTTAGAAACAAAGGTGTAGACATTGTCACACT
Organism: Condylura cristata; assembly: GCF_000260355.1. NCBI lineage: Eukaryota > Metazoa > Chordata > Mammalia > Eulipotyphla > Talpidae > Condylura > Condylura cristata. The sequence continues at coordinate 36,192,737 of NW_004567107.1, read as the reverse complement.
AGATAGTTGACTTTGAACTGACCCATGTGGCTGAGAAAAAGTCTCCTGGTGACCTAAAGTCAGCAAGTGTTCACCTCACATGAGATCCCGAATAAAATCTGCCTCAACACTCTTTAATAAGTATCACGAATAATTTTTCTTTTCACACTGTCACAGAGCTATTAATTTATTTATTTTTGGTGGGGGTTTGTGTATATATATATATATATAAAATATAATAGTTTATTTTTATATCATTTGGTGCATTTTTCCATCTCAGTTGTAATCCCCATGGGCTTCCCATCACCAAATCACCAGTGTGCCATCACCATAGTCCAGTACACTTCCCTCCCCCCACCTTTGTTGATCCCATTCCCCACTCCACCCCTGTAAAATGTTTCTGGTATATAGTTGTTCATTATTATTATTATTTTCTCCTCTGGTCCTTTATACTCCTGTTATGAGTAAAACCATCCGGTATTTTTCTTTTTCTTTCTGGCTTATTTCACTAAGCATGGTCTTTTCCAGCTCCATCCATGTTGCTGCAAAAGGCATGTGTTTATCTTTTTTGGTTGCTGAGTAATATTCCATTTGTGTATGTACCGCATCTTCTTAATTCAGTCACCCACTTTTAGGCATGTCTTTTCAATTATATATAAAGCAGCAATAAAAATGGGGGTGCAGTTGTCTTTTTGAATCAGTGTGTTTGGTCTTTTGGGTAGATACCTAGGAGTAGGATTGCTGGGTCATATGGAAGCTCCATGTTTAGCAGTTTGAGGAACCTGCAAACAATTTTCCATAGTGGTTGTACTAGTTTGCATTCCACCAGCAGTGCAGGAGAGTTCCTTTTTCTCCATATCCTTGCCAACATTTGTTGTTGCTAGTTGTTTTAAGATGTGCCATTCTCACTGGCATGAGGTGGTGTCTCATTGTATTTTTAATTTGCATCTCCCTTATTACAAGTGGTATAGAACATTTTTTCATATGCTTGTTGGCCATCTGCATTTCCTGTTTGGAGAAGTGTCTTTTGGGGAGCTATTTATTTTTTAATCATAAATGTGGGAAAATAAGATTGTCTAATCTTTGTTCATAAGTTGTAAGGGATGGGGAAAGAGGACTAAGATCCTTAACTAAAAATGAAGAATTTTAGATTACTAGGAAAAATACATCTTATCAATTGAAAATTATTCTCTTTTAAAAATGAAATACCTTCTTGCTTCTAGAGGATGGTGAGATATGGTGGGTGACTAAACTTCAGGAGGTCCACATGTGCCATCCTTCACACCACCTCTACTCCCCACCTCCACGATAACCACATTTTTGTCATCATTCCTTCTCCTTCCCCCCATTACTGACTAAAATTCCCCAATTGTGGCAATATGACTTTCTAATGGAAGGGATATGCAAATTACTTTTGACTCTGTATACATTTAGTAAAATACTACTAGCAAAAGTAAAATTTAAAAACACATCAAATTTACTTAAAGAGGGTCCTCCCTGGTGGTACAACACTATGATGTGATCTGCAGCCATTACAGCACGAGTTCGATCCCTGGCCAGGAAGGTGACCCATAAGGCACAACAGACCTCTTCTGACCTGCCCATTGCTTCCCTCAGCAGTGTATTTCAGTCAATTTGCCTGTTCTGTTCTCTACTTTGTCTCTGTATCCTCTCATCCCCCACATCTCTGGCCTGTACCCCAGTTTTTATATGCATAAATATCCTTTAAAAAATAATTTATTTAAAGAGAAAAAGTTGTCTGATTTATAACATATTTTGAAATTAAGTTCACTTAATAGCAATAAATGAGCCTTCTAAATGAAAAAATAAGATATTGAGGCTAGATAAAGATATGCTGTGATCAACTTAGGAGTTACTTTGTGTTTTTCTAAAGGTAGTTGCAAAATTTGTTTGGCAATGAAGTACAGTCTTAGAAACCTTTGCCACGCTATTGTCAGCCTTAGCATACATATTGTTCTCACCTCTACCAACCCCCGATTTACACTTGGGAGGGTTTGGCAGCTTTATAGAAGTGTCTTTGTTTCAAGAATATGAAGTGAGGTTTTATTTTTATCGACAATTTATTGAAGCTTTTGGAAGTTAAAATGTACATAAAACAATCACTCGAGAAAAATACATCAACCTCCTTGGGGGCTCTAATGAATAAATGTGTTGACTTAGGTGCCCAAATCTCCCATTTGCTGTCATTTCCAAAATCCTTGTCAAAGTTGTCATTAAACTGAAGGTCTGACTCATTTTTAGCTTATCGGAGCAGGCTGTTCAGATCTGTCAGTTATAATTGTTCTTACTTCTCTAGGCACTTTGGTTAAAATTCCCCTGTCTGCACAACCCACCAAACCTCCTTGCCTCGTTGTCACGACTGGATTTGGTATTTGCTAATATATCTAGTTATAAACTCTTCTACTTCATTCTGGGTCTTGCTATTCACAAAATGGCATCTGCTCTCAGTTGAGTTACAGGAGTGAACACTGAATTCTTTTTCTTCTTTTAAGAATATTTCATGAATAGATGAACTCAACTTCTACTTGAATTTTTCTATATATTAATAATTTCTTCATGAGTAACGTTAAGTTATAATCCATTGGTGGATACTGCAGGATGTTTTGCTACCCTTAGTAGCCATTTCCCCCTATCTGTCACTAACTTTACCTCTGAAGTAAATATGTTCTGCCTGTTGAAAAATAGAGTGACCCCTGACAGGCACTCACTTTTTTGTGGTTGTTGTTTTGTAGTTGTTGTTTTTCTTTCTAACAGTGGGAAACATCTTGCCTTTTACAATCTCCAGCTCAGAGACTCCTTGGTGGTGCAGGGGTTAAAGTCTCAGTGCTATCAAGTTATTGCCAGCCACTACTGGCCAGGGACTGATCTACCTGGCACAGTAGACCTTTCCCATCTCACCTGCTGTTCCCCCCAGCAGTGTATTTCAATCCATCTGCCTGTCCTGCTCCCCACTCTGTCTCTGGTGAATCCTCTCTCACACACCCCACTCCTGCTCCTCTGGCTTGCACCCCAGTTCTTGTATGCATAAATAAAAATGAATCTTTAAAAAACAAACTCCAGCTCAAAAAGAAAAGAAATGGCAAAGATTGTATTTTCCATTGTCACTTCTAATTCTTCCTCCAGTAGTCCAAGTTTTCAGTTCAATGAAAAAAATACCCTTCTCTCACTGTGATCTTTCAGACAGTAAATATACTACTGTTTCATAGGACACTGTGGTTCAGGAAACAGCCCACTTTCCTACCCTGAAGTCTTAAGGAAAAGGTCATTGATAGTTTAGTGTTTGCTGAGACATTTAATGTTGCTGCAAGTTAAAAAATATACAAGAGTCCATATGATTCTTGGAAATCATTTCATATCAGGATAACAAGGGCAATATAAAACCAGTTCTTTGTGATACTGGTTGCTTTTTTTATGCCAAGTGAAACCTGTATTTTGTGCTTGAGATGGGATGTCCAATTGTAATACACCAACCAGAAACCATTTCCTGAGAAACAACTAATATCAGTAAACCCCTTTGTATGTGATGGGACATAGAGTTAGATAAATAATACTAATTATCATTGTTTGTTTTTGAAATCCTTTTGTTATTTTTACTAAATATGAGACCAGGTCATTTTCAGTTCATTCATTGCAGAAGAAGCACTACGAATATTAATGGGGTCCTAACTCCATGACTATGTAATTATTGGCTTTTAAAGGTCTTATTATTGACTTAAGCTTACTAAGGAAATGATTGATTTCTGGGTTCAAGTATTAGGATTCTTATAATGGACTAAATGAAATGGACTCGGTGAATTTCATTGGCTTAATTTTGTTACTACTGGTAGAAAATGTGAGATTAAATAAATCTGTCACATTCAAATATTTATGTGCTGTGATGCTTTCTCCTAAGAGACATAATAAAGAGTAATTTCTCAACAAGTTGGCCCCTGGTTTGACACATAAAGTCAAATCCAGCTTAATGGTTTTTGTTTGCTTTTTTTTTTTTTAATTTTTGTGCTTTCGATAATTTTCTTCCATTGCATAGCTACTTCCAGGATCTTACCTATGTCTTATAAAAAAATTAAGAATACAATATTATAATTACTGGCCTCAATGATAGCCAGTAGGTTACCATTTGAAGGCAGCCATGCCAGCTGCTAAATAACTCATCACTACATCCCTTTGGAAGTTCCTTGAAGTCATCATATTTTGTTTTTGTTGTTGTTCTTTAAAGATTGATTTATTTATGCATACAGAACTGAGGTATACGGCCAGAGGTTTAGGGGCAGTGAGAGGATTCATCAGAGACAGAGTGGGGAGCGGAATAGGCAGATCACAAAGTACACTACAGAGGGGAGCAATGGGTGAGACAGATGCACCATAAAGGTCACCTCCCTGGCCTGGGATCGAACTTGTGCAGGGAGAACACTGAAGTCATCATATTTCTATCTCAAGCAGTCTCATGCCTCATCTTTAGACATTTAGCCTACTTGGTACCTTTAGTCTGCTGTTCTTGGAAGGACTGCTTATACTTTTCAAATGGTTTGAATGGTTCCTAGACCCCCATCTTTGACTGCAGCTGATGGTTTGTTCTTGAAGTCCTGGATATCTGGTTTGGATAATATTAATCACAGAGATTTCTTCATCTCAATGGCTGTTTATAAACCTTTCCCTTCCACAGGAGGAAAGAAATCACCCTGTTAGGCAATAATCAATGAGAGTTTGGCATTGGTATCTCCTCCTCTGTTATCCAGCATAGGCCCTTCTTAACTTGACTGAAATTGTTTGGATCAAGGGTTGAATGAAGATGAGTGTACAAATATGTTTAAACATTAGCATTAACTCTGTGAGTACTGTGCTAACCATTTTGGCTATTGTTTCATGGGACAAGATTCCTATAAAGTTGTCCTGTTAGGCCAACTTTCCCATTGAAGAAACAGAAAGGTTAAATAACTTGCCCCAAGTCATTTGCTATTGAGAACTAAAGCACAGACTTGAGTTTCCTCCTATCTGTCCAGTTTCTATTACATTCCCCTTGAGATAGTTAATCAAGGATACCCAATCTCTTCAGTTATGGTCTTCTCTGTCTCTGGCCTAGGTACCAGTTCTTTGTTCCTGAGAAGATAGTGAGGCAAACTTCTTTGAATGAATATCCCATCTCTTAGTACCAAAAGTGTCATTCCAATAATTCTTCCATCTCCTTTATTAGCATGTGCTCATATATGTTTCTGGATTGCATTCAGAGAAACAAAATCAAGACCTTGGTAGTAAAAACATTCATCTCTGTCTTTTGAATATGTACTTACATTTAACTAGATGTGTGACCACGAAACAGAAAATGCTTTTGAACAAGGGTCTGAAGTTATTCTAGGGATCCCTGGCAGTCATAATCCTGGGATCTGTCTGACTTCTTTGTCCTGAATTTTTGCTCACCCTTTCTAGACAACTCACATAATGTTGAGGAAAATGATCCATCATTCCCACTGCCTTTCCTTAATTATCTCCAGGTCTGGAGAATGTAATTATAATTTCAAGTAGCATTTCATCAAGTCTGGTAAATAAATGGTATCCATGTACAAAGAAATAAAATGTATGGTAGATCCAGGTATAGATGCTGTAGAAAAATGGAGGCCAGTACTCCCGCTGAATTAGATATTAAAACTGGTAGATTGACTCCAGAACATAAATCAACAACATGCATTGACAGGGCTGCTCCTGTCAGCATTTTACAAATACAATGAATGTGTTATTGGAAACCATAATTAGAAAACAACACCAGAACACCATGTGATTTGATAATATAAATGCACAGACTATATTTACAAGAATTCTAGTGAGAGAAACATGGTCTGTCCAAGTGTAGCCCTTTATATTGGGTTTGTGGGAGAGGATATTTGTATTCTAAATAATGTTTTCCACATCTAGTTAACAGAATCATTTAGGGGGAAGAGTTCCAAAAGTAGATTCTCCTATTCTTTTTTTTTAAAGATTTATTATGTGTGCACACAGAACTGGAGTACAGGCCAGAGGCTCAGGGGTGGCGAAAGGCTTCACCGGAGATAGAGTGGGGAGCAGAACAGGCAGATTGACGAAGTACACTGCTGAGGGGAGCAGCGGGCGGGTCAGGAGAGGTCTGCCACGCCATGTGGTTACCTCCAGGGCAGGTGGGACTCGAACTCATGCAGAAGTGGCTTTAGCTTCTTAGTGTTGTGCTTTAACCAGCTGCACCACTAGGGAGGGCCTCTCCTAGATATTCTAATTCATAAAAATTGAGACCAAGTATGTGTTTGCTTGTTTAATTTTCTAGTTGATTTTGGTGACCCACAGGTTTGGGAATAACTCTAAAATATTTAGACTACCTTGCTACTCTTAAGTACAATATATACAAATACCCATTTTTATTGCCTGGATCAGTGGATTAGGATTATAAGTACTGGTGAGAACTGATTCCAAGATATCTCTTTAACAATAGAAAATTGGAGACAGATTGAGGAAGAAAGTTTATACCAGAAGGGGGACCACTCAGTAGTTAAGTGCAGTTGTCCTAAACTGACTCAGTAAACTTCAACTTCTCTATTAGTTTAACCTGTGAAATAACAGTACAGACATGGTTTAGTTTTTCTCCATCATTTAGAGGTTGAGTTTTTCCATCACTAAGAACAGTACCCTGGCAATTCAACTAGGATATGAGGACATTAGGTCTTGTAAAGTTGAGAAAATCACTATGTAAGATAACATACTTTACACTCATATTTCTTGGCTTGTAATCAAAGGTATTATGCAAAGCAAACCTTGAGATCCTCATCTAGGTTTTAGAGTAGGAAAAAGAATCAGAGAAAAGAAAAATAAAAGGCAAGATTAGTTTTAAAGAACTAGAGGATGACTCAACCCATTTCCTTCTACAGTTCAAGGAGATGCGGTTGTTGCATCTAACAAGAAAAGACTTTTAGTATTACCTTAGACTTGTGTAACAGCTGCTTCCCTTTTCAACTACCCAAGTATCTTCCCAGAAAGACCATCTATATGAAATCTTTAGTCCTTTGTGGGTCATAGATCTTTGAAAATTCTACTAAGAAACAGACTACAAATTTTGCAAGCAATCTCAGGGACCCGTGGTCTGCAATTTACGAACTGTCATCCTTGCAGAGAGAAACTAGTGGCCTTTCCATTCAGCAAATGAATTTCAATTGACCGCAAAATGCCTGTTATTATAATGCACAGATCAGAACCTGGCCTCTTAAACATCTATGTTAAACCCTGTTTGCAGGGGTTGTTAGCCATGTGAATGTTAAAAACACATTATGCTGGAAACTGCTAAATGGGTTATATGCAACATCATTGAAGTCCTTAAAATCTGTATGATTGAAGACCTTACGTAACTTTCCCAGAGTACCATGATTTTTTGAGTTACACTAGTTCCTCAATTGCTTTCCCATCATGAAAGATTTACGCTCACCAACAGCAGTGAAAATTTTGTAAGGGTATTATTCTTAGGAGAAGAGGCTTCTAGTATTTATAGCTGCAATATCTAGCATTAATTTGAACCTTACATCCTGCTAACTCAAATTTACTTTCTTACCTGCAATTTTATAACCCAAATCACTCTTACCCATTGTATTTATTAGTGATCTCTTTGAAAAATTAAACTACGTTTTACTTACCCTACTGCCCTTTGTCTAGGCATGGGGTCTCAGCTAGCAACGATAGGAATCTGCTCTGCTTAGTTCTCACTAGAAACTGACATGGCCTCCCAGATGAAAACTCTAACAAATTCAATAGATGTTTCATCTACCATAAATTGTTCATAAATGTGCACCTATATATCTTATTTTAAAGTAGTCATTGATCCTTTGCCTGAAGATGAATTAATGCCTGAACATTGCACTTCAAAAATTATTTTATTAAATCTCTCAAGTCTAATATTACTTCTGTCACTTGATATAGTCACTGAAAAAACTGGTTAAGCTGTTGCAGATAGGCAAAATAATCTAATTATCATGACAGCCAAATAAACTGTAGGATAACTAAAAACTCCTTTAAACAGATAATTTTAGCAGGTATTAAAATGTAACACAAAACTAGTATGACAGTATCTTGGTAAATTTTTAAAGGCAAAAAGTATCTAACCTTCCCCCCAAAACACAAAGTAGAACATTAAATAACAGATGCTAAAGGCTAATGGATGAAAATGGCAAATTAACCACTTATACTTAAGTATTATTTTCACAATAGCAGTTATTAGTGCAAGCAACACTAGAAGTCCAACTTTTAACATCCCTTGGGGTGGGGGTGGGGGGATACTTTATGAAAACACCATCACAGTAAGGATTTTTCTCATGGGGTGGACATAGAACACACAAGTGTTCAAAGGTATTCTTTAACGAAATACAGCTCTACAGTTTCTATATAGAAAATCTAATTCATATTTGTTTGCATGGCATTCTAATTTGCATGTTTGAATGTGTTTTAAGTGCTAGGGATAAGAGAGAAGCATATTACACAGCAAGGATCAACTAATGATTTTTAATTTGCCATAGATTATACACACAGATCAATTAAGAAATTACTCAAGCACTATTGTTTAAGTTGAGCTCATCTAGGCTACTTTATTTTGGGGTGCTAATTCCTGAACCCTAAAATGTAAGTGCTTAAGTAAATGCTATTTTATTAAATTCTTGCACAAAACTTTTATGAATATTAGATTTCCTATTCATTTCTGAGAATACTGATTACTCTAATTCCTGAACAGCTTTGGTTATGTTATTTCAGATATATACAATGTGAGGTTCTGTGATGATAGTTTCAATCAAAATCATCAGGAAAAGTCAAAGGTTAGCCACCTGGAAATCAACCTGTATCTTGTCATCTTGCTTTTGAACATCACATGTGAAATATGATTTAGCAACATCAGTATACATGTACTAAAAAAATGTACTTCAGTGCAGACAAAAGTCTTAGTGATATCACAAAATGGCCAAACTTTTACTTCTGACTAGAACAGAAATGCACTCTAGGGAGAAACAGTGCTCTTTACTAAGAGCAAAGACCAGCTTTTGTGTGTGAATAACTATCAGTATCAGGTGGGACTTTACATTTTTTTATGTATGACTGCTTTTAAGTAGATTATACAAACACAGGTTGCCTTCAATTAGTTGTTTTACTCACAGAAACCCCTCTGTAGTGTAAAGCTACATATCTTATTGCTAATCAAACCAGCAACCACATCTCCAGTTTACATGGTAATACTTAAGGAAAAGCATCATATTTTGTATTCAAACAATTAGTATAGCAAGAGTCAAAGTCTGCATACACATCTACATAATGTGGAAGCAATAACCTTCCCAATTTATATGACAGTTACCCAAAATTTTTTTAAGAGTAGAGGGTTTTAGATGACTAGAATTTTCTATGTAGATTGATATAAATTTTTGAAGTTAGATATTTTTAAAAAAGCACTTTTAATTACTTCCTAAGACCATTAAATGCACATGAAAAGATTTACTAAGAATGATTCTAATCACTTTAAAGATTTTTAAAGTTATACTTTACTTTTTCCATGATACAAATTAATATAATCAATTTCATTAATGCTCAATTTCTAGAACTCTAGAACTCAAAACGAGTCATTCCTTGTGAATGAGTCAGGACTAGAATATGCAAGACAGATAAAGGACTTTTCCAAAATATGCAAAGAACTTTAAGACAAATTTGACTAATGATGGGACCAAAGATAATACCCCATCTTTTACTAAAGAGGATATGAAAAAGGCAAATGAAAACATGAAATAATGCTCTACTTTTGTCAGTAGGGAAATGTAAATGAGCTGATTCGTTACATGTCCAAAAGCCAAGACACTGACAATAAATGTTGGAAGATGTGGAACAGAATTCTCATACATTGCTGGTAGGATTACAAAATGGTACAGCCAAGTTGGAAGTTTGGTAATTTCTTACAAAACTAAACATTCTTATCACATATCCAGCAATTGATATTCTTTACCTAGAGTTGAAAACTCAGGTCCATACAAACCTGCACAAGGATGTTTATAATAGCTTTATAATTGCCAAAACACAAGTGACAAAGAGGTCCTTTAGTAGGTGAATGGGTCAATTGTGGCACAGTAGACAGAATACTGAGCGATTCTTGTGAAGATATTGCTGGTAATTAAATCAGTGATGTCAATTTGAAAAGGTCATATACAAGGCAAGGTCAGTAGTTGCTAGGATCTAGGGGAACAGGCAAAGCACAGTTTTGAGGCAGTGAACATACAGGTAAGGACACATGACATATTTATCTAAACTCACACATCAGGAGTGAATTTAAATCCACTCTTGGGTGGAAGTTGGTAATAGGGAATACCAGTTGTATGTACAAGATGAGGGTACATGAGGAAACCTTTGTACTTTCAAAGTTAACCTAAAAATGCTCTAAAAATTTGTCATTAAAAACAATTTCAGTGGGGATACTTAGTTATGTGCCAGGCACTATGACATGACTTTCTTTCCAAGTTAATTCATGCTGTGGGGAGCCCAATTCAGATCAAATCTAAGGTTCTAGTTTGCAGATAAAGCTCAGGGAATAGAACTGACAAAAGGTCATACAGCTAATTCATGTCAGTCATCATGTGTGTCCTAGAAAAACATTTGTAATGATTTTATGCAGATTAGTCTATTTGGAGAAACAGTATATTCCCAAAATGCTCCAAATTTGAAAAGCACATCTGAAGTTAAGGCCCATCATAGTCCAGTCTAAGATACAGTAAGGCTTGTGTGCAGATCTAAATTAAGATCCAAGTCTTGCCAGCCTTAACCTACTAGTGCAGATCTGCTCTATTGTTTCTTAAAAATTTTAGGAACATTACCAGAATCATTCCTACAGTTACAATGAACCCTAAGGTTACATCTTTCCATCTAGGTCTCGATTCTTACAACTTTGACTTCAAAGTCTATCAACAGCAAATATTTGATGGGTAGCACTCAAGGATGTCTTGAACTTTGAAAAAAAATTGCTTTCTAAAGACCATTTTCAAGTCTTGATTCTTTCATATCCATTTCAGAATATACTATATTATCTCATCATAGACTTCTACATACATTTTCCCTACTTGAAAAAAAGTAGCAACATCCAAAGAAATGTTAACAGATGTAAGAGTGAACCAAATTGTTTTCATTTCAGACTTCATCTCTGAGAAGCCATGGTTCTTTTAGCTTCAACTGCCCCACGGGCAAAAGTAAGCGTATAGCACCGTTACCCATTGTTCTTTATTATCTGGCATGACACTTGCATAGACCAAGTCCACATCTATATTGGAACCAAACCCAAAACAGCAGTAAAACCATGCCAGTTTTTGTATGCAAAATTGCCATACCTATAATACAAAAATCAAAAAATCCATAAAAAGCAGGCCCTAATTGTTCAAATTTCCTTTCCTGAGTTCTACATTGTTTTGCTTCTAAAAATGCCTATTCGTCAAAAATAAATTGCCTACTGTACACATACATGAAAATTTCACAAAACTCACCTCATGGTTCTCATTTCAATGTATCATGCTCAGGGATGGCAATGAAAAAGAAACAAAAAGCTACAAGATAGCCATGCAAAACCTACATAAGCAACTGAAAAGTTGAGTATGAAAAAAATCTGATAATCCCCTTTAGGACTTCTAACTATGGCTTAAAAACCCAATGAATAAGTAAGTGGAAGTTTCCCTCTGTACATGGCTTTTATTATTTACATAATACAATATAGCATCAATGCTGAGTAGCATGATTATGTGCAATACATAAATATGGAACTATCTGTACACATCTGCATATCTAACGAACTAAGGTACATAAAATTGAAAGCAAAAGTGAATGCTTTGAGAAAAGTAAAAACTAGGACTGAACACTGCAAGAAATCAGTAGTGCCTTGTGTACATACTTAACTATTTACATATGAAAACAGGCATTACCACAACACTAACTATACTCATTTATATATAAAAAACACAAGTTTCATACATCACAAAAACCTTCCATTATAACACAGAAGTGATATTACCAGACAAGCATCAGTGAAGTATACTGCCTCTTCTAGTTGTTATTGTACAATGCTGTAGATAATGCAGCCCATGCAATACACCCAAGAACACTAGAGTCCTACACCCAAGTACAATATGATAAAGCAGCCCTCTGCAAGTGGTGCTGGATACCACTAAGAAGTCTACTGCAGCCATATTGGTTATGATTTTCCATGCAGAAGGGTACAGTTACAGTAAGAACTGAAGTCTTTAAAAAAGCTTTAAACATTCTTTCTTGGAACCAAAACATTCAACAAAAGATGCACATGAAAAATTAACTGTTCAGATACCTTTGCAACTTAAAATTCAGATGCATGTTATTCAATAGAGCTGCTGTATGAGAAAACCAAACGTAGTTTATTTCTTCTTTTAAACAAATTAATTCTAGTGCAGTTCTGTGCTACATATTTTTTAGCAATGAGTAATGCAGACATCTTCTGGTGTAGGCCAGCACAGTAAGCTTCAAAGATATCTCAAGACCCCTGTTGGCTTGGTGGTTTTTACTCGTGTTATTTACCAGCCACAATGATTACCTTTCTCAGAATTTCTTATTCAACCAATTAACCAGGCTTACATAGGGCACACCAAATACTGGTTTCACCAAAAAAAAAAGAAACTTATGATCTTCTGTATAGTTTTCTTCTGGCTTCCAAAGAACCTATCATGGAAATTAACAGGGTGAATTTTAATTATGGTAGAAATAGATTGCCAGTCTTTTTCTGGTGTACCATTTCTTAAAAAAAAAAAAAAAAAATAAAATAAAAAATAAATATACAGGCACATAACACTAGCCAAAGATTATACCTTGATTACATTCCCAAAAGGCAGATATGCTGCAAACATGCAGAGATTTATTTTGTTTGGCACAAGGGAACTAAATTTTGTCCCTATTATTTGTGTATTTTGATTTGTTGTGCAGATTTTCATCCAATTTTATTCAGGGGAGGGCATATACATTTTTGTAGGGCTGTATCTAACCAATTCTGCCTGTAACAAACACCCAAACATCCTAAAAATATCAATTATAAGACAGACAAATGTAAAGTAAAACTCTGGAGAACATCAAAGGAAAATGGCCATGCATCTGCTCTTTAATGTTTTCCTACGATATATTAAAATAAAAACAGTTTCAGTCTCTTCACAAGTAGTAATTTATATTCTCTGGATTTTTTCAGCCACAACAACTGGATTCTCTTTTCTGATTTTTGCTGCAGCTTCTGCTTTGTAATCATATGGACAGTTGTGCTTGTCAGAGTAACGGTGAAGTCCACAAAACAAATTTCCACATCGGCAGTCAAACCCTGTACATACAAGAGGAAGTAGAGTCACTTAGGAACTTGTAGCTATTAAAAATAAAGTCTTAGTTTCATAGAAAACAAAATTTTCATGGCTCTTTTACAACGTGCAAGACAACAGTCTCACTTTAAATTGTAAGAGCTTTTAACTACCTTTGAAAGTTTAAGAAATAATTACTGTTCCATAGTGTAGAAATTACACAGGTCCTGCAACAGTCTGACCTGGATTCAAATTTTAGCCCTACCATATGTTAACTGAAAATGTCCCCTCAGGTAAAAACCACGGGTAGACAGATCTTTTAAGAAAAATCTTAAAAGCTTTGAAATTTACAGCAAATCATTAAAAAGCATCTAGCACATTTTGTATGTGGTTCCAAGTATGCTTACCGTCCTGTTCAAGCTACCCTTTCCCCAAGATAACAGGAAAAACCCAAAAGGGAGGAATTTTCATCAATTCAATAAAAAGACATGGAAGTTAATAATAAAGGGTTTCATATGACTAGAAAAATAGAACTTAAATTCAGCTTCTGACCTAGCCCAGTCAACTACAGTCAGAGTTTGGCATTCTGTTTTATGTTGTTACACCAACAACCTCATAAGGAGTTGGAGCTGTTCGTTACACACTAGAATTTGTCTTACATATTGTGTAAATACCTGTAAGGCCAACTTTCTTTCTGCACATGAAACATCTGTTCTTCTTTGGTTTGGGTAACTCAGGAGCTTTTTCTTCACTTTGCGAAGTACTAGGCTGAGAAACTGATGGACTAGGCTGAGTGACAACTGTAAAACAAGGGTAAAAATCAAATTAGAGTTTTATTTAAGTAGGGAAAAAAAGGGAAAAAATTTAAGAGAAAGTTAAGACTTTTGGACAACCTTCTTAAAAGGCACTTTAAACAGAACCTTTTATACCTACTGATCATTTGTTGCCAGTCAACATACTTGTTTCTCTAAACTTTAAGATGCTTATTCCACCCAAATACCTTGAAATTCATTCTTAACACCTGAGAACAAATCCTAATGCTAAAATTTAAAGTCACTAAGATTTAATGTCCTATATTCTGCTTTTTATCCTATAATTAATTAAATGAGCTAAGTTCCCACCATACTACTATTTAGAAGTTCATTTAGAAAGAAGCTTCCAATTTCTAAGGTACCTGGCTATAAAAAGGTCATTTTGGTTCATAATGCTAGAAAACAACGTCTAGTTAAATCCAGCAAATAAAGACAAGTAAACCCAAATCATCCCTAACTTCAGATCCCCAAATTTCATTATTTTGCCATTTTAGAAAATGCTTTGTCCTACAGAGTTTTTGAAAAAACTTTCTTTTAAAAGCCTGGCAAACTTTCTGTTAAGGACAGTATTAATTATACTACTATAGAAGTAGTTATAAAGGATTGGTTTTAAGTCTATTAAGTATTACATAGCAAAACAAGATTTTTTGAAGCACAGCTTCTACTTTCTGACCTTTAGTTCACCACTAGAAGTCTAATTCTAGCTTTCCAGTAAGTTGTAACTCATACATGATATAAACAGAATGTCTATAGTATAAAGATAAAACTGCATATTGCTGTATTTAAGCCCACAGTGCCACTAATATAAAAACAAAATACCAATTTTTACTTTTATAAAATCAACAAAATCAGAACTTGTAAACTCTTTTGAGAGTTTTAATATTAAACTCAAACCCAATAATAAATGTTAATGTATGCAGTGCTAAAATTACTGCCTAAATAATATGGCAGCACCAATGCTATTAGCCTAAATACCAAACTGGTTTAAAGACAACTTACTCTAAAATCCTACCCAATTTTATTCATTTGTTACCCAGTGAGATTAACAGGCTGACATTAGACTTAAGAGTCTACCTACTACATATGCCTAATAACCTAATGTAATAATGTCAATTTTCCTGATAATTTGAGGGTAAAGTATAACCTGTAAAAGTCTGGGGTGTGAGGGATATCCATTTTCTTTGTCATAGCAGTAAAGTGAATAGTAATTCTTAAAGCCACACAGGGAAGGGGAGTCAACAAAGAATAAAATGATACGGAAAAGACAATAGTAAACTACAGGATACCTACTAAAATAGAGAATAGCTACAGATCTGACCAAAATGAGTTATTGTTCCAAAGTCAACTAATTTTGTGTTTTAAAAAACCCCAAATCAAAGAGAACAAAAGCTACACAAAGACAAGGATAAGTAACTATTTTTCAGAGGAACTACTTCAAAATAAAAAATATGGTTTCATTTGCTAAACTGGAAATTTCCCCATAAATTTGTAACCTGATATAGTTTGACTAAGTTTGGCTAAGTGATATTAGAAAAACCAGCCTCCACAACAGACTGCATTTTCACTAAGACAATTTCCTTATAATCAAGTTTTATGCTATGCTCAGTCAACACTGTACCAGGAAATAACAAGCTACGTGCAAAACATAAAGTAGATCCTTGGTTCCAGAGCCTACCACAGGTGATTCAAAGAAGTCAATCTTCAGGCAATACTGGAGCACATCTGATTGCACCAGCGCAAGTAGACTTATGATTAGCTAATGATAACCAAAATGCCTTTCGATGCTGAGTTTTTAATTCCCACAAACTATACAATTAAATTTTAAGTTTTAGAAATATTCAACATGTTTTTTATGCTTGAATATTGTTAATATGCTTACATACAATATTATACTGTCAATACTGCTAATTACCGCTTCCAACTTCTAGATTCATGACAAGTTTAAGGTTTTTAAAAAAGACAGTAGTTCTTGCTTGGTCCATATTTTATAACTACTATCCTCTCTGGCCCTTCAATGGGAAGGAAAAGATTCTCCCACCAACCATTTCTCCTACCAAGTCCAGTACTGAACTATTATTAAACAAAAAGCATACCTGGCTCTGACACCTCTGTTTTCGGGGTAGTTATTTTGTCCTCTCTTGAAATGCTCATTTCTGTCATTTGCTGAGTTACAGGCAAGGCAGCCACAGGCACATTTCTATTTGAGTTCAAGCAAACATTTTTAAAGATGTTAAGGGTACTTCTTTGTATGACAGCAAGTTGTCAGTTCAACTTTAAATTATTTCCAGATGATCAAATGGAATCAAGTAATTTAAAATTTTTAAAATATTGGATGCCCAGTATAAATGGTTGAGAATATAGAAAGCAATTTGAAAAACAGTTTATCGATTCTAAGTTGCATATTTATATTAAGTTCTATTATAGCCAACTAGGTTGTTAGCTGTCTCTGTTATTTCTGTGCAAAAGGGGGCAAAGCTTAGCTAAAATGCCTTGTGTGGTATTACAATGCAGTCTGCAGAGCTTTGACTATCCATAATCCCTAAACCTCGGTAACACAGAAATTAGAGCACAGCATTCTCAACACAGCATCCTTGAGGGTGTGATGGAATGTTATTATATACACAGTCAGTAACTTATAAGACATACTAAAGGTTACTAGAATCCCTGGATTATGTCAACACATGCAAAATCAAAGACAAACTAACACCCTCATTAACATCCGGAACTGTAATACAGCTATTTTTATTTCTCCTTATATTATCATAAAAACCCTTGAATGCTCAATCTTACCTTGATTTTTCAGATGTGCTGCCAGCAGCACCTTCACAGTTGTTTAAACTAGAGTCTGCCCTCTGTACAGATGCAGAATCTGAGGTAGGACTGTTGGAACCACTAGCTGTCCCTATTTAAAAAAAAGTTATTTGTCAGAAACAAAGCAACAATACAAAACATTTAGTTACAAAACTATTAATAAGTAACAAATACTTGCATTTAATTAGGTTAGTGATTTAAGCACTTTCACTGTGTTGCACTGAGTAGCCAAACAAAAATACACATTAAAAAAAAGCCATATCCAATGGACACAAGTATGAAACAAAACCTCAAGAAGGAAATGAAAAAGTAAAACGATGTTTGTAAAACTGTTGTTCATTCCTGACGCAGTCAGACCAAGTAGCTGGGTTGCTGCTTTCATTTCAAGCCTTTTTTGTTTTGTATAGGTCTTCTCTCCTCGAGCTTTCAGCATTGAGTCTCAGTCTTAGGCCCCAGTTATCCACATAGTTCTTCAAACGGGTTTTTGCTTGGAAATAACTTACCCATCGGGCTCATTCTGCCACTATTTTGCTGTCTCTGAAGATGTTCTTTGTAGCATACAGAACACATTCCATTTGTCCTAGGATTCCCATAAAAGCCACATCCTGTACTACACAGCATGGGCCCTGGGGTCTGGTTAGTCTCCTGAGCCATATTTTTCTGCTATAAACAAAACAAAACAAAATTTTAGAAACATGCAACCAAAATAAACCACTAAATTAGGACAATATATTCTACAGTGTACCTTTATTTCTAAACTTTGAGCCTATTTCTAACAAAAGCTCAATTGAGTTAATCATTTAAAAGAAATAGTCAAGAAAACTACATGTTGCCTTTTTAAAACAAAGCGTATGAAAAGAATTGTTCCAGCTTAATAAATGAGTTATGACCTAATATTCTTTAGAAAAAGAAAACTTGATAATTAAATATTAATACATTATCTCACGTGTCACAATTGTTCTTTGTTTCAGTTTCTGAAAAGGTCACTCTTGATATCAGAAATACATTTAAATCAATTTGGACAACTGGTATCTTTAAGTCACTTTCTGCTTTCCTGTACTATACAGGCAGACTTTATTAAATGACTGAACTTCCACTGGTTTAAAATGATTAAAATTTGCAAATAAGGAAATCTATAATAATCGCAATTACTGACTCCTAATGTTTATTAGAGTTCTTTAAACTGGATGTATACTAGATGCAGGTCTAAAACTTTCTTATATTGAACATACTAGTGCCTGCCTTAGTATTTCAAAAATTTTACTATAGGGTAAAGCACTGGTACTTCTAAAATGCTGAAAGAACTGGCATTATCACCTAGCCTTTCCTTGTTACCTTGGTACCGACAACTGAAGTTCTTTAAGAATTCAGGGGTTGGCTGCTTACAAAATCTTTTATGTACTACATCTGAGGTGTGAAATCTGGTAGAGTATTTTAAAGTCAGTGCCTAGAAACCTTCAGTGCACAAATTATCAGCCACAGTGTACTTTTCATCAAAGGTTTATCTAAACCATTACCAAGCACTTGCTTTCCTCATACCAAAAAATAATGAAACCTTTCCAAGCTCAATTTCTACACTGCAAAGTAATTCAATATAAATACACAACCTTTAGTAATGGTTAATATTTAATGTTAGGCTACCAGAAAGAACTTAATACAATAGCATGTATACCCTTTGCTTTTCCAGAAGTCTCATTTAAATTAGCACAAACAGCAATGTTTTGCTAAATTTAGTAAATTTTCCCGAGTTAGAGATACTCATTACTTAAGAAAAATTTAAGCAGCAGTCATGGAGTTTTCCATTATCACCATTATTCCATTATATGAAATGTCCAACAAAAGAACATGATAATATTTTATTTAAGGGAAATCATGTACTATAATTTGTGGTCAGTGTCATTTAAACACATCTTTATTTTGGTAATGAAGATTACTTAAGATTAAGTTATGAATACTGCACATTAAGTGCAGGGAAGTCATTAGAGCTTACCACCTAGAATTTCCTATTTTTTCCCCCAATTACCACACACTAAACTACACACTTTAGTGAGCTACTAAAAACATCATTTTGACAAGTCTTAACACTTTTCACCAAAATTCTAAAAATGGAAGTCAACAGATTTTCACCTTGCCAGAGAAACATGACTGTATCCAAAACATTTAAATGTTCTTTAGAAAAGGATACTGAGCAATTAAGTTTGTAGAGTGACCAAGCTTACTTCAAATAAGACTAATTTAGTTGACACTGTCTCTTTAAATAGTAAGTGGAATTTAGCTGACTCATTTTGGAGCAGGGTAGTGTAAACATTGCAGCATCACTTATGAAGTTTATTAATAAACACTTTCAGTCAGGCTTTTAAATTTTTTTGTAGTGTATGTGCAAAAAAAAGCTTTATATAATAAATGAAGTATTTGTAAGCCCACCATGTAAAGTACATATATCTTGGCCCCATGCTAAAAGTTGAGCCATTCCTTTAAGAGCAGCTTAACAAATATGCTAGTTCATGCTTTCTACACTAAAACTCCTGTGTCATCTGATACTGGCTTTAAAATGCAAATTGGCCTAAATTTTCATCCACTCATATTAATACTAGTCAATCTGATTCTCAAAATCTTTGGCTTTACATAGATAATATGGGGCCTGGGAGAGGTGTTCTCTTGTTATGATTTCACCTACTTCCACAAGCAAGTTATTTCTACCTTTCCTTCTACAGAATACACACCTATTTTCAACTAACTATAAACACCCAACACTGAGACACAATAGACACCCATAGTCTCCTATATGGGTTCACATCCTGTAATTTCCAACCCCCCCCCCCAAGTCAGCCTTTAAATGCCATCACATGTGCACAGCTTGCCTTAATATTTCTCAGCAGCTTAGATCACATGGGCGGGCGTTTCAGCCTGTCACAAGGCTGCAATGTGACAGGCTGAGCTGGATGGAGGCTCTCACATAAAGCCTAGTCAACAGGGGCCTCTGAAATCAGCTTCTATTTTTATCTGGAGCCTGCCAACTCCTACACAACCCCAAGAACTAAGGATGCAGCTTCATATACTGAACATAATAATACAAAATAAAAAGAAGCCATTAAGGCTGCTACAGTTTTTTCTAATGAATAGAGGACTAAAGAACAATCTCAAACTCCACATAAGATGCAATCATCATTAATCACTCATGAAACCAATACGATCAGGGTTGTTTATGAAAGCCAACACAGCTAAAAGCCATCAGGTCAGAAAGAATCCCCATGTTTAGGTGCAATTGGGGAGGTGAAATATGGAGTCTGCCATTACGATAGGTATTGTATTTTCTTTTCCTCCTACCTGGCAAAATTTTAGAAAAATATCAATTCAATTTAGTACCTTAAAAGTTACCAGGCAGAAACATCAGCTCTCTTAGATACAACTAGAATGTACAGTTTTTAGAGCTGTGGTTTCCACTAATTCATAGCTTAAGAAAAACCCAAACCTGGTCATGTCACTTAAAATTTCTCCAGCCTAGATTTAAAAAAAAAAAAAAAGGCTTTTATATCCTGGAATGTAGTCCTTCAGGAGCACAGACTGGTGTAAGATTTTAAGAATGCCTACTCACCTGGAGTTGAGCCCCCATGAGTGCCAGTCTGTAATCTACTTCCAACTAAGCCAGTGACCTTGGACAAGTCCTTACACTTCAAGTCTCAGTTCCTTCTTTGCCAAATGGAGTAGAGGAGTGTGATTTTTAAAAAGGGTCTTTGCCAGGCTGAACATGGCCTGGGATAGAAAGTCGGAGAGAACTACAAAACTCCCCACCCCAGACGTTTTAACAAAGAACTTACGAAACTGCGATGTTTTCAGTAATTCGATCCCGCAATTCTACTTTATAAAAATGACTAAAATTACAGCTCCGGATTTTTTTAAAAGTCTCTAAGTTACCTGAATGCAGGTTAAGAAAAGGGGCTGTGACCTATATTACTACGTTACCCTAATAAGTCCTCAGACAAGAGTCCTGCGAGGCACTCAACCGATAAAAAGATAACCGGGTCCTTTCCTTAAAATACAGCTCCACGAAATGCGTGGAAAGCGAGCACACAGTTCCACGCTCAGCAGTCTAAATGCACGAAACAAAGGGGAAGGTGCTCTATTTCCTTCCTGAGGAGGATTTTGGGCGAGACGCAGCGACGCTGGGAAAACTGAAACACGACGAGGTAAGTCCCTCTCACCCCAGCCCCCCTCCCCCGCCGATAATTTTAGAACAAATTCGGGTCCCACAGTTTGCCCCTCACCCTCCGCCTCAAACACCACCCCCCCATGCCCCTCTAAGCGTAGGCCTCGCTCAGGAAAGCCCGGCTGGGCCTCCTCCTCCAAAAACCACTGAGTCATGCAGAACAGTAGCCGGGCTCGGCCAGGCCAGCCCCTCACCCCACCCGCCCCGCGCCGACCTCCAACCCCGAACCGCTCCGCCGGGGAGGCGGAGAGCTGGGAGGTGCGGCGGGTAGGGGTCGGGGGCGCGGTCGCTGCCACGGCCTCTTTGTCTCTCTGGGACCAGCTGCCCACCCCGCCGGGCGCCGTCGCTGGAGGGGGCCAGACGGACGCCCGCTGCCTGAGCTCTCCGGGGCCGCACGCCGGGCATTGTTCCCCCATTTTCAGCGTCGAGGGTGAGCCGGGCCGCAGGCCACCACCACAGGATGACGCCTCCGTCTTTGTGCTTCCTGAACTGGCGGGCGGGTTCCCCTCCCCCGGACGCCGCCATCCGCGGCCCGCTCGGGCTTCGCGGAAGGCCCGCGGCGTTCCGGTCCCCCTACTCCCATCCCCCGGGCCGCCACGAGCAGCCAGGCGCCCTCCCTCAGCGCCACCCGACTCACCCTGAGGGGGCAGGAGCAGAAGCCGGGCTCACGCGCGACGCCGGCGCGGTGTGGTCGAGACGAGGCCTCCGGGTCTGGCGAGCCGGGCGCCCTGGAGCCGC
>NW_004567107.1:36154295-36170750 GCF_000260355.1 Condylura cristata | reverse complement strand
GGCGGGGAGCGGGTCGGAGCCGCAGGCGGAGGAGGCGCCGCAGCCGCCGCCGCCGCGGGGTCCTCCTTTGTTCCTGCAGCTGCACCGAGCGTGGCCGGGACACGGCGGAGCTCGGGAAGTGGGAGGAGGGAAGCGAAGGGGGGGCCGAGGAGGAGGCGGAGGGAGGACAGAGGCCGCGGCCGCTAACGCTGCTCGCGGCGCTTGGCCGTCGTCGCCTCACGCCTCCACCGTCGGCAAGCTGGGCCGACTCCGAGGGCGAACGGGGCGCACGCAGCGAGGCCTGGGCGGCGCGAGGGCCCGCGGATGGCGCTCTCCGTCGCTTCAACCACCGCCGGGGGAAGCGGCGCCGCTCCCGGAAGCGAGCGAACCCCCAGACGACACGCCGAGAAGTCCGCACTCCGGCCGACTGACGCGCTATCGCTCGCTCAGCCCGGCGATCGGGCTGTGAGGAAAGAGGGAGGGAGGGGGCGGGGCCTGTGCGTCAGCGAAAACCCCGACGGCGGCGGCGGGCGCGCGGTGACGTTGCGTGCCCTACGTCCGCTCCGGGGTCCAGTCACCGGGTCCGGGAGGCGGGGCGCGTGTGACTGGGAAGCCGTCGCGCGGAGCCGAATCACTGGCCGCGCTGCTGGTCCCAGGGTGGAGCTGCAAAGAGCCAGTCCTGGGGAGGATGCGTTTCTATTTTTAACCCGATTGTCCTCCCTCAGCCTCCTCCTTCCGATTTTCTCGCTCCAGCTCGCTTTTTGCCGTCTGAGTTCTCACGCTTTGTCTCCAGCTCCTGGCGGACATTTCCCTCGCCCCCTGTGTTCCCCCATCCCCCAAGGATTAGAGGGATTCGTCTTGAGAAAAAAGAACTGCTTTATAGCTTCTAGTCTGCCACTTGTTCTCGAAGCTCCTGCCCGCCCCGTCCCTTTCCACCCCCTTTCGGTTCTAAAGTCCAGCGTGAACACTGACCAGACGCCACCGGCTAGAAGTGTAGCAGCCGTGCTCTCGCTCGCGCAAGGTCACGGATGGTTGTGCAGAGTCAGGAAACGTTCGGCGACTGGCTGCCAGTCCTCGGCCCGGTGTCGCTGTTCTGAACAAACTGTCTTGGCCAGCCTGTAAAATCCCTGGAAATTGACAATTCCAGCAAAGTGTCTTGAAATGGGAAAGCACCAAATGTTCTGCTCAAGAAATGGAGTTAAGGAACAAACAAGCTTAACCTGAGGCAGAGATCAGAAAGGAGGAAGTTCAAGATGGGGGAGCTATTAGGCAATTCAGAAATAAGCCACAGGCCCGACTAGTTTGAAAGGGTGAGTTAGCGCAAAACACTTGAGAGCCTTTTCAAAACACCACCGCTAATAACAACCATCAAAACAATTCCAGATGACCTTTTGGAGTGACTAGTTAAACGCACAACAACATTACTAATTGCACTTCGGAAATGCTCTTGTAAACAACGAGCTGGTCAATAGAGATGATATTTAGGATTTATATTATCCACCTTTGGAAAAGATTGTGAGGTCTCAGTTTCTCATACTCGCTAAGAAAAATCACAGGTGGGTGATTATTTAAGGATCCCTAGGATCTAGGAGGTTTGATTGGTCCGGAGTAGAGCACAGGAGTTTATTTTTCAGCACTGCTCCAGGTCATGCTTTATAATTCTGTGTACATGGAAGAAGTCTCTCTTGGTTCCCTGTGCCCAAATTTCCAAATCAAACACTTCTCCACTATAGTAGACAATACCCAGAACATACCTGAGTATTTTCTTCAGGGTTCAGGGTTACTACTTCGGTGAATATATTAAAAATGAAAGTAGTGTCAGCCACAAGTCTTAGGACTCTTGGAATTTTTTTCCTTTGAATTAGATTAGTAAAAACATAGTTACTAGTGGAACTTGCAGTAGAACATTTCAGCATAGAATGTCTCACAAGGACAACCACCAGAGGTGGGAGTAGGGATGATTAATGAATCTTTGACTAAACCTGGCTTTGGAAGTTTCCTGGAACTTAAGGTGGGATGGGAAACCATTATCACCCAGAGGTGGAGAGAGAATTATGAGTCTATCCGTTTTAGACCAACCCAATCTGACCACAAGTCGATTATTTCCACAGTAAGAACATCCCACTGCCCAGACAAAGCAAAGTTCTTGTGTTTTAATATTGTCCCCCTGTGTCTATGCAGGTGTTGCTCTTCTTCCCTTGACCATCTTGCTGGTATCCTGATGAATGGGAAGCCTGCTGAATTCTTTCTCAGAGGGACCCGAGGAGGACCCCACACAGGGAACCCCATCATCTGAACCCCAACAGCCACCATTTACACACCATTTAAGGTCTCATCTTCACATCATTTTTCTGAGGTAAGTACTATTATACCCAGTTTTACAGGTGAGGGAATAATTACTAAAGAGGGTAAGTGACCTGCCTCAGCCACTGAAGAACAGGAAAACAAAGGAGGTGATTCTTACTGAGAAGAAAAATAATTTAGAGGTATCCCCCTTGCCCTCCCCCCTTTTTAGCTATTAACAGGGGAAACAAGGTAATTCCAGAAAATGCCTAATTAAAAAAAAAAAAGAGGAATAAGGCAAGGTGTTTATTTAATAATGTATAGTATAGTATATGTTATATAGCCAGCCATTTTTAATTGTCTCTATGAGACTATTTCAAGAATGTAGCTGGTTTTGAACCAAGTCTTGCAAGACTCTGTTCCGGCAACTACCCTAGTCACTCTCACAGTGTGGCTCCCAGACCATCAGTGTCAGCATCACCTGGACACTTGTTAGAAGTATAAATTCTGAGCCTATCACACGAGAGGACACACTATGGAATCACAAACTCTGGGGATTGATTCTGTGTTTTAACAAGTCCTCCATCCTATTCTATAATGTTCAGGTTTGAGAACCATTGATTTACCCTCCTGGGGCTTTTTCAGATGCTCACACTATGTAAAGGGGAAAATTAAAAACAGATTACGACTGGCATAACAGCTTAGGAGATATTTATCTAATGAGTTTTGTGAAGTTTTGTTTTGTTGTGGTGTTCTAAACTATCAGTTGAACTTTAACGAGGATTTATAACACAAAATATAGAATAAAATGCATTTAATATAATATATAGAAGGAATATTACTTTATGTTCCCCAGAGAAGTTTGAAACCAGCCTCTATAAAATAGAAAATGCCTAATGTGGGGCATGTTTAAAAAATGGTATGGTCATTTAATTGTTCAAAAATACTTTTTGTATGGAAATGCCTAGTGATTGCATTTCTTTCTTGAAAATAATACTAATTTATAATTATTTTTTATTCATTTTGTCCCTAAGAATGTTTTGTACCCTCACTGCATTGTAGTGCTCCCACTGAGCATTGAGTGAGTGCTGGAATATACATTGATGGGGAAAAAAGATCTTGTTCTCATGTCTCTTACTGTCTTACTGGAGAGAAAAGACATTAATAATATATTATATAATTGTAAACCAATGAATGTTTTGAGAGAAAGATACAGAATGTTGTGGGGGCATATAACCATAGCAGTAGAAACTAACATGCTCTAAGGTCTGAGTTTAATAGTCAGTCATGCCTACTGACAGTGGACCAGGCTTATGAAAGTAGGTGAATGCAGTAAACTGGCATGTCATTGGAGAAACTTGGATCTGTTTGTATTCTGTTAAGAATTCATTGCAGATTCACTTTCATCTTTCTTTATAGTCAAGGGATAGGCCAGAAAGGGGATTGATAATTGGAAAAAAGGCAAATGCAATGACATTTCTTAGAAAGTTAAAACAAATATCCTTTTAAAATAGCAATAAAAATTGTCAGTCCACTGCAAAATATAAAAGACCTGGAGTTATTTTAGTTTGACATATTCTTCCTATTTTGGGGGCAAGAATTACTTTTGTGGTTTTATTATAATTTATTTTTTGTAGTCAGCTTCATTTTCTTTCTGTGCTTAAGTAGAGCTTGGTGAAATAGTGTTTTTAACAACTGGGAGTTTTAACAACTGTTGGGTGTCATTCCTCCCTTACTTTCTTCCTCCACCCCTTTCCAAATCTCAAAGATCAGATTAAAGACTTACTTATATTTTTGGTATTTATAAAATTATTGACTATAGAATATTATAAAAATATTCTCTTTAAAGTAAGTCAGCTAATTTAAAAATCAAGGGTATACCTTCCTATTATTTAATGAACAATTTTTCTCTTAACTAGTTAATACTTAAATATTAATTTAAATGTAAGTGAATCAAGAAGTGGGTGGGTTTAATCTCATCTAAATAACTGGGTAACTGAATTTTTTTCCAAAGTGTTGCTAAAACAAATGGCAAATTTGATTATTAGGCAGATCTTTTGATAAAATTTAAAGCTTTACTTATTTTCACTGAAAACAGTTTGTTCAAATACTCTTTAAATAAAATGGTATGGGTATCTTACCAGGTTAGACAAGACTTTCAGACTCAATGGAGGTACTGTCAACATAGCCATAATACTTTTTGAGACTATTTAAGTGAACAAAAATCATTGTTATTTATATAAAATAAGAATTCAAGGTGAATGAAATTATTGAGCATACATAGATATTTAAATTTTCTGTGTGGATATTACTTTTTTTTTTTTAAGATTTATTTATTTGTGCATACGGAACTGGGGTACAGGCCAGAGGCTCAGGGGTGGTGAGAGGATTCACCAGAGACAGAGTGGGGAGCAGAACAGGCAGATGGATGAAGCACACTGCTGAGGGGAGCAGCGGGCAGGTCAGGAGAGGTCTGCCGCGCCATGTGGTCACCTCCGGGGAAGGCGGGGATCGAACTCATGAGGAAGTGGCTTTAGCTTCTTAGTGCTGCGCTTTAACCCGCTGCGCCATCAGGGAGGGCCAGATATTACCTTTTAAGACCTAAGTTACTTTGGTAATTCAACAACTTTAGGAACCTTCATGACCAAACAAACTAGTAGTGGATATTAAGTATGTATTCTGAGACTGCCTCCAGAACACCTTGGAGAATGTCATAATTTGGGCTCATAGGTGGTATGTGTCCCAGAAAGATAGCCAGGAATAGGGTGAGTGACTTGGTGACAGCCCAGTAACTAGGGTAGTACAAAGTTCTGGGAGTGGGCTATTAGGCCAGGATTACAGTTGCTATCAGAAAAGTCAGGATTCAGGCAGAGAACTTATAGGAGAGAAAGGATAGGGTCATTCCTATTCTGGAGAAGTATAAGTTCTAGGATAATGTAATGTTTTCCATTCATGGTATACTTCAAATGCATTAATTCAGCAAATTCTAACAAAAGCTGTTGAGTTTGGCATTATCACCTCTCCTTTTGTAGAGTAGTTAATTGAGGCTTAGGACAAAATCATGTGTCATGGCCAATGTCATATGAATAATAAGAGTCAGAACTGGACATTTAATTACCTTTCTATCCTTTGGCTTATGGTTCTACAATATGTCCTGGAGATTTTCCCTTTTAATTTATCTCAGAGGAAAACATAATTTATCTGAGAAATATATTTCCAATTATAAGTAAAACTTATATATCATCTGGATCACTCATCTCACCCTTAATTGTGATCTTAGTGGAATTTTGCTGATTGGATAGTTTCTTCTACCTACCTGATAGAAAGGAAACTTCATGTCAGTTCCATTTTACTGGCTTCAGTTTCTCTATTCAGTTTTAAATGTTGACTTTACTTAGGTCTAGATCCTAAGCACTCATTGTTTCTCTATTACACACACTCTTAGAGCTATTCTACTCACTTCCATAGATTTAAATATCATCTATATGCATTCCTTTGCTTACAAATGCTTGATTTATGAATTTTAATTAACATTTAAAATAATTTATTTCCAATAAATTTATTGCTATTTTACTTTCATAATAAATCATTTTTGTTTATGTATTTGTTCACAAAATATTTACATTTTAAGTTTTGTGCTGTTTTCTGAAAATCCCAGGATATGAATAATATATGAATCTGTTCTCTTTCTATAAATTTCAAGCAACATTTAATTTTGACATACCAGTTGTTCTCCTCTTCAAGCCACCCCTGCCCATTCTCCTCTCTCCAGAAACTTGTATGTCCATCCTTTCAAACTTTGTTTTATGTGTTCATACATTTCTTCACATATGGAAAAAAACATCTTTGTGATTTGTTTACATATATGGGACTATGCTACACACACACACACACACACACATGCACACACAGTTCTGCAACAGTATGTGTTGGTATCTTTCCTTGTCAGTGCATATAAATCTACCTTATTCATTCTAGCAAATTGCAGGGTATGAGCGTACCATAATAATTATTGTTAATTATTACTTACTGATGGAGATTCAGGTTGTTTTCATTTCTTAACTATGATAAACAATGTCGATAAGAGTAGTAAATTATTCTGAAAATTCAGGGTGTGGTAACACCAATTATTTGCATTTTGAAAACTTTTTTTTCACATGGTCTTTGGCCATGCTTAGTACTTGTGGGTAGAATTACTTTTTAAGACCTAATATAAATCTTGCTGATTATCTGACTATCATCTCTTTTCCCTCTCTCCTCCTCCTCCTCTTCCTCCACCTTTCTTCTTTCCTTGCTCTTCATTTTAACTCTAAAAGGGTAATATATACAAACATGAATAAAGATCTCTAGGAGACAATAAACCAGTGTGATGTTCTGCATCATGTCTTCACTACCCATAAGCCAATGATGATAATGACTATAGATAACATAAATTAGGCACTGATTATGTGCCAGGTTTTGTTATAAGCATTTTGCACATTTTAATATTAACTTACTTAATTCTCACAGGATTAGAAAGTAGACACAATTATTTTCCTTGTTTTTCTGATGTAGATGTTAGAGGTTATCCTGGTATGAACAAATATGGGAACTTCCATACCTTAAAGTCTTCTATAGTGGGTCCTTCCCCTTTGTGTGGTAAGAGGAACACTATGGCCCCATCATGGCCCAATGGCTATAGCTCCCAGTCAAGAGCTGATCAGTTATTCTTGGGGTTCAGTGGTAGGAGATTAACTCCTCTGCTTTGCCCAGTGACTTTCCTAGGTTTAATCCCTTGGTCTTTGAAAAACCTAGATGTTGTTCACTGTACTCTAAGTAGTATTTGTTTTGAGGAAAGGTAGAGGAGCATATAGTTCAAACAGGTGGAAGGTAGCTTAATCTTATAGTTTTTAAGGAGTTTGGTAGGACCTCATGGTCAAAATCTTCATGACAGTGAATATCTTTTCAGAAAACCTTCTTATAAAGAGTAAGGTCAAGGCTACTACTGATTTGCCCTCTCCAAAGAGTTTCTAGGCTATGCTTCATGAAACAGGAAAAGATAATAGGAGAAGAGGCCTATTACTTGTTTTGCATTCCAGTATACCAGGGCACAAAGGATGCTGTAGAGAGATGTATGCACACAAACTCCCTGACAGCAAAACTCCCTATCCTTCTTGATTTTTAATGTCAGGTAATTTAAAATGAATATACTGCTTTTACCCATAATTGGCCTACAATTTTCCTACTCTTCTTTATTTCAACTGCACTAAATAGTCCAAACTACTGCCTATTTTTTAAACTGTCATTAACCTTATTATAACAAAGATGAAATGCACCTTTAAGAAAAAATATAAAAAGCAAGATTTAATATTTTTCCTGAACAATCTGAAAATCTTGTTATATTTAGAGTTATAAATAAGATATATATTTTTTTGTAGTTGTTAGTTCAGTCACAAATTGTACAGGGGATCAGAAAACCAGCAATCAGTCATGTTTCCTGGCAGATGGTGTATGCCAAGACCAAAAGCGATAGGACTATGGCCATCCTTATAAAAAGAAACACAAGATGTAGGCCTGTTTGGTAAGACTTTATGAAACCTGGCCATAAAAAATCTCTCTCTCTCAAAAGTAGCTCCACCTAAGAAATTATACTAAATATGGCTTGCTATAAGAAAATAAAAGAGTCAAGCCATTTTCACCTTGTAATACCAGTTTAGCTCTGAAATTGTGCTTAATACTGCACTGAGTGGCTGGGTAAGTGACATTATTGAGCACAACTACACTTGAAAGAGAAGTGCTGTAGAAACTCAGAACTACCAGTGGGGGCCACTGATTTTGCAAAAATTTGTTTCTTTCCTATTTTAAAACAAAGAGTGGTTTGTGTGCATCAGGGTATCTAATCTATTAATGGTGTTCATCCTTTGCCAGACATCTCTTTCCTTGTAACATGTTATATATACTGTGAAATCTAAGCAATGAGAACATCAGAAACTCACTTTAGGGACATGATGGAAGATGTGGCCCTGAGAACACTGGGGATACTTTGTCCCCAAAGCAGGAGTTACTAGGCCTCCCTCAAGACAGTGCAGTTCCTAGAAATGAGATATTCTGGACTTTGATCAGGCAAGTAAAATACATGTCATAAAGATTCAAGCAAATAAAAAATGAATTTGATATGAAAAGAAAATAGATATGAAGAAAAGTGGGGTAGGATATGAGAATAGTAAAGGTATATGCATACATGAGAGTGCATGTATGCTGTGCTGTGTGGTGAGTCAGGGCCTGTCTCCCTAGTGAGGGTGACCTTTAGTCTGGGAGTCAATAAAGTTAGATAGTGAAATAAGGCCTATTCAGGTGGAAGAAAAGTTGCTGAAGTAAGCAAACGCTGGGTGTGTTTAGAAAAAAGTGAAAAAGCCATTTCAGGAGCAAAGCAACAGAGTGAAAGCAGCCTATCAGACCAGGAAGACATCAACTCCTTTGGGGAAAAGGTCAAATGACCCATATCTTTGCTCTGTAGAAGTTAGGGTAAGCTACAGAGTAGATGTTTTAAAATAGGCATTGAGGGCTATCAGCAAAACTGTTGTTTTAGCTTGCTAGTTTTTTAATGTAATTGCTCAGTTCTTCCATCAAAAAATGTAAGGTGGCATATTTTACCAGTGCGATGCTAGGGAGTGAAAACTAAAACAATTTAAAGGCTATTTTCTAAACATATTTATGGAAAAATAAGACTGTGCCTGGAGGGCAAAATCCACCCTAACCCCATTAGGTGGGGTCTGGTACAGCAGATTAGTGTCTTTTGTTTACTGCTATATGTATAGTGCCTTGAACAGTGCCTGGCACCTCATAGTTTAGCAAATTATCGTGGAAAGAATAAATGAGTGAAATGGTCAAGTAGATTGTTTTATTCTTCAGCCTCTGGAGGTTGATGTAACTTAGTATTTTTATGCTCCAATTGTGAATTAATTTCTCAAGAGTCAATAGGTTTATTCTGTGTCCAGCAAAACATTTAGGCCACAATGGGGTGGAGGGATAAACGATCAGGTCTCTGTTTCCCCTGCCTCTTTCCCTCTTCTCTCCTTCAACTATAACTACTCTATTTTGGCAGTTTTATATATTGAGTTTCCACTAAAGATTTCTTGTAAATACAGGATTTCCTAAACTAAGAAACAACAAACAAAAACTATAAAAAAGAAACCCAGTGTTTTGGGAGCTAGGGTAAGGAGTGTTCATTCTTTGCTTCATCACTTCTGTCAGCATCTCCCAGGAACCCTTCACTCACTAGGTGAGCTAGTCAGCATTGAAGGCTTGTTTTCACATGGAGAGGCCATGAAAGAAAGGAATTTAATTTTTAACTATTTTGGAAGGTAATAACCTTTAATGGCAATATAATGCCAGAAAAATTTCATCTTAACCATGTTACATTTCAGCACTAGAGAAATTGAATTAAAAGCAAGTTCCTTTTAAGCGAGTTCCTTACTGAAAATTCCTTGTTTTTAGAGATCCAGTTGGTATCATTAACAGGAAAGTCATTAGAAAAACAACAGCACCTGAAACTTAGACAATAAAAAACTGAATTCTTACCAGTTGTCCACTGTTGACTGTTGCAGTGAACAGCTGTGAGCTCTGTACTTCTATTTTCACGTGGCTTCATATCCTTGGGGGAATCCTACAGTTGTCATTTAAACAAGCATATCTTTGTCATACTGAGAGAGGCATCTGATTTCACTTTGTTGTGATGTGATTCTGGGTTTGCACAAAGCAGTTGGGGGCACTTAGTTCCTAATACTGCAGAGACTAAGGTTCTTTGACCTATAGTGTCAGTGTCTGGTTGAGGAGAATGAAAAGTATCAGTCACCTATTTGGCAGCTCCGTATGCCAAACACAGTGCTAAATACTACAGAATGATTTTGAAGAAATTGAGATTATCTTCATGATCCTTTTTCTGCTGTCTTCATGACAGAGACAAGCTTTTTAGAATGGAAGAAGCCTGTTCATTTGCTTTTGATCACTTTGCTAAACACTTGCTCATCCTCTTCAAATATCTTAACAGATGTTTAGGATCGTGCCACAATGCCTTCCGAATTTCCTTACTTTAGTATATGTTGTGAATATATTTGAAGTAGACTGGATCTGAAATTAAAAGACCTCAACTCTATCTAGTTTCCAGCTTGTTTTACTGACAAATAGTAAAAACACCTCTACCATAGAATTAATGCAGGGAACAAATGGGACCATTTATGTAAGTTACTATAAAGAGTAAAGATTAAAACAAGTAAAATGTCATTGTTATTGAGCCATATTTTATTATGTACCCCTCTTGATAATAAAAGCTTCAACAGTTGCCAATTTCTACAAAGTCCACACACATTGGCCTATTAGCAAGTATCCTCCATTGTGGCCTATTTTCTTATTCTCTGTATGGAAGCTGAACTTTTATCAACTCAAGTTTTTCACAATTTCTGAAACAAAGTCTTACATGTTCATATCTAAAATCTCTGTGAATATAGTTGCTTTTTCTTATAATGCCCTTCTACATAACTTAGCTAATTTTAATGGATTTTTTTTATTTTACTAGATTTTCTACACAAAAATCTACTAATTTTTTAAGATACAAGTACAATTTCTCATTAACTTGTTTTAGGCATATCTTGTTTGTTATACCCTATATTGCATTGTGGATATCTGGATAAATGCATCATCTCCCATACAAATAGGAATCTTTCTGAATGAAAGTACTAGATTTAATTTTTTTTGTTGTTGTTGTTCCTTAATATGCTTTGCATATTGTTGTTACTCAGTGTCTATTTGCCTAAAGAAAGAATAAAGAATAAAATCAGAATTAGGAACTTGTTCTGTAAAATTGTTAAAGATTCCATAATTACATGCATCATCATCTTCAGTAACATGATTATCTATTTGGTAGAACCCATAGGAAATTCAGGTGATTATTTTAGTGCATGGTAATTTCCTTATCTGGGAAAATATGGTCATAGACTTGTAAATATTTTCCCCTGAAGGATTCTGCTAGATTCTACACAAAACCTTCCCTGGAGAAAATAGTCATTTGGAAAATATCTTTTATTTTCTATATACTTTGCAATCTGTAAAGTTCTCTCATGTGTGTTGCTTATTTTCAGTCCCATAAAATGGTGCCATGTGTTTATTCTGCTTATAGATGAGAAATTTGTGACTCAGAAAAGTTTAGTTATGTAGAGAACAGAGAGAGCCAGGCTCCAAAACCAGGTCTCTTTTGCCGAAGCCAGTGATCTTTCTTCTATGCCACAGTTGTTAGATAGACCCTGGAAAAGTTTATTAAAAGTTTATACTTTAGTTCTTGTTTCTACTTATTTTTCTTATCTCTGTTTCTCTTTAGCAGGGACAACTTTAAGAATATATTTCGAAAATAAAGTCACTTAGGTCATTTTTTTCCTTTTTAATGTCTCACAATTTATTTTTCTCATATATTTAATATGTAAAGGAAAGAAATATCATATAAAGCTCTGTTGATACTTCTAGATGCTCTTGTCTTTAATTGTGTAGTTGAGGTTCTTTGTCTAATGCCATTGATGTAGTTACTAGGAATACACCGTGACAAGAAAAATCATCTGGCTTTAAAAATTGCTTTTCAAATTTAAAAGGGTACCTCAGTATGCTGCCCAATTCAATATGTCAAGAAGAGCGCAATTTATTCCTCTCACAGGATTAACTTAAAGTGATAGGATAATAAAAATACATAGATTACAAAAATAGAGAGAGTTACATGTGGTCATTAGCAGATGCTAAAAGGGAAAGAATATATTTTAAAAGGTTATATGTGAAGAAAAGAAGAGAAAGAGGAGGAGCGGGCACTCTAGACTGTGAAAGAAGAGAGCTGTAAAGAGAGAAGCCACTAAGTTGTCCTGAAGAATCCTGAAGAAGCTTTGGATTCAGAACTGGAGTACCAGCCCAAGATGTCCAATATTCAATGAGTAGGAGTTCTAGAAAGGCAAACATTCATGAGGAAGAAAGAAAATCATTAAAGAAATGTTATCTCCAATGGCCTATATGAAAAGTAAGATAAACAAGTGTTAATTAGGTTTTGGGGAAGAAGGAACGCTCATACACTGCAGACTGGTCTAACCCTTATGGAAAACAATGTGGTTTTTTTTTTTTTTTTTTTTTTTAAAGATTTATTTATTTGTTCATACAGAACTGGGGTACAGGCCAGAGGCTCAGGGGCGGTGAGAGGCTTCACCAGAGACAGAGTGGGGAGCAGAACAGGCAGATCGACGAAGTACACTGCTGAGGGGAGCAGCGGGCGGGGCAGGAGAGGTCTGCCACACCATGTGGTCACCTCCGGGGCAGGCGGGAATCGAACTCATGCGGAAGCGGCTTTAGATTCTCAGTGCTGTGCTTTAACCCGCTGCGCCACCAGGGAGGGCCACAATGTGGGTTTTTTAAAAAATTAAAAATATATCTACTGGGCCCTCCCTGGTGGTGCAACAGGTTAAAGCACAACAAAACTAGCTGCAGCTGCTTCAGCACAAGTTCAATACCTAGCCAGGGAGGTGACCCATGGAAGACTTCTCCTAACCTGTTCTGTTGTTCCCCTCAGCAATGTACTTTGTCACTTTGCCTTTTCTGTTTGCCTCTCTGTCTCTGCCCCTCTGGCCTGTACTCCTGTTCTGTATGCATAAATAAATTTTTAAAGTAAATAAATAAATAATAAATCTATCTCATAGTCCAATAACCTCTCTTGTAGATTTTTATTTGTAAAATGAAAAACACAAATTCATGCACTCCTGTGTACATTGCAGCAGTCTTTACAATTGCCAAGTGATGAAAAGAGATGAGATATGTGGTGTATCTATACACACATACACATATAGGAATACTACTCAGCTATAAAAAAGACTGCAAAAGAACTTAATCATTTTCAACAACATAATTGAAATAAATTAGGAGAAAGACAAATGCCAGATGACTTCATTCAAATGTGTAAATAAAAGCAAAACGACAAAAGGAATAGGTAAAACAAAACCAAGCCAAAATCTGAAATCTGATTGTAGAACTAAGGCTAACAAAAGGGAAGTATAGTAGAGTGAAAATAAAAAAGGGAGGGGGCTCCATTGGACTATAGTGGAGGATTATTGAGGCTTTGGAGGTAATATACATTTATAGATGTGTGAACCTGTACACCCAAAGTTATAAGCCAACTATGTTAAAATAAACATAATAAAAACTTCCACCACAAAAAAGAAATGCCATCTCTAGAGCTAAAGGAATATCTTCATATTCACAATGTCCGTATGAGACAAATTGGATAAATGAAAAAAAAGCATATTTTGTAAAATCTCAGACTATTGAATATTTAACTGAAAACTATATCCATGTACACTCACTTGAGGATTTACTTCAGTAAAGAACGTATGAAAGTCAAGAAAGAAAAAGATGTGAAATTTGTAGTAAAGAAATTTTTTTAAAAATGATATAATATTTTACATTATTTTGTGCCTTTTCCCATCTCAGTTGTAATCCCCATGGGCTTCCCCATCACCAAATCACCCCTGTGCTATCACCCTAGTCCAGTGGTAGTAAAGAAGTTAAGCTGTCCTATAAGAAGTCTGGTCCTTGTCATCAGCTTTTGAAAGGTAATCTTTACAGTTCCTGTAATGTCAAGAATGACATTTTGCCTGGGGACTTTCAGTCAAACAAATAGTGACAGTGTGATTTAGAATAGAAGCTTTGAATTATACAAAGAGATTGGAGACTAAAATCAGCTATGTAGGAAATCAGTCATGTTTATGTTATGGTGCCAAAATAAAATCTCCAAACACTGATATTCTTATAAACTTTCACTGGTCAGCAAAAGTCTGTGCTTACTGTCACACATCAAAGGTAGAAAAGTGATGTGTCCTGACTCTGTGGGGAAAGATAGTGGAAGCTATGCACTTGTACTTTGAAAATGGAAGTTCTGCATTTGGTACTTACTAAAACTGAGCAATGTGCTTCTTCCCTTAGTTGACTTTAATCTGTATTTTTTTCTTTTAACCATGAGGATAACAACATTCAGTGAGTCTTACGAGTCCTAGCAAAATTGCAAAGCTGAACATGGCTTGGAGAATCACTCAAACCTGTAATTGATGTCAAAAACGAGAGTGGTCTTGTGTGGGCTATGGTCCCTCTAACCATGCATTTGATTTATGTCTTCTCAGTGATACACAGGTAGAACTCATTTAGGGGAATAAAGAAACAGCATCCAAGAATGGCAATCATGCAGTAGACCATGGAAGAAAATTGGTTTAATTTAGGACAGTGATCATCAGGCTTACGGAAAAATGTATTTAAGGAAAAGAATGGAATCGATTTCAGATAATAGCTGCTGTTAATGAGAAGTTGCAAGATATTGGAGTATGTCAGAAAAGTCTGAATCTTATAAAAGGTAAAGAAGAATAATGTACCAAATGCAGAAATTCCAGGTGGATAAAACACTTTATCTGAATGTCATGTTCCAAATATGAAACAATTTAAAACCTAATTTTTTTAAGCAATTGATAAAATGTCAGAAGGAGACTCTATTTAACCTTAGAGTTTGTGTATTTTCTGTTGAACGGCATAAGGGTTGTGATAACAGAAACATAGGCAAGAAAATGTAATTATTAGCATTTTCTGGATCAGTGATGAATAATATGATGATAGTCATAATAATGTAACATTTATTCTTAGCTTTTAAAATAAACTTCTGTATAAGACATGGAGGATTTAATCATGATTAAAAACCATGTAAACTCTTAGCATCGATGATGTTAGAAGTAAAATTCTAGCTGACAGATGTTGGATAAAAGATAGGTAGTAGAGAAAGAAATCATAGTAACTGTACAAAGTGAAGATTCAAGAGAATCTTTTGAAAATTGATGAAAAAAAAGTGATGATAAAAGGGATCTTGCAGAACATTGGAAAAGAGGATGCTCTCTTTGAAAACAAACAAAACCCACTCAAACAATAAACAAAAGTATTAATTTAAGGGAACTGTAGATCTTATAAATATGATAGGCAAACAATAAAATTTTAGAATAGAATATAGGATACTAGATCATGATGTCAATATGAGAGAATGACTTTTAAACATATTGAACATTAAGAAGCAACAGCCTTCTTAAAAGTTGAGTTTGTTTATTTCATTATAACTAAATTAAGACTATTAAAGAAATTGAAATAGTAAAATGGCAAATTGCAATTTTGGAGATACTTTGCAGCACATATAATCAATAAAAATGTCTATATTAATAATGTGTGAAGGATTCATACAACTCAATAAGAAAATTCCTAATAAAACAATGAGTATGTCTGCAATGAAGACATACAAATGTCCAAAAGGCACCGGAAACATACTTATTAGTTAATGTGCCAAGGAAATGCAAATCAAAATCACAGTTAAGACCATCTCATACCTCTAAGAATGGCCCATATCAAAAGGGCCAGAGACAACAAATGAAGAGAAAGAGAAAAAAAAAACACCATATATTATTTGGGGAAGGGGGGAGGGATGTAGACTGGTCCAGCCCTATAGAAAATGATAGGGAGATTCCTCAAAATATTAAAAATAAATCTATCATAATATCTAGCAATCACTCCTGCATATCTAGACAAAGAATATCAAACACTAGTTCAAAGGATATCTGTATTCTTATGGTCATTGCAGCTCTATTAATAATAACCAAGGTATGGAAACTACCTAAAGGTCCAACAATAGATGAGTGGATAAAAATGTGCTATCTATACAAAATGGTATACTACTCAGCTGTAAAAAAGATGAACTCCTGCCATTTGCAACAACATGGGTAGAAGTCGAGGGGATTATGCGAAGTGAAATAAGTGAGAAGGAGAGAGACAAATTCCAGATTGTTTCACCCAAATGTAGAATATAGAGAAACAAAAACAAAGGGTTAAACAAAACTAAACCAAAAATAAAAACTTTAGATCTGACTGTTGGAATGAGGTGACCAGCGAGAGGCAGAGGGTAGAAAGCAAAAGGATGTGAGGGGTGGGGGAGTTCAAGGGACTGTGTCGGAGGGTGTGGTATTACTATGGTAATACTCCTGAAGAGGTGTGATCCTATGAGTCACATACTGTTTTGTGAACCAGTGTTACCTCAATTAAAATATATATATATATTAGGAAGAGGAAATAACACAGTATTACTATGGTAATACTCCTGAAGAGGTGTGATCCTAT
>NW_004567107.1:36136390-36154194 GCF_000260355.1 Condylura cristata | reverse complement strand
ATATATATTAGGAAGAGGAAATAACAGAAAAGCAAAAACCAACAACCCAAAAAGAAAAATGGCCAAGAGACAACAGTCACTTCAGAACAGGGAGATCTCTTTGGTCAATAAACAAAATATTAAGGTGTTCAACCTTATAAATCATTAGAGAAATGTAAACTGAAACTTCAAATAGATGCTGCTACTTAACTCTCAGAAAGAAACTAAGAGTAGCAAGAACTACCAAGGATGTGGAGCACTTGGAAGTCACAGTTACTGGTGAGAATGGAAACTCTTATAGTTTAACCAATTAGGAAAGTAGTTTCACTTGTTTAACAAAATTAAAGATACTATGACTTTGACTTAGCGATTCTTCTTTTAGGTTATATATACAAAAGAAGTGTGCACCCATATGTACCAGGAGACATATATAAGAAAGTTTTTAACAGCTTTGTTCGTAAACATAAGAACAAATGTCCATTGATAACAAAGTGGATTAATAAATAGTGGTATAGTCTACAGTAAGGTCTATGTTACAATAAAATTGAACTAAAGCTGAATGTTACAATACAAATGAATCTTACAAATATAGGTCAAAAAGCCCTTAAAAAAATAATATATACTGTATGATTCTACTTAACACACAATTCAAAAAATAGGCAAAACTATCGCGTTCAGTGGTGCATTCTTATGTTGGTAAAATATAAAGAAAAAATAAGTGGGTCACACAGAAGTCAGAAGAAAGTTAAAGAAAAGAGTGAGCTATGACTTAGAAGGGTGTGTACAGAGCTTTTGGGGCTAGTACTGTTGTGTTTGTTCTGAGAAGCCAGTTCAGGGATGTTTTCTTCAGGATATATCTATGCCTTATGTAGTTTCTGGATGTGTGATTTATTTTGCACATACCTCCCCCCCCAAATAATAATGATGTAATGAAATTATTTAAGTAATAAAGATAACTAACAGAAACTAAAAATAATACAGTTACTAAAAATTGAGAACTAGAGAGTCATATAATATGCTAAATTTTCCTTGGCAGCCACTGAAAGTTAATAAAAAAACCTCTCCATACTGATAAATTATTTAGAAGTAAGAACCAAAACAAATGGTATTGTTATCTGTTCTATATCTTGTTTTTAAATGGTACATACTCACTTTATAATCATACAGACCATCATGTTATATTTATATTTTTATGTTTTAAAACTATGACTGGGTGCTCAGATTACAAATAAATTTGCTTATAGGATTAGCATGGCTTGAAGAATTTTAATTTTTGAACGAATTATTTCCATTGCTCTATATATTTAAAAAAATATTTTCTGTTTGTAATAAGATATTAGAAATCTCTGTGTAAATTTTCATGTAACTTGTCAGAACTTTGAGGAGAATAGAAATAGAGTGAAAAATCCTGTTAATAGCAAAATCTCACTTTCTGTATAGTTATTTAGTGTTACCATATTGGAGAAGTACACAGTTTTAAATGGAGCGTTAGCATTCCTGATTTAATTGCATTTTAAAGGAATTTGTATTACTAAATAACAATGTTCTATGCTTTCATAAACCACCATCTCCAAGCAGACAAACCAACCAAAGAAAACCTCTATATTTCTATAAAAACACAGTTTATGGGCATTCTAAGAACTAACCTAAAGAAACAATATCTTCATCACTCACCAATTCTGTGGCAATACAACTTTTAATATTAGACAGT
The DNA here is from genome assembly GCF_000260355.1 of Condylura cristata. Lineage (NCBI taxonomy): Eukaryota > Metazoa > Chordata > Mammalia > Eulipotyphla > Talpidae > Condylura > Condylura cristata. The sequence continues at coordinate 36,152,504 of NW_004567107.1, read as the reverse complement.
CTCCTTGTTTTACAAACTTTTAAACAGCAAAAACGACACTTACAGATTGTTTTAATTATCAATTTAACTGCACTCTGAGTTTACTGATGAACCACATGAACAAACTTGCTTTTTAAATAAGGAAGGTATCTATTTTTTAATAGAAGGTATTTCTTTGTAAATATATTCTTTGTTTGCATCTACTTTTTAAAGATTTTTTTAAAAAGGTTGATTTATTTATGCTTACAGAACTGGGGTACAGGCCAGAGTTATGGTGGGTGAGAGGATTCATCACAGACAGAGTGGGAAACAGAACAGGCAGATTGACAAAGTACACTGCTGAGGGTAGCAGTGGGCACTGCTGAGAGTTGCAGTATGTGGGTCAGAAGAGATCTGCCACGCCAAGTGGGTGAGCTTCCTGGCCGGGGAATTGAACTCGTGCTTCAGTGGCTTCGCAGAGCTTCATAATGCAGTGCTTTAACCTGCTGCACCACCAGAGAGAGCCCAGATTAGTTATTTTTAAAAAGAAGTAGAGCTAGCCTCAAAAAGTGATGTGATATTTTCTTTCCAAAAATTATTAAAAAAAAATCTTAACAAAAATAGTATGAAAGAAACAAATATTCTTCTAGTATTAAAAGGTGGAGTGAACACGAAGACTCTTGAACGTAGTGGCCATAAAATTTATGATGAAATCAAGAATTTTTATAAAGGGGGGGAAAATTCTTACTTCAACTCAGTGAGTCTATTGGCTTTCTACTAACAGGGAGGTCACACTATGATTGTGCTCAGGTAACTTGTCTCAAGGTACATGAGAAGCACATCAATCAACTGTCCTTTTAAATGTTATGTATACATTTTATTGTATGTTTTTAATTTGCTTTTTTGGGAGAATAAACTATTGAGACATCTGGATTCCTTTGCCTTTGAATTTTCTATCTTGGTCTCATTTCAATGGTAAAGGGTCTATTTGATCATAATGTGGTATTTTTAACTATTGACGGGAAAAAAATAAGGAGTGCTCTTATTGATGACATGAACAAAGCCACTTAGCTGACTACTTTCAGTTCTGGTAAGTCACTTTGCCTCAAGTTCTGTTGTGTTTCATTTTCATAGGCTCATCTCTGTCTTTGTTCAAGCTTTCAATCCTCAGATCCAAACTAGCCCACCTTGATAAAAGCACTGGTTACTCTCTTTTCTCCAAGAAGGCTGCATTTCAGCTATGGGATTTGAAGATACCTAGTTATAGGCATAAAGGTCAACCAATCTGTTTTTAAAACAGGGTTGACAAATAACCAGCTGTAGGCGCTAAGTTCAACCTACAAGTGTGTGCTCTAAAATCAGTTCTGAGTCATCTGCTCTGTCTGTTTGGCACTCCTGTTTATAGCACATCTTGAGCCTTCTCATGTAGCAATGCTATTGGTAAATAGCTTACCCTTTCTGACAGCATGGATGAGAAAAGGACAACCTGATCTTGTTTGATAAAATGTGTACCTTATGTATAGTGAAGGGATATTTTTGAAAGTCTTGAGCAGTCATTTAAAATGCCTCTGTGTATGTGTGCACGTGAACACTTGCTTATGTGATATGTAATGATTCATGTTTTAAGAGGGTATGTTTTTCTCTCTTAAAAAGCTGGCAACAAGCCCTCCCTCTCAGAAATGGGAAATTTCTTGAGCTAATTTGGACATGCAGGCTACGTTTTCATACCACAAAGCTGTAATTCTTTGTCCAGACAGTCTTGCCAATTATCTGTGAATATCCCTATTCAGTATAGATTTAAAAAAATAAATAACAAAAAAGCCAGCTCTTTTTATTAGCCTATTTTGCATTTAAGCTTTTAGGGTAATTGTATATGACTGTTAACTTCTGAAGCAGAAAGGAGTTACTTAAAGGGATAACCCAATTATCATGATAAAGAGAATAGTATATCTGCAATCCATTTACTAAAAATTTGGACTTGGACTTGGGTTTGGGTACTAATTATAAGGTGAGAACTCTTGGATTAAACTCCAAATCTAGGATGGGTCAAATAATTTTGTCTATCTATATTTTAAATTTCCAATCTGTTAAATGGGAATCAAAGCATTTCCCTGTCTCCTTAGAGGAAAGCATTGAAAATTGATTTGCACATACTAATCATTGTAGATGCATTTCTCTTTTTAAGGGCTAAGCTACATACTGTTCTTTAGTATCAGCCTTCCTTCTGGCACTAGTATATTCCTTTGTGGTCAACACATTCCTCACTGGGGAGAAAAGTGCCTAATGCTGTGGTGATAATTCACAGAGAAATTTTGTGTCATATACAGCTTAGTTAATGAGGAGACAGGCAACAGTAAGACAGATTTTGTGGAAATTTCACTATGTATTTTCTGAAATACGAAAAGGTAAAGTATGGATGAATGAGACTGGAATGACCTGTGACAAGAATCAGAAGTAGAAAAGGTAGAATAGTGATGGGCCTTTAAAACAAGAAAATAAAAGCAAGCCAAAAATGAGACTCCCAAGAAGCAGAGGATTGGGTTTTCTCACTTTTTAAAGAGGGCCTTTCAACTTACAGCATGATGTCTTGAGTTATCAGGTCTGTTACCAATTAGAATGTCAATCTGTGTGCCAAGCAGCAGACTGTGTATTGAGAACACAAAAGTGAAGATGAAACCTTTTCTTTGCTCTCAAGGTTTTTCTAAATTTCCAGGGGAGAGAAACATACATAAATAAGTATACTATTATGTGATAAGTAGCTACACTTAGCAAAAACATGTGCTGTGATTACAAATTTTACCTGGGTTGGTTGGGACTGATGAAATAATAGCTGCACTTGACCTTGAAGACTGCATGTGAGACAAGGAGGTCATTGTAGGCAGTGAGCAGAGCATGATCAAAAAGCTTGGAGCAGAGTACATCAGTGGGCTATGGGGGCTATTTTTGAGAAGAGAGTAGGTGTTAGAGGGTCAGGCAGCCCAGGCTGGTTACCCTATTAGGCAGCATTCTTTGGCTGTGTAATTTGGAGCACATTACTGAGCCTTTCTGAGCTTGAGTTTCTGAATCTATGATGTGGGAACATTATTATCTGTTCTGCAGGGTTCTGGTGAGGATTAAATGGAACAATACATGTAAAGGGCCTGGAACACTGCAAGGACATAGCAGATGTTCAGTAAATGGTCACTGTTATTCCATCCTTTTGTAAAGGCTGCAGCTGCTGCTTGGGAACTACAAATTGCTTAGAATATCACGGCCTTATGCTGGGAATTCTCAACATAAATGATCTGCAAAATGGAAATAATACCTGTTTCACAGGTTGTTTTGAAGACTAGAGTTAATATTAGACATAGGTACAGTAATAATGTTGGGTAGACAATAGTTACTATCATTATAGTCAACACATTTCTCTCAAGAATCAAAATGCATGCATATTTTTTGAATGTTCAGACTGAAAAAAATCTACAAAACCAGAGGTAGAAAATGACCTCTGAAAATATGGCATTTCCCCTCAAAGCTAATGTCTCATAAATGACTATGATTTATGTTATAGCTGTTATAAATAAGTCATCCAACCATGTTTTTTTTTTTTTTTTCTTTTCTTTCCGTTTGTATGTCTGTCCTGAGCACTGTACCAAGCATCTGGTAAATGCTTAAAGAAAAACATGCCACATGAATTAATGAATAGCTCTGTAGCTGGTCCTTTCAAACACACATGTGCACACACACACACACATTTTAATGGAGGAAAACAATTTAGATTCTGAGATTTCCTTTTGAAAATCATGTTCCCAATTATTTGAACAACTGAACATCAATGAAAACTTGAAATATCAGCTTGTGGAGAGGATCTTGCTGGTCCAAAATCTTTATTTACCTGGAGAATGCACTGGTCCAACTTACAATAATTGTAAACAGTTATTATTTCTATGATTATTATGGTATTTCAAATAAGTATTATTATAGAGGTCAATTTGATGTTATAACACCAAACTAAGACTTGAGTTCACTTCCTGCCTTTTCCTTCTAGAACTTTAATTCATTACCAGAAATGGTAGACCATTGGGACCTTTCTTTCTTCCCAAGGAACCCTCCTTAACCTTTCACTCTACCCTTTTGAGACATTATATCTCTGATAGTCTTATTAGTTTTAATTAAAAACATTGAGAATAATGGAAATGGTTATTTGCTGGCTCAAGCTAATGAAAATGACTCCATCTCTCTGACTTCAAAATGCTGAACTACAGAAGAAAAAATCAGTATGACTACACCTGAACTTCCTTATCACATGATGTACTTACAAACTCAAAATTATCTTCTCCACCAGCTTCTATGCAGAACTGGCCCAAGTCATGCCACACAAAGACCACAAGAACTACAGTAAAGAAAATTCATAACTTGCCTTCAAAATGTATCTGCTTTTTGTGGGTCTTATGCTCAATGCAACTCTATAATATGTAACCTAGATCTTCTTATTTGTTCCTCAATAAAAAAGGAGAGAAAATATATCTAATCATTTACTCTCTTTGTTGTAATCAATGATTTGGATTAGATTTAGAACCTTCAACTGGAAGGCGCCTTCACCCTCTCTAAAATTTTTATGTGCCTTTGCCATCTTTTTCCACTTATTTGCAGATGAGTAGCAGGAGACTAAATGAGTAGGTAGTCCAAGTGTTAACAGAAAAGTTCTGAAGCAACTTGTTCAGTTTAGTAATCTTCTCTTAGCCTTTTGACATGGTTAAGGTAAATATAATGCATACCTAATACATATCTAATAGAATAATATTTTCTGTTAGCAAAATATTGTTTCTCAGGACAGATATAAACATATCAGTGTTTTAATAGGTTCCTACAAAATAAAACAAAACACCACTGACTTCTAAGGGTTCTAACACCCAGCAAACTGGAAAATGCCATCATGGTGTTAAGACACTGAATTGAAATCAGAAGTCTTCATTGTTTCTTGTGAAGTGAAGAAAAATATTAGACCGGGTGATTCCCAAGGTTTCTTCTTAAGAATACTTATTTCTTAAATTGATTTGCAAATCCTTCAGTATGTTGTAACCCAGAGAGAATATACAATCTACATCTATTAATACTAGTAGGCTGAGAAACTAATAGGATCCCATTGCTATTAAGGGTGGTTTTGTTTTTTGTTATATTTTTGCACCTTCTAAACTACAGGTATATCCCTACATATAAAAGAATTACAGAAACACTATCTTCTTTATATTGTAAATTCTTGCAACTGACCTAAAATGTTTTAAAATTTTACTGAAATAGTAACATGGCCATTTTAAAAGCTCAGTGTGTTTTTACAAAATAATTACAAAATAACAATTATTTTCCTAAAGAACTGCAAGTTTTACTTCCTTGTGGCATGAGGTTTGAACATGAAAACCTTAGGAAAAGTTTTTTTTCCTTTTCCCACCTCTACATTGTGTATGAATTAATCATTCAGCATAGATTAATATATGTAGATCCACATTTTTATCTGTTGAAAAAGATCTATGAAATTTTAAATGAAGTTTAATGAAGATTTAAAGTCATATAAGACAAAATAATTTATTTTTTAATGATAAAATGTGCACCTTTTCAATTTCTTTGTACAATATTAGATGCTGACCATAGATTATCTTGTCTCTTTTATTTTCCTTTCTTTTTCTTTCTTTGGGTAGACAGTAAGAGTGTTCAACAAATGGTTACCTTTAGTGTTACTGAGGTGATGGAGTGTAGTGTCTGTAACAATAGAAATCTTAAGTGAAATATTCTGGGTGTTCAACCATAATTACTATTAAGTCTTTTCACACTGTTGAGTGATTTTTATATAGGGTCTCAGAATTGCACTGTCTTTCCTTTTTTACCCCTAGAAAATATTTAGGTGATTGTCTGAAATGATTTTAAAAAAATGATTCTTATACAGATCTGGGAATATTAAACCAAACTGGTTGCTTAGACTTTATCTTTAAAAGGCACTGGGACATTTTTTTTTATTGACGTGTTTATTTGCTTGCACAAAAATAATTCATGCATTCATTATGGAAAAATCCCAAACAACAAATAACAACAATAACAAAATACTGGTGGCACCTGGAGAGAGATGAACATATTATTTTGGAATCTAACTATCAGTTTTCTGAATGTAAATAGCTGTAGGTAACAGAAAGCATACTTGACAGTTAGCTAGTGAATAACCCTACCTCCCTTCCTAGGTGAAGGATTTATTAGCTATCTCTTATGCTTGGGGTATTAGTTTCATTTCATCCACTACATTTAATGTTGGAGAGGGAGAATAAGTAAGATCAACTCTTTTTTTTTGGAAGTCTAAAAGGAAGAGTTATTGAACTTAGAAGTAAGACTAATATGTCACCTTGGATCAATTGATTTAGAATGTAAGCCACATATATAATTTGAATTTCTGTAGTTACCATACTAAAGAAATTAGAAAAATTTCTGAACCTCTGTTTTCTCATTTATGAAATGATGGAGTTGCAGATAAGGGAGAATAGAAGATGGAAAAGAGATTGTAGAAATCTACAAGACACGGTTCCTACTTTTTTTTTTTTTTTTTAGAAAGATTGACTTAAGAAAGAACAAAATTGTGGGGGCAGAAGATGAAGAGAGCCTAATAAAGAGCTCATTTGAAAATCTCTTCTCGTTTACTATCTTTATTTGGGATATAGACCTGTGTTGTCCAATTTGTGTGTTGGACAACACATAAAATGTGATTTGTCTGAATTGAGATGTACTAAAGTATAATACACACTAGATTTTGAAAATTTTCTAATTTCTTTAGTGTGGTAACTAGAAAAATTTAAATTATACATGTGGCTTGCATTCTATTTCAGTGGTGAGTGCTGATCTAGTATACAATGTTAATGGAACGTACTTTGGGAAAATGTGCAATCTTTAACCTGTCCATGGAGATGGGATGGCTATAAGAATGATCTAGTAGAAAAGTGTCATTGAAAAATCTCATAGACAATAGAAAATCAGGCAAATGGTAATAAGTGTAGGAAAATAATGGTTATTACAATATGTGAATATGAACTATGACAAAAAAGCAGTATAAAGATAGGCTGACTACAGAGCAACATCTGTGTCACACTCCATCAAGAGTGGCTGGTTATTTTGGCTGACTTTCTGTAGCCTACCTGTAACAACCTCAGATAAGAGGTAAGAGTGGAGGGGTGAAGAATCGGAATGGTTTACCAAGCAAGTCTGTAGACTGTGCAGGTTGTCCTTACCACAAGGAGTTAATTCCTTTCAATAAATGATTACAACTGTTCTGATAAGATGAAAGCTTTTGCTAAATAGCAACTCATCTTCCTGGAAAATTTCCTTTACCTCATACAGATGAATCATTTACTTCCAGAAAGTAGTATACTTATGTGGGCTCAGTTCAGTCCTAGTAATTAAATTCTGTTAGCCAAATAGGGTCAAATTTCATGGTAACAAGACACTCTAAAAAGACACTGAAAATACCCCAAATGCCATATCCATTGGCTTTTCACAGTCTTCATCCCTCTAAACTTAAGAGCACTACTTCACCAGAATAATCTCTTCACATTTTCTTCTCCATTTCTTTCCATAAAGTGATGTTGGGACCAGCCTCTTATTGCTTAGACCTGTCTTTTCAGAGAGAAAGTGTAGTGTCAACTGAAGAGCCAAGGTTTGTGGATAGTAACAAAATTTGGCTTGTCAGTTTATATAATGTATATAGTAAGTTCTCAAAATATAGTAAGTATTATTTCTTTAAAATTATTTTTTACTGAATATTTTTCTTTACCCAAGTCCTAAATTTCAATTGTCTCTTCTCTATAGCCTATGGAATTGTACTATTCCTTTATTCTCAGATGTCACCTCTTAGTGATAGATTATCAAATGCCATTCTGAACCTCTCTATGGAAGCACAGTATAAGTACTGTCCATGTTTTTTAGGACTGGGCAAAATACATAGCGCTTTCTTCAACTCACATCTAAGCAACCCCATGTCAAAACACCTCTCCACTTTTGCCAGATAAAACCTCACAGATATGTGACTGATTGTCCCCAATGCCTGTCCTTCTGTTGGGCAAAGGGTCCAAAAACAGTAACACCACACCTGGGTCTTGCCACCTCCTGCTACAAATGCAAACAAAAGGGCCTTTGGTATAGCAAAAGGAAAAAAAAAAAGAATTATTTTAACCAACAAGATAAAAGGAGAGGGACAATTAGCAGGATAGAGGAAGAGAGAGAAGATCCAGGTACCCACCACTGGTGTGAAGTGGAGCTGTAGTTACAGGGGCCAACAGGGTGGCAGACACCTGGAGATGTGATAGATGAATATATACTTGGAGAAGACATTTGAAAGAGAGACACATAGAGAGGCTGATCCTAGGACTTTAGCATTTTATCAGAGACAATGGCAGCTGTTGTCTTGACCCCATGGTGTACTATATGGTACATTTTGAATTGCTCTTCTCTCCTCTTGTCCTAGCTTTCTGGTATCTGCCTAGCTTATTTCACATGGTCCCCTACTGGAGTTTGCTTAGACTTGTGGCTAGTTTTTGGACCTTAGCCAACCCTCTTTAGACTGAGCCTATTTGACTGGGCTTTTGCCCATGAGGGGATAGGTAATTTGGAATAGGTAGTTTTATTGGGAATCCGTTGCTTGGAATTCTTTCCTCTCACCCAACACACCTCTGGCCTGTACCCCAGTTCTGTAGGCATAAATAAATAAATCTTTAAAAGAAAAAATAAAATAAAACTTTATTATAGATATTTTCCCCCCAAAATGACTGTCAACCTAGAAATAATATTTTAAATGTCATACTCTATTGCATGGTTGTATCATAATATAGTTATTTATTATCTTCCTGATGGACATTTAAACTGTTTCTAATTTCTTACTATTATGAACAGGATTGCGATGCATGCCAAACCATACCTAGCCTTAGCACATTCAAACATGCTCAGATAGAAAGAACAGATGTATTTTCTAAGCTAAGCAAATATGAGGCAGTCAGTAAAGACACTTTGATAATCAGACAGTCCCAGGAATGTGCCAGTCCTGATTTTCAAAATATTAGTGTCTTTATGACCACTAGTTCCCTGAAGAAACTTACAATTAGTCACTGTATCTAAAAATTAATTTCATGCTATTAGAGATGGAAAGGTAATATGTAAAGTATTCTATTGTTAGCTGAAAGTGTTATAGTTATTTCTAATTAAATCATCCCTAACACACATGATAAAACAAGTACTGGCTGTTCAATTCATTTGAATATGAAGGTTCATTGTCTTTCCTGTTAAATGCCCTTCTTTGTTTTACTTAAGTCAATAATACCTTTGACTTAGGCTGACACCATCTCTCCTTGTTAATCATTGCTATAGTTTTGCAGGGCTTGGGTTAAATGATTAAAAACAAAAGACAAACATTTCTGTAAGATGAAAGAAATTTAATCTAAAACAACTCAAAATTCCTAATACATTAAAATAATTTTATAAGGATTTTTTTGGGAATGAATTGTAAATGTTTGCTTTTTTGTCTTAGTACCTCAGACACTAAGGTACAAAGTACCTTAGTACCTTTGTCTGGGACAAAGCAAGCATCAATAAATATTTGCTGAAAAGTGAATGAATGGAAAAATAAATAAATGATGTCATTTCTAATTTGTCCCTGAAATATTGAACTAATGGAAGCAGTTATTTATGCAATTAAAATAACTCATATGTAACACCATAGAAATGATTTTTCTATACTTAGAGGTAAATGCTTTCCACTAAACTTAATAGTTTTATTGAAACAGGGAAAGGAGAGGGACACCTCCAAATTCAAGCTTGCCTACTCCATATAAGACCTTTAATGGAAAGGAACTTTAATACAATTGTGTGTGATACAGAAAAGATAAAGAATATAGTTTCTAAATCAAACACCCAAAGTTACCCATCCCTTCATGGGTAAAAGTCCACCCAAAAGGGATTGGCCCAAAGTAAGGCCTCAAAGCCCCTCACAAGTCCAAAACACCTTCTGGAGGGGACCTATAGAAAAGGGTCAGAAAAGGCCAAACAAGTTTGGGAGGAAAAGAGCAAAATCAAAAGCAAGATAAATGCTCCCATAGTCAACCTTCTGAACCCTGGGTCTCTGACCCACATCTGTTTCAATCAGTCCAGGGTGGGGGAACCTGAAACCTCCCCTTTTCCTGGGGACCACCCTGTTACATTATCACGCTCATGATCTGTTATAGATGAAGGAGAAAGCTAGTGGATGAAGGAGAAAGCTAGTGGAGCATGGTGAAGGATTATTTGGCACTGGTGGTAGGTAGGCATGGTGTGAAGAAATGCATTTGTCGAGATTGGAACATATAACCTTATATATGCGATGATGTAAACCAACTTTATCTCAATAAATGTCATGGGGAAAAAAAGGTTCTATTGTTTGTGAAAGGAATTTTTTGTGCTGTGTCTTGGGTAAATCTAGCCTGTGAGCTAAGAATACTTTTGAAGTATTTTTAAATGATTTAAAAACCCAAAGAAGAAAGTATTTTGGGAAACATTTAGTTTAGATGAAAACTAAAATTTAAATTTCAGTATTTGTAAATAAAATTTCCTTGAAATATTGCTATGTTCATTCCTTCACGCATCATTTATAATTTTTGTATTACAATATTGTTGAGTCCAACATTGGCATGCAAAACCTAAAATATTTATTATCTGGTCTTTTACAGAAAAAGTTTGCAGCACCTAGTTTAGAGTTATCTTAAGCAGTTTGGACTGCCATATGAGAACATCATAGTGAGTGATTTACAAATAACAGAAATTTATGTCTCACAGTTTTGGATGCTGGGAAGTACAAAACTGGTGTCGGCTTTCTGTGTCTGCTGAGCGTGCCTGCTTCCTGGTTTAAGGGTGGCTGTCTTCATTTTATCCTCATATGGCAGAAAGCTCATTTAGATGCCACTCTCTTGACTGAATCATTTCCTCAATGCTCGCTCTCCCTCACCCCTTTTCTCGTCACCACATTTGAGATTAGGATGTCAATATATAAAGTTTGTGAGACATAAATATTCAGTCTATAGCAAGGTACAAAACTTATTACTTGGGTGGGGAGCTATGTATTGTTCAGTAAACAGTAAATACTTTCAGGATCCAGCACTGAAATGACAAGTAACTGTCAAAGGAGAGACGAGAGACATTTCCTGTTTCGTTTAACAACTTGAAAATAATAGTGGCAACAGTGGAATTAATCTGCTGTTTAGAAAACATATCAATACAACAGACTTTAATACCAGGATTAGCTAGAAATCCTCATATAGGGGCTAGTAGTTGTGACTTTTCTGGCCTCCTCAGGTTTCTCTATAGGCTACTTTCTTCCACTGTAATTTCATATGTTGGGATGTTAATGATTCAAAGTAGTCAGAGATAGGATTTGAAAAATTAGGCTCACTTGAGGCTTTTATTTATATCTAGATGGATGAAATTATTGAATTCTCTATTGTAGATTTGAGATTTTATTTTTGTTACTTTTCATTTTCTTCTACTGTTAAGACATTCATTTTCACCAAGTTCCTGAGTTAAATCACAGAACATACTAGGAAATGAATAGTTCAATTATTGTCATTGTTAAACACATTTGTTTTAACTATGGTTATGAGAGAGAGAAGTGTTTTATAACCACATATCCTCTCTCTTTGATTTTACCCCAACTTTTTTTTAATAGAGGTAATATTAATTTACAATATTGTTTGTGATTTATAGATACAGGATCTTCCCCTTCAGTTCTTGTTACAACCTACAACCTCACACCCACCTTCCAAACCCATAGTCTACCACCATAGTCCCTTGTGCTCCCTCTCCACTTTATTCTTTCCCCTCTCTCTCCCTTTCTGATAACCTTATTCATTTTTTTTTTTTTAAGATTTATTTATTTATTTGTACAGAACTGGGGTACAGGCCAGAGATGCGGAGGGTGAGAGAATTCACCAGAGACAGAGCGGGGAGCAGAACAGGCAGATCGACGAAGTACACTGCTGAGGGGAGCAGCGGGCGGGTCAGGAGAGGTCTGCCACGCCATGTGGTCGCCTCCGGGGCAGGCGGGAATCAAACTCATGAGGAAGTGGCTTTAGATTCTCAGTGCTGTGCTTTAACCCGCTGCGCCACCAGGGAGGGCCAACCTTATTCATTTTTAATATGACAATTTCAGGCTCCCCTTAACTAACAGAAATATAATGAATAAATCTTTGTATCATTTATTTATCTTAAGGAATTAGCTTTTGAGGGGACTGAGAAAAATTTGTTGACACAAATTTATCTGTTGCACATATATAAATGTGTGAATGCAAATGTATGTATAAATTAGTTCTGTCAATTTCATTCTTAAACTTAAAGACAGCCTGTCTTTAAAATCATATGAATTTAGGTTCTTTGGGAATACCTAATTTGACTCCTTAGTTTATTTTTCAATTTAAGTTTACCAGCTTGTCCAAATCTATGCATTTATGAATGATATGGCAATGTGGTAGGCAGAATAATGCCTTCCAAAAATGTCAACAGACCTATCTGCAGACCAGGAAAAGAGCCCTCACCCTTTCATGCTTGTGCCTTGATAGTGAATTTTCATTAAAAAAAAAAAAGAAAGAAAAGAAAGAAGTCTGTTGTTTAAGCCACATAGTCTGTGGTATTTTTTTTTTTAAAGATTTATTTATTTATTCATACAGAACTGGGGTACCAGCCAGATATGCGGAGGGTGAGAGAATTCACCAGGGACAGAGTGGGGAGCAGAACAGGCAGATCGACAAAGTACACTGTTGAGGGGAGTAGCCTGCGGGTCAGGAGAGGTCTGCCGCGCCATGTGAATCTCCTCAGTGGCAGGCAGGGATCGAACTCAAGCTTAAGTGGCTCAAGCTTCTCAGTGCTGTGCTTTAACCCGCTGCGTCACCAGGGAGAGCCGCAGTCTGTGGTATTTTATTGTGGCAACCCAAGGGGCTAAAACTAGATGTGAGAAAGGACTTGGCTCAAAGTTGCAGGTTTTGAAGACAAAGGGAGGAGATTATTATGCCAAGGACAGCCGAAGGTCTCTAAAACCTGAAAAAGCCAAGGTAGCCATCTACAGAAGGATATGCAGTCTTTTTGACCCCTTGATTTTTTTTTTTTAATTAAAAAGTTTATTTTTACATCATTTTGCACATTTTTTTTTCATCTCAATTGTAATCCCCACGGGTTTCCCATCACCAAATCACCCCTGTGTCACCACCATAGTCCCGTGCATTTCCCTCCCTTCCCCCCCCCTTTTTGATCCCATTCCCCACTCCACCCCCACATAATGTCTCTGGTCTATGGTTGTTCATTATTTTTGTTATTTTCTCGCCTGGTCCATTATACTCCTGCTATGAGTGAAACCATCCGGTATTTTTCTTTCTCTTTCTGGCTTATCTCACTAAGCATGATCTTTTCCAGCTCCATCCAAGTTGCTGCAAAAGACATGTGTTTCTCTTTTTTGGTTGCTGAGTAATATTCCATTGTATATATGTACCACATCTTTCTAATCCAGTCATCTACTTTTGGGCATTTGGGCTGCTTCCATGTTTTTCCAATTGTAAATAAAGCAGCAATAAACATGGGGGTACAAGTATCTTTTTCAATCAGTGTTTTTGTGTCTTTTGGGTAGATACCTAGGAGTGGGATTGCTGGGTCATAGGGAAGCTCCATGTTTAGCAGTTTGAGGAACCTCCAAACAGTTTTCCATAGTGGTTGTACTAGTTTGCATTCCCACCAGCAATGCAGGAGAGTTCCTTTTTCTCCACATCCTCGCCAACATTTGTTGTTGCTAGTTGTTTGAAGATGTGCCATTCTCACTGGGGTGAGGTGGTATCTCATTGTGGTTTTAATTTGCATCTCCCTTATTACGAGTGATGTTGAACATTTTTTCATATGCCTGTTGGCCATCTGCATTTCCTCTTTGGAGAAGTGTCTTTTTAGCTCTACTGCCCATTTTTTGATGGGGTTGTTTACTTCTGTATCAGTTCTCCGTATATTTTTGTGATCAGTCCTTTATCGCTACTTTTGTGTGAGAAAATGTTTTCCCAATTAGTGATCTTTCTGTTTGTTTTTAGTAATTTGACCCCTTGATTTTAACCCATGACATCCATTTTATACTTCTTACCTAGCTGGAGACCTTTAAGATAATAGATTTGTATTGTTTTAAGCCACTAATTTATAATAATTTGTTACAGCAACATAAGAAAACTAATACTGAAACTAAGATTAGATGGACAGGGTTGAACACTTAATAAATTACAACAAATTCAAATATGTCAAAGTACAGGTCACCATTGGAAGAACTAGGGGTAAAGATACTTTAAAAATTTCATTAACAAATGTATGTATAAAGCATGGAAGACTCCAATAATTCTATTTCCTTGTTTATTTCAATTCAGCATGTATATTTCAAACATTAGAAGAATTTATATCTTACTAGTATTGAATAATTTACAAGGATGAAATCCTTTTTTAAAATTTTTTACTAACTTATTTGTAATAAGTTTTTGTGCAGATTTCAGAGCCATCAGTCAACTGCTTTGAACTTGATATAATTAATTTCTTTTAAAAAGTCCCATCTTTGGCCCTCCCTGGTGGTGCAGTGGGTTAAAGCACAGCCCTAAGAAGCTTAAACCACTTTAGCATGAGTTTGATCCTCAGACGTGACCCACATGGCATGGCAGACCTCTCCTGACCCACCTTCTCCCCATCAGCAGTGTACTTCAATGATCTGCCTGTTCTTGCTCCCCACTCTCTCTCTGGTGAATCCTCTCACTGCCCCTGCACTTCTGGTCTGTACCCCAGTTCTGTATGCATAAATAAATAAATCTTTAAAAAAAAAAGTTCCATCTTTGCTGTAGAGAAAGAAAACAGTGGTATGAATTTTAGTATTTGTTACTATTATGAATAGCTATTCTTACATTATGCTAAAGACATATTATTATTCTTTTAGAATTCTTCTTATTATCTTGTGAAATAAGTATTCTTTTTATTTTATTGATAAAAGAAGTGAGGTAGTATCCAAAGTGGTGGCAGTCTGAACCCATAGTGTGATTCCTGAGACTGACTTCAACCATATTTCACACTCTACATATTGTAACTAAACCATCTACTTAAAGGTTTGACATTTTATAAGGTAAAAAGGCAAGCAGAATTTTAAAATTTAATCCTCAAGAAGATTATGGACTTGGTCTATTAGTCTTTCTATCTGTCTGTCTATCTATCTACCTACCTACCTACTTACCTACCTACCTACCTACCTACCTACCAGTTTATCATTTACCTATCACAATCTTCAAGCAAGGGGTCTAAAAACTGTTAGTTGGTTGGAACCTCTGGTAACTATTTTGGGTCCAGCCTCTGGCTGCTGCAAAGGCAAACAAAGGGCCTCTGGTACAGTAGAAAAGAAGAAAAAATTTTCATCCACAGGATAGAGAGTGAGAACTGGCAGCATAGAGAGAGAGAGAAGGTTCAGTTACCAACCAGTAGTGTCAGGTGGAGTTGTAACTCTGGGAGCTGGCAGGGTGCCACGGAGCCTGATGCTTCTGAGGTTGGGGAAGGTGGAGTGAAGGCCTGTCACCATGCATGGTGGCTGTCTTTCTCAGCAGGTTTGAAAGCAGTGAGAGAGAGCTCATGTGGCTTGCTCCCTATTAAAGGCTCCTAAATGACCACTCAGTACTTCAAGGATAGAGTTCAGACCTCACATTACACAGGCTTGGGCAGTGTCTGGGCATTTGGATTGGGGGAGGGTAGTTTGACCCCTCATCTACACTGAAGCCAATATTTGTCAATTAAAAAATCAGAAAGGAAGTGAACAAGGCCTCCCCCTACTTTCCTCCTATAATCTAGCTTTTCTTTTCCTAGAAGAAAAGACAGGGATTTGTTCACTGTTTATGACCTATCTGTCCTCTTCCTGAAATTCAGGATGAGTTTGGTCATTGACTGCTGGCCATTTGCAGCACCCTGAAGGAAGCAGTGTAGTGCAATAGAAACAGAAGATTTGGTTTAAATCCTGGCATTGATGTAAATTTAATCTTCCCACTCTCAGTTTTCTGTAAAAATGGGCATATATATTTCCAATTTTCTGCATCATTTTTGGAGATTAAACAACAGTAATATATATATATTTTTTTAATAAAAA